>NC_092742.1:148180686-148482730 GCF_047496795.1 Chiloscyllium punctatum
GGCTGAAACAGAGGGTCTGAATCAGAGGTGCTGAAACAGAGGGCGATAAACAGAGGGGCTGAAACAGAGGGCGAGAAACAGAGGGGCTGAAACAGAGGTCGAGAAACAGAGGGGATGAAACAGAGGGCGAGAAACCGAGGGGCTGAAACAGAGGGCGAGAAACAGAGGGGCTGAAACAGAGGGCGAGAAACAGAGGGGCTGAATCAGAGGGGCTGATTCAGAGGGGCTGAATCAGAGGGGCTGAAACAGAGGGCGAGAAACAGAGGGGCTGAAACAGAGGGGCTGAAACAGAGGGGCTGAAACAGAGGGGCTGAATAGGAGGGCGAGAAACATAGGGGCTGAAACAGAGGGGCGGGAAACAGAGGGTCTGAATCAGAGGGGCTGAATGAGTGGGGCTGAATCAGAGGGGCTGAATCAGAGGGGCTGAAACAGAGGGTGAGAAAAAGAGGGGTTGAAGCAGAGGTGCTGAAACAGAGGGGCTGAAACAGAGGGCGAGAAACAGAGGGGCTGAATTGAGGCGCAAAATCAGAGGGGCTGAATAAGAGGGGCTGAAACAGAGGGACTGAAGCAGAGGGGCTGAAACAGCGGGCGAGAAACAGAGGGGTGGAAACAAAGGGCGAGAAACAGAGGGGCTGGAACAGAGGGCGAGAAAGAGAGGGGCTGAAACAGAGGGGCTGAAACAGAGGGCCTGAATCAGAGGGGCTGATTCAGAGGGGCTGAAACAGAGGGGCTGAATCAGCGGGGCTGAAACAGAGGGCGAGAAACTGAGGGGCTGAAACTGAGGGCGAGAAACAGAGGGGCAGAAACAGAGGGCGAGAAACAGAGGGGCTGAAACAGAGGGCGAGAAACAGAGGGGCTGAATCAGAGGGGCTGAAACAGAGGGTGAGAAACAGAGGGGCTGAAACAGAGGGCGAGAAACAGAGTGGCTGAAACAGAGGGGCTGAAACAGAGGGGCTGAATCAGAGGGGCTGATTCAGAGGGGCTGAATCAGAGGGGCTGAAACAGAGGGCGAGAAACAGACGGGCTCAAACAGAGGGCGAGAAACAGAGGGGCTGAAACATAGGGCGAGAAACAGATGGGCTGAATCAGAGGGGCTGAAACAGAGGGGCTGAAACAGAGGGGCTGAATAGGAGGGCGTGAAACAGAGGGGCTGAAACAGAGGGGCGGGAAACAGAGGGTCTGAATCAGAGGGGCTGAATGAGTGGGGCTGAATCAGAGGGACTGAATCAGAGGGGCTGAAACAGAGGGTTAGAAACAGAGGGGCTGAAGCAGAGGTGCTGAAACAGAGGGGCTGAAACAGAGGGCGAGAAACAGAGGGGCTGAATTGAGGCGCAAAATCAGAGGGGCTGAAAAAGAGGGGCTGAAACAGAGGGGCTGAATCAGAGGGGCTGAAACAGAGGGCGAGAAACAGAGGGGCGGAAACAAAGGGCGAGAAACAGAGGGGCTGGAACAGAGGGCGAGAAAGAGAGGGGCTGAAACAGAGGGGCTGAAACAGAGGGGCTGAAACAGAGGGGCTGAATCAGAGGGGCTGATTCAGAGGGGCTGAAACAGAGGGGCTGAATCTGCGGGGCTGAAACAGAGCGCTAGAAACTGAGGGGCTGAAACAGAGGGCGAGAAACAGAGGGGCAGAAACAGAGGGCGAGAAACAGAGGGGCTGAAACAGAGGGCGAGAAACAGAGGGGCTGAATCAGAGGGGCTGAAACAGAGGGCGAGAAACAGAGTGGCTGAAACAGACGGGCTGAAACAGAGGGGCTGAAAAAGAGGGCGAAAAACAGAGGGGCTGAAACAGAGGGGCTGAAACAGATTGGCTAAAACAGAGGGGCTGAAACAGAGGGGCTGGAGCAGTGGGGTAGAAACAGAGGGGCTGAAACAGAGGGGCTGAATCAGAGGTGCTGAAACAGAGGGCGAAATACAGAGGGGCTGAAACAGAGGTCGAGAAACAGAGGGGCTGAAACAGAGGTCGAGAAACAGAGGGGATGAAACAGAGGGCGAGAAACCGAGGGGCTGAAACAGAGGGCGAGAAACAGAGGGGCTGAAACAGAGGGCGAGAAACAGAGGGGCTGAAACAGAGAGGCTGAAACAGAGGGGCTGAAACAGAGGGCGAGAAACAGATGGGCTGAAACAGAGGGCGAGAAACAGAGGGGCTGAAACAGAGGGGCTGAAACAGAGGGGCTGAAACAGAGGGGCTGAAACGGAGGGCGAGAAACAGAGGGGCTGAAACAGAGGGGCTGAAACAGAGTGGCTGAAACAAAGGGGCTGAAACAGAGGGCGAGAAACAGAGGAGCTGAAACAGAGGGGATGAAACAGACGGGCTGAAACAGAGTGCCTGAAACAGAGGGCGAAAAACAGAGGGGCTGGATCAGAGGGCGAGAAAAAGAGGGTGAGAAACAGAGGGCGAGAAACAGAGGGTGAGAAACAGAGGGCGAGAAACAGAGGGTGAGAAACAGAGGGCGAGAAACAGAGGGGATGAAACAGAGGGGCTGAAACAGAGGGCGAGAAACAGATGGGCTGAAACAGAGGGCGAGAAACAGAGGGGCTGAAACAGAGGGGATGAAACAGACGGGCTGAAACAGAGTGCCTGAAACAGAGGGCGAAAAACAGAGGGGCTGGATCAGAGGGCGAGAAAAAGAGGGTGAGAAACAGAGGGCGAGAAACAGAGGGTGAGAAACAGAGGGCGAGAAACAGAGGGTGAGAAACAGAGGGCGAGAAACAGAGGGGATGAAACAGAGGGGCTGAAACAGAGGGCGAGAAACAGAGGGGCTGAAACAGAGGGGCTGAAACAGAGGGGCTGAAACAGAGGGGCTGAAACAGAGGGCGAGAAACAGACAGGCTGAAACAGAGGGCGAGAAACAGAGGGGCTGAAACATAGGGCGAGAAACAGAGGGGCTGAAACAGCGGGCGAGAAACAGAGGGGCTGAAACAGAGGGGCTGAAACAGAGGGGCTGAAACAGAGTGCGAGAAACAGAGGGGCTGAAACAGAGGGGGAGAAACAGAGGGCGAGAAACAGAGGGACTGAAACAGAGGGGCTGAAATAGAGGGGCTGAAACAGAGGGCGAGAAACAGAGGGGCTGAAACAGAGGGCGAGAAACAGAGGGTGAGAAACAGAGGGTAAGAAACAGAGGGTGAGAAACAGAGGGCGAGAAACAGAGGGGCTGAAACAGAGGGGCTGAAACAGAGGGGCTGAAACAGAGGGCGAGAAACAGAGGGGCTGAAACAGAGGGCGAGAAACAGAGGGGCTGAATCAGAGTGCGAGAAACAGAGGGGCTGAAACAGAGGGGCTGAAACAGAGAGGCAGAAAAAGAGGGCGAAAAACAGAGGGGCTGAAACAGAGGGCGAGAAACAGAGGGGCTGAAACAGAGGGGCTGAAACAGAGTGGCTGAAACAGAGGGGCTGAAACAGAGGGGCTGGAACAGAAGGGGAGAAACAGAGGGGCTGCAACAGAGGGGCTGAATCAGAGGGGCTGAAACAGAGGGCGAGAAACAGAGGGGCTGAAACAGAGGGCGAGAAACAGAGGGGCTGAAACAGAGGGGCGGAAACAGAGGGGCTGAATCAGAGGGGCTGATTCAGAGGGGCTGAATCAGAGGGGCTGAAACAGAGAGCGAGAAACAGAGGGGCTCAAACAGAGGGCGAGAAACTGAGGGGCTGAAACAGAGGGCGAGAAACAGAGGGGCTGAAACAGAGGGGCTGAAACAGAGGGGCTGAAACAGAGGGGCTGAATAGGAGGGCGAGAAACATTGGGGCTGAAACAGAGGGGCGGGAAACAGAGGGTCTGAATCAGAGGGGCTGAATGAGTGGGGCTGAATCAGAGGGGCTGAATCAGAGGGGCTGAAAGAGAGGGTGAGAAACAGAGGGGCTGAAGCAGAGGTGCTGAAACAGAGGGGCTGAGACAGAGGGCGAGAAACAGAGGGGCTGAATTGAGGCGCAAAATCAGAGGGGCTGAATCAGAGGGGCTGAAACATAGGGGCTGAAACAGAGGGGCGGGAAACAGAGGGTCTGAATCAGAGGGGCTGAATGAGTGGGGCTGAATCAGAGGGGCTGAATCAGAGGGGCTGAAACAGAGGGTGAGAAACAGAGGGGCTGAAGCAGAGGTGCTGAAACAGAGGGACTGAAACAGAGGGCGAGAAACAGAGGGGCTGAATTGAGGCGCAAAATCAGAGGGGCTGAATCAGAGGGGCTGAAACAGAGGGGCTGAAGCAGAGGGGCTGAAACAGCGGGCGAGAAACAGAGGGGTGGAAACAAAGGGCGAGAAACAGAGGGGCTGGAACAGAGGGCGAGAAAGAGAGGGGCTGAAACAGAGGGGCTGAAACAGAGGGGCTGAAACAGAGGGGCTGAATCAGAGGGGCTGATTCAGAGGGGCTGAAACAGAGGGGCTGAATCAGCGGGGCTGAAACAGAGGGAGAAACTGAGGGGCTGAAACTGAGGGCGAGAAACAGAGGGGCAGAAACAGAGGGCGAGAAACAGAGGGGCTGAAACAGAGGGCGAGAAACAGAGGGGCTGAATCCGAGGGGCTGAAACAGAGGGTGAGAAACAGAGGGGCTGAAACAGAGGGCGAGAAACAGAGTGGCTGAAACAGAGGGGCTGAAACAGAGGGGCTGAATCAGAGGGGCTGATTCAGAGGGGCTGAATCAGAGGGGCTGAAACAGAGGGCGAGAAACAGACGGGCTCAAACAGAGGTCGAGAAACAGAGGGGCTGAAACATAGGGCGAGAAACAGAGGGGCTGAATCAGAGGGGCTGAAACAGAGGGGCTGAAACAGTGGGGCTGATTCAGAGGGGCTGAATCAGAGGGGCTGAAACAGAGGGCGAGAAACAGACGGGCTCAAACAGAGGTCGAGAAACAGAGGGGCTGAAACAGAGGGGCTGAAACAGAGGGTGAGAAACAGAGGGGCTGAAACAGAGGGCGAGAAACAGAGTGGCTGAAACAGAGGGGCTGAAACAGAGGGGCTGAAAAAGAGGGCGAAAAACAGAGGGGCTGAAACAGAGGGGCTGAAACAGAGTGGCTAAAACAGAGGGGCTGAAACAGAGGGGCTGGAACAGTGGGGGAGAAACAGAGGGGCTGAAACAGAGGGGCTGAATCAGAGGGGCTGAAACAGAGGGCGATAAACAGAGGGGCTGAAACAGAGGGCGAGAAACAGAGGGGCTGAAACAGAGGTCGAGAAACAGAGGGGATGAAACAGAGGGCGAGAATCCGAGGGGCTGAAACAGAGGGCGAGTAACAGAGGGGCTGAAACAGAGGGCGAGAAACAGAGGGGCTGAAACAGAGAGGCTGAAACAGAGGGGCTGAAACAGAGGGCGAGAAACAGATGGGCTGAAACAGAGGGCGAGAAACAGAGGGGCTGAAACAGAGGGGCTGAAACAGAGGGGCTGAAACAGAGGGGCTGAAACGGAGGGCGAGAAACAGAGGGGCTGAAACAGAGGGGCTGAAACAGAGTGGCTGAAACAAAGGGGCTGAAACAGAGGGCGAGAAACAGAGGAGCTGAATCAGAGGGGCTGAATCAGAGGGGCTGAAACAGAGAGGCTGAAACAGAGGGCGAGAAACAAACGGGCTGAATCAGCGGGTGAGAAACAGAGGGCGAGAAACAGAGGGGATGAAACAGACGGGCTGAAACAGAGTGCCTGAAACAGAGGGCGAAAAACAGAGGGGCTGGATCAGAGGGCGAGAAAAAGAGGGTGAGAAACAGAGTGCGAGAAACAGAGGGTGAGAAACAGAGGGCGAGAAACAGAGGGTGAGAAACAGAGGGCGAGAAACAGAGGTAATGAAACAGAGGGGCTGAAACAGAGGGCGAGAAACAGAGGGGCTGAAACAGAGGGGCTGAAACAGAGGGGCTGAAACAGAGGGGCTGAAACAGAGGGTGAGAAACAGAGAGGCTGAAACAGAGGGCGAGAAACAGAGGGGCTGAAACAGAGGGCGAGAAACAGAGGGGCTGAAACAGCGGGCGAGAAACAGAGGGGCTGAAACAGAGGGGCTGAAACAGAGGGGCTGAAACAGAGTGCGAGAAACAGAGGGGCTGAAACAGAGGGGGAGAAACAGAGGGCGAGAAACAGAGGGACTGAAACAGAGGGGCTGAAACAGAGGGGCTGAAACAGAGGGCGAGAAACAGAGGGGCTGAAACAGAGGGCGAGAAACAGAGGGTGAGAAACAGAGGGTAAGAAACAGAGGGTGAGAAACAGAGGGCGAGAAACAGAGGGGCTGAAACAGAGGGGCTGAAACAGAGGGGCTGAAACAGAGGGCGAGAAACAGAGGGGCTGAAACAGAGGGCGAGAAACAGAGGGGCTGAATCAGAGTGCGAGAAACAGAGGGGCTGAAACAGAGGGGCTGAAACAGAGGGGCTGAAACAGAGGGGCTGAAACAGAGGGCGAGAAACAGAGAGGCTGAAACAGAGGGCGAGAAACAGAGGGGCTGAAACAGAGGGCGAGAAACAGAGGGGCTGAAACAGAGGGGGAGAAACAGAGGGCGAGAAACAGAGGGACTGAAACAGAGGGGCTGAAACAGAGGGTCTGAAACAGAGGGCGAGAAACAGAGGGGCTGAAACAGAGGGCGAGAAGCAGAGGGGCTGAAACAGAGGGTGAGAAACAGAGGGGCTGAAACAGAGGGGCTAAAACAGAGGGGCTCAAACAGAGGGGCTGAAACAGAGGGCGAGAAATAGAGGGGCTGAAACAGAAGGCGAAAAACAGAGCGGCTGAAACAGAGGGCGAGAAAAATAGGGGCAGAAACAGAGGGGCTGAATTGAGGCGCAAAATCAGAGGGGCTGAATCAGAGGGGCTGAAACATAGGGGCTGAAACAGAGGGGCGGGAAACAGAGGGTCTGAATCAGAGGGGCTGAATGAGTGGGGCTGAATCAGAGGGGCTGAATCAGAGGGGCTGAAACAGAGGGTGAGAAACAGAGGGGCTGAAGCAGAGGTGCTGAAACAGAGGGACTGAAACAGAGGGCGAGAAACAGAGGGGCTGAATTGAGGCGCAAAATCAGAGGGGCTGAATCAGAGGGGCTGAAACAGAGGGGCTGAAGCAGAGGGGCTGAAACAGCGGGCGAGAAACAGAGGGGTGGAAACAAAGGGCGAGAAACAGAGGGGCTGGAACAGAGGGCGAGAAAGAGAGGGGCTGAAACAGAGGGGCTGAAACAGAGGGGCTGAAACAGAGGGGCTGAATCAGAGGGGCTGATTCAGAGGGGCTGAAACAGAGGGGCTGAATCAGCGGGGCTGAAACAGAGGGAGAAACTGAGGGGCTGAAACTGAGGGCGAGAAACAGAGGGGCAGAAACAGAGGGCGAGAAACAGAGGGGCTGAAACAGAGGGCGAGAAACAGAGGGGCTGAATCCGAGGGGCTGAAACAGAGGGTGAGAAACAGAGGGGCTGAAACAGAGGGCGAGAAACAGAGTGGCTGAAACAGAGGGGCTGAAACAGAGGGGCTGAATCAGAGGGGCTGATTCAGAGGGGCTGAATCAGAGGGGCTGAAACAGAGGGCGAGAAACAGATGGGCTCAAACAGAGGTCGAGAAACAGAGGGGCTGAAACATAGGGCGAGAAACAGAGGGGCTGAATCAGAGGGGCTGAAACAGAGGGGCTGAAACAGTGGGGCTGATTCAGAGGGGCTGAATCAGAGGGGCTGAAACAGAGGGCGAGAAACAGACGGGCTCAAACAGAGGTCGAGAAACAGAGGGGCTGAAACAGAGGGGCTGAAACAGAGGGTGAGAAACAGAGGGGCTGAAACAGAGGGCGAGAAACAGAGTGGCTGAAACAGAGGGGCTGAAACAGAGGGGCTGAAAAAGAGGGCGAAAAACAGAGGGGCTGAAACAGAGGGGCTGAAACAGAGTGGCTAAAACAGAGGGGCTGAAACAGAGGGGCTGGAACAGTGGGGGAGAAACAGAGGGGCTGAAACAGAGGGGCTGAATCAGAGGGGCTGAAACAGAGGGCGATAAACAGAGGGGCTGAAACAGAGGGCGAGAAACAGAGGGGCTGAAACAGAGGTCGAGAAACAGAGGGGATGAAACAGAGGGCGAGAATCCGAGGGGCTGAAACAGAGGGCGAGTAACAGAGGGGCTGAAACAGAGGGCGAGAAACAGAGGGGCTGAAACAGAGAGGCTGAAACAGAGGGGCTGAAACAGAGGGCGAGAAACAGATGGGCTGAAACAGAGGGCGAGAAACAGAGGGGCTGAAACAGAGGGGCTGAAACAGAGGGGCTGAAACAGAGGGGCTGAAACGGAGGGCGAGAAACAGAGGGGCTGAAACAGAGGGGCTGAAACAGAGTGGCTGAAACAAAGGGGCTGAAACAGAGGGCGAGAAACAGAGGAGCTGAATCAGAGGGGCTGAATCAGAGGGGCTGAAACAGAGAGGCTGAAACAGAGGGCGAGAAACAAACGGGCTGAATCAGCGGGTGAGAAACAGAGGGCGAGAAACAGAGGGGATGAAACAGACGGGCTGAAACAGAGTGCCTGAAACAGAGGGCGAAAAACAGAGGGGCTGGATCAGAGGGCGAGAAAAAGAGGGTGAGAAACAGAGTGCGAGAAACAGAGGGTGAGAAACAGAGGGCGAGAAACAGAGGGTGAGAAACAGAGGGCGAGAAACAGAGGGGATGAAACAGAGGGGCTGAAACATAGGGCGAGAAACAGAGGGGCTGAAACAGAGGGGCTGAAACAGAGGGGCTGAAACAGAGGGGCTGAAACAGAGGGTGAGAAACAGAGAGGCTGAAACAGAGGGCGAGAAACAGAGGGGCTGAAACAGAGGGCGAGAAACAGAGGGGCTGAAACAGCGGGCGAGAAACAGAGGGGCTGAAACAGAGGGGCTGAAACAGAGGGGCTGAAACAGAGTGCGAGAAACAGAGGGGCTGAAACAGAGGGGGAGAAACAGAGGGCGAGAAACAGAGGGACTGAAACAGAGGGGCTGAAACAGAGGGGCTGAAACAGAGGGCGAGAAACAGAGGGGCTGAAACAGAGGGCGAGAAACAGAGGGTGAGAAACAGAGGGTAAGAAACAGAGGGTGAGAAACAGAGGGCGAGAAACAGAGGGGCTGAAACAGAGGGGCTGAAACAGAGGGGCTGAAACAGAGGGCGAGAAACAGAGGGGCTGAAACAGAGGGCGAGAAACAGAGGGGCTGAATCAGAGTGCGAGAAACAGAGGGGCTGAAACAGAGGGGCTGAAACAGAGGGGCTGAAACAGAGGGGCTGAAACAGAGGGCGAGAAACAGAGAGGCTGAAACAGAGGGCGAGAAACAGAGGGGCTGAAACAGAGGGCGAGAAACAGAGGGGCTGAAACAGAGGGGGAGAAACAGAGGGCGAGAAACAGAGGGACTGAAACAGAGGGGCTGAAACAGAGGGTCTGAAACAGAGGGCGAGAAACAGAGGGGCTGAAACAGAGGGCGAGAAGCAGAGGGGCTGAAACAGAGGGTGAGAAACAGAGGGGCTGAAACAGAGGGGCTAAAACAGAGGGGCTCAAACAGAGGGGCTGAAACAGAGGGCGAGAAATAGAGGGGCTGAAACAGAAGGCGAAAAACAGAGCGGCTGAAACAGAGGGCGAGAAAAATAGGGGCAGAAACAGAGGGGCTGAAACAGAAGGGCTGAAACAGAGGGCGAGAAACAGAGGGGCTGAAACAGAGGTCGAGAAACAGAGTGGCTGAATCAGAGGGGCTGAAACAGAGGGCGAGAAACAGAGGGGCTGAAACAGAGGGCGAGAAACAGCGGGGCTGAAACAGAGGGCGAGAAACAGAGTGGCTGAAACAGAGGGCGAGAAACAGAGGGCGAGAAACAGATGGACTGAAACAGAGGGGCTGAAACAGAGGGGCTGAAACAGAGGGCGAGAAACTGAGAGCGAGAAACAGAGGGACTGAAACAGAGGGTCTGAAACACAGGGGCTGAAACAGAGGGTGAGAAACAGAGGGGCAGAAACAGAGGGCGAGAAATAGAGTGGCTGAAACAGAGGGCGAGAAACAGAGGGGCTGAAACAGTGGGCCAGAAACAGAGGGGCTGAAACAGAGGGCGAGAAACAGAGGGGCTGAAACAGAGGGGCTGAAACAGAGGGGCTGAAACAGAGGGCGAGAAACAGAGGGGCTGAAACAGAGGGCGAGAAACAGAGGGGCTGAATCAGAGGGGCTGAAACAGAGGGCGAGAAACAGAGGGGCTGAAACAGAGGGCGAGAAACAGAGGGGCTGAAACAGAGGGGCTAAAACAGAGGGTGAGAAACAGAGGGGCTGAAACAGAGTGCGAGAAACAGAGGGGCTGAAACAGAGGGGCTGAAACAGAGGGGCTGAATCAGGGTGGCTGATTCAGAGGGGCTGAAACAGAGGGGCTGAATCTGAGGGGCTGAAACAGAGGGCGAGAAACAGAGGGGTTGAAACAGAGGGCGAGAAAAAGAGGGGCAGAAACAGAGGGTGAGAAACAGAGGGACTGAAACAGAGCGGCTGAAACAGAGAGCGCGAAACAGAGGTGCTGAAACAGAGGGCGAGAAACATAGGGGCTGAAACAGAGGGGATGAAACAGAGGGGCTACATCAGAGGGGCAGAAACAGAGGGCGAGATTCAGAGGGGCTGAAACAGAGGGGCTGAAACAGAGGGGCTGAAACAGAGGGGCTGAAACAGAGGGGCTGAAACAGAGGGCGAGAAACAGAGGGGCTGAAACAGCGGGCGAGAAACAGAGGGCGAGAAACAGAGGGGCTGAAACAGAGGGGCTGAAACAGAGGGGCTGAAACAGAGTGGCTGAAACAGAGGGGCTGTAACAGAGGGGCTGGAACAGAGGGCGAGAAACAGAGGGGCTGAAACAGAGGCCGAGGAACAGAGGGGCTGAAACAGAGGGGCTGAATCAGAGGGGCTGAAACAGAGGGGCTGAATCAGTGGGGCTGAATCAGAGGGGCTGAAAGAGAGGGGCTGAAAGAGAGGGGCTAAAACAGAGGGGCTGAAACAGAGGGCGAGAAACAGGGCGGTTAAAACAGAGGGGCTGAAACAGAAGGGCTAAATCAGAGGTGCAGAAGCAGAGGGCGAGAAACAGAGGGGCTGAAACAGAGGGCGAGAAACAGAGGGGCTGAAACAGAGGAGCTGAAACAGAGGGGCTGAAACAGAGGGCGAGAAACAGAGGGGCTGAAACAGAGGGCGAGAAACAGAGGGGCTGAAACAGAGGGTCTGACACAGAGGGGTTGAAACAGAGGGGCTGAAACAGAGGGCGCGAAGCAGAGGGGCTGAAACAGAGGGCGAGAAACAGAGGGGCTGAAACAGAGGGCGAGAAACAGAGGGCGAGAAACAGAGGGACTGAAACAGAGGGGCTGAAACAGAGGGTCTGAAACAGAGGGCGAGAAACAGAGGGGCTGAAACAGAGGGCGAGAAACAGAGGGGCTGAAACAGAGGGGCTGAAACAGAGGGGCTGAAACAGAGGGGCAGAAACAGAGGGCGAGAAATAGAGGGGCTGAAACAGAGGGCGAGAAACAGAGGGGCTGAAACAGTGGGCAAGAAACAGAGGGGCTGAAACAGAGGGCGAGAAACAGAGGGGCTGAAACAGAGGGGCTGAAACAGAGGGGCTGAAACAGAGGGCGAGAAACAGAGGGGCTGAAACAGAGGGCGAGAAACAGAGGGGCTGAATCAGAGGGGCTGAAACAGAGGGCGAGAAACAGAGGGGCTGAAACAGAGGGCGAGAAACAGAGGGGCTGAAACAGAGGGGCTGAAACAGAGGGTGAGAAACGGACGGGCTGAAACAGAGGGCGAGAAACAGAGGGGCTGAAACAGAGGGGCTGAAACAGAGGGGCTGAATCAGAGGGGCTGATTCAGAGGGGCTGAAACAGAGTGGCTGAATCTGAGGGGCTGAAACAGAGGGCGAGAAACAGAGGGGTTGAAACAGAGGGCGAGAAACAGAGGGGCAGAAACAGAGGGCGAGAAACAGAGGGGCTGAAACAGAGCGGTTGAAACACAGAGCGCGAAACAGAGGTGCTGAAACAGAGGGCGAGAAACAGAGGGGCTGAAACAGAGGGGATGAAACAGAGGGGCTACATCAGAGGGGCAGAAACAGAGGGCGAGAAACAGAGGGGCTGAAACAGAGGGCGAGAAACAGGGGGGCTGAAACAGAGGGTCTGAAACAGAGGGCGAGAAACAGAGGGGCTGAAACAGAGGGTTAGAAACAGAGGGGCTGAAACAGAGGGGCTGAAACAGAGGGGCTGAATCAGAGGGGCTGAAACAGAGGGGCTGAAACAGAAGGGCTGAAACAGAGGGGCTGAAACAGAGGACGAGAAACAGAGGGGCTGAAACAGAGGGGCTGAAACAGAGGGGCTGAAACAGAGGGGCTGAATCAGATGGGCTGAAACAGAGGGGCTGAAACAGAGGGCGAGAAACAGAGGGGCTGAAACAGAGGGCGAGAAACAGAGGTCGAGAAAAAGAGGGGCTGAAACAGAGGGGCTGAAACAGAGGGGCTGAAACAGAGGGGCTAAATCAGAGGGGCAGAAACAGAGGGCGAGAAACAGAGGGGATGAAACAGAGTGCGAGAAACAGAGGGGCTGAAACAGAGGGCGAAAAACAGAGGGGCTGAATCAGAGGGGCTGAAACAGAGGGGCTGAAACAGAGGGGCTGAAACAGAGGGGCTGAATCAGAGGGGCTGAAACAGAGGGGCTGAAACAGAGGGCGAGAAACAAAGTGGCTGAAACAGCGGGCGAGAAACAGAGGGCTAGAAACAGAGGTCGAGAAAAAGAGGGGCTGAAACAGAGGGGCTGAAACAGAGGGGCTGAAACAGAGGGGCTGAATCAGAGGGGCTGAAACAGAGGGGCTGAAACAGAGGGCGAGAAACAAAGTGGCTGAAACAGCGGGCGAGAAACAGAGGGCTAGAAACAGAGGGGCTGAAATTGAGGGGCTGAAACAGACGGGCTGAAACAGAGAGCCTGAAACAGAGGTCGAGAAACAGAGGGGCTGAAACAGAGGGCGAAAAACAGAGGGGCTGAAACAGAGGGCGAGAAACAGAGGGGAGGAAACAGAGGGGATGAAACAGAGGGGCTGAAATAGAGGGGCTGAAACAGAGGGGCTGAATCAGAGGGGCTGAAACAGAGGGGCTGAATCAGAGGAGCTGAAACAGAGGGGGAGAAACAGATGGGGCTGAAACAGAGGGCGAAAAACAGAGGGGCTGAAACAGAGGGCGAGAAACAGAGGGCGAGAAACAGAGGGTCTGAAACAGAGGGCGAGAGACAGAGGGGCTGAAACAGAGGGCGAGAAACAGAGGGGCTGAAACAGAGGGCGAGAAACAGAGGGGCTGGAACAGAGGGGCTGAAACTGAGGGGCTGAAACAGAGGGCGAGAAACAGAGGGGCTGAAACAGCGGGCGAGAAACAGAGGGCGAGAAACAGAGGGGCTGAAACAGAGGGTCTGAAACAGAAGGGCTGAAACAGAGAGCCGGAAACAGAGGGCGAGAAACAGAGGGGCTGACACAGAGGGCGAAAAACAGAGGGGCTGAAACAGAAGGCGAGAAACAGAGGGTGAGAAACAGAGGGCGAGAAACAGAGGGGATGAAACAGAGTGGCTGAAACAGAGGGGCTGAAATAGAGGGGCTAAAACAGAGGGGATGAATCAGAGGGGCTGAAACAGAGGGGCTGAATCAGAGGAGCTGAAACAGGGCGAGAAACAGAGGGGCTGAAACAGAGGGCGAGAAACAGAGGGGCTGAAACAGAGGGTGAGAAACAGAGGGGCTGAAACAGAGGGGCTGAAACAGAGGGGCTGAAACAGAGGGCGAGAAACAGAGAGGCTGAAACAGAGGGCGAGAAACAGAGGGGCTGAAACAGAGTGCGAGAAACAGAGGGGCTGAAACAGAGGGGCTGAAATAGAGGGGCTGAAACAGAGGGGCTGAAACAGAATGCGAGAAACAGAGGGGCTGAAAGAGAGGGCGAGAAACAGAGGGCGAGAAACAGAGTGACTGAAACAGAGGGGCTGAAACAGAGGGGCTGAAACAGAGGGCGAGAAACAGAGGGGCTGAAACGGAGGGCGAGAAACAGCGGGGCTGAAATAGAGGGGCTGAAACAGAGGGGCTGAAACAGAGGGGCAGAAACAGAGGGCGAGAAATAGAGGGGATGAAACAGAGGGCGAGAAACAGAGGGGCTGAAACAGTGGGCGAGAAACAGAGGGTCTGAAACAGAGGGTGAGAAACAGAGGGGCTGAAACAGAGGGGCTGAAACAGAGGGGCTGAAACAGAGGGCGAGAAACAGAGTGGCTGAAACAGAGGGCGAGAAACAGAGGGGCTGAAACAGAGGGCGAGAAACAGAGGGGCTGAAACAGAGGGCGAGAAACAGAGGGGCTGAAACAGAGGAGCTGAATCCGAGGGGCTGAAACAGAGGGGCTAAATCAGAGGGGCAGAAACAGAGGGCGAGAAACAGAGGGGCTGAAACAGAGGAAGAGAAACAGAGGGGCTGAAACAGAGGGGATGAAACAGAGGGGCTAAATCAGAGGGGCTGAAACAGAGGGGCTGAAACAGAGGGCGAGAAACAGAGGGGCTGAAACAGAGGGGCTGAAACAGAGGGGCTGAAACAGAGGGGCTGAAACAGAGGGCGAGAAACAGAGGGGCTGACACAGAGGGCGAGAAACAGAGGGGCTGAAACAGAGGGCGAGAAACAGAGGGGCTGAAACAGAGGGGCTGAAACAGAGGGGCTGAAACAGAGGGGCTGAATCAGAGGGGCTTATTCAGAGGGGCTGAAACAGAGCGGCTGAATCAGCGGGGCTGAAACAGAGGGCGAGAAACAGAGGGGCTGAAACAGAGGGCGAGAGACAGAGGGGCAGAAACAGAGCGCGAGAAACAGCGGGGCTGAAACAGAGGGCGAGAAACAGAGGGCGAGAAACAGAGGGGCTGAAACAGAGGGCGAGAAACAGAGGGGTTGAAACAGAGGGCGAGAAAAAGAGGGGCTGAAACAGAGGGGCTGAAACAGAGGGGCTGAAACAGAGGGGCTGAAACAGAGGGCGAGAAACAGAGGGGCTGAAACAGCGGGCGAGAAACAGAGGGGCTGAAACAGAGTGTCTGAAACAGACGGGCTGAAACAGAGAGCCTGAAACACAGGGCGAGAAACAGAGGGGCTGAAACAGAGGGCGAAAAACAGAGGGGCTTAAACAGAAGGCGAGAAACAGAGGGTGAGAAACAGAGGGCGAGAAACAGAGGTGATGAAACAGAGTGGCTGAAACAGAGGGCGAGAAACAGAGGGGCAAAAACAGAGGGGCTGAATCAGAGGGGCTGGAACAGAGGGGCTGAATCAGAGGAGCAGAAACAGAGGGCGAGAAACAGAGGGGCTGAAACAGAGGGCGAGAAACAGAGGGGCTGAAACACAGGGAGAGAAACAGAGGGGCTGAAACAGAGGGGCTGAAACAGAGGGGCTGAAACAGAGGGGATGAAACAGAGGGGCTGAAAATGAGGGGCTGAATCAGAGGGGCTGAAACAGAGGGGCTGAATCGGAGGGGCTGAAACAGAAGGCGAGAAACAGAGGGGCTGAAACAGAGGGCGAGAAACAGTGGGGCAGAAACAGAGGGCGAGAAACAGAGGGGCTGAAACAGAGGGGCTGAATGAGAGGGCGAGAAACAGAGGGGCTGAAACAGAGGGCGAGAAACAGATGGGCTGAAACAGAGGGGCTGAAACAGAGGGGCCGAAACAGTGGGCGAGAAACAGAGGGGCTGGAAAAGAGGGCGAGAAACAGAGGGGCTGAAACAGAGGGCGATAAACAGAGGGGCTGAAACAGAGGGGCTGAAATAAGAGGGGCTGAAACAGAGGGGCGGAAATAGAGGGCGAGAAAAAAAGTGGCTGAAACAGCGGGCGAGAAACAGAGGGCTAGAAACAGAGGGGCTGAAGCAGAGGGGCTGAAACAGACGGGCTGAAACAGAGAGCCTGAAACAGAGGGCGAGAAACAGAGGGGCTGAAACAGAGGGCGAAAAACAGAGGGGCTGAAACAGAGGGCGAGAAACAGAGGGTGAGAAACAGAGGGCGAGAAACAGAGGGGAGGAAACAGAGGGGATGAAACAGAGGGGCTGAAATAGAGGGGCTGAAACAGAGGGGCTGAATCAGAGGGGCTGAAACAGAGGGGCTGAATCAGAGGAGCTGAAACAGAGGGCGAGAAACAGAGGGGCTGAAACAGAGGGCGAGAAACAGAGGGGCTGAAACAGAAGGCGAGAAACAGAGGGGCTGAAACAGAGGGGCTGAAACAGAGGGGCTGAAACAGAGAGTCTGAAACACACGGCAATAAACAGAGGGGTGGAAACAGAGGGCGAGAAACAGAGGGGCTCAAACAGAGGGGCTGAAACAGAGGGGCTGAAACAGATGGCGAGAAACAGAGGGGCTGAAACAGAGGGCGTGAAACAGAGGGTCTGAAACAGAGGGCGAGAAACAGAGGGCGAGAAACAGAGGGACTGAAACAGAGGGGCTGAAACAGAGGGGCAGAAACAGAGGGCGAGAAATATAGGGGCTGAAACAGAGGGCGAGAAACAGAGGGGCTGAAACAGTGGGCGAGAAACAGAGGGGCTGAAACAGAGGGCGAGAAACTGAGGGGCTGAAACAGAGGGCGAGAAACAGAGGGGCTGTATCAGAGGGGCTGAAAAGGAGGGCGAGAAACAGAGGGGCTGAAACAGAGGGCGAGAAACAGAGTGGCTGAAACAGAGGGGCTGAAACAGAGGGTGAGAAAAAGAGGGGCTGATACAGAGGGCGAGAAACAGAGGGGCTGAAACAGAGGGAAAGAAACAGAGGGGCTGAAACAGAGGGGCTGAATGAGTGGGGCTGAATCAGAGGGGCTGAATCAGAGGGGCTGAAACAGAGGGTGAGAAACAGAGGGGCTGAAACAGTGGGCGAGAAACAGAGGGGCAGAAACAGAGGTCGAGAAACAGAGGGGCTGAAACAGAGCGGCTGAAACACAGAGCGCGAAACAGAGGGGCTGAAACAGAGGGCGAGAAACAGAGGGGCTGAAACAGAGGGGATGAAACAGAGGGGCTGAAATAGAGGGCGAGAAACAGAGGGGCTGAAACAGAGGGCGAGAAACAGAGGGGCTGAAACAGAGGGGCTGAAACAGAGGGTCTGAAACAGAGGGGCTGAAACAGAGGGCGAGAAACAGAGGGGCTGACACAGAGGGCGAGAAGAAGAGGGGCTGAAACAGAGGGCGAGCAACAGAGGGGCTGAATCAGAGGGGCTGAATCAGAGGGGCTGAAACAGAGGGGCTGAAACAGAGGGCGAGAAACAGAGGGGCTGAAACAGAGGGCGAGAAACAGAGGGGCTGAAACAGAGGGGCTGAATCAGAGGGGCTGATTCAGAGGGGCTGAAACAGAGGGGCTGAATCAGCGGGGCTGAAACAGAGGGCGAGAAACAGAGGGGCTGAAACAGAGGGCGAGAGACAGAGGGGCAGATACAGAGGGCGAGAAACAGAGGGGCTGAAACAGAGGGGCTGAAACAGAGGGCGAGAAACAGAGGGGCTGAAACTGAGGGCGAGAAACAGAGGGGCTGAAACAGAGGGGCTGAAACAGAGGGGCTGAAACTGAGGGCGAGAAACAGAGGGGCTGAGATAGAGGAGCTGAAACAGAGGGGCTGAAAGAGAGGGCGAGAAACAGAGGGGCTGAAAAGCAGGGCGAGAAACAGAGCGGCTGAAACAGAGGGCGAGAAACAGAGGGGCTAAAACAGAGGGGCTGAAACAGAAGGGCTGAAACAGAGGGGCTGAAACAGAGGGCGAGAATCAGAGGGGCTGAAACAGAGGGGCTGAATCAGAGGGGCTGAATCAGAGGGGCTGAAACAGAGGGGCTGAAACAGAGGGCGAGAAAAAGAGGGGCTGAAACAGAGGGAAAGAAACAGAGGGGCTGAAACAGAGGGGCTGAATGAGTGGGGCTGAATCAGAGGGGCTGAATCAGAGGGGCTGAAACAGAGGGGCTGAAACAGAGGGCGAGAAAAAGAGGGGCTGAAACAGAGGGAAAGAAACAGAGGGGCTGAAACAGAGGGGCTGAATCAGAGGGGCTGAATCAGAGGGGCTGAAACAGAGGGTGAGAAACAGAGGGGCTGAAACAGTGGGCGAGAAACAGAGGGGCAGAAACAGAGGGCGAGAAACAGAGGGGCTGAAACAGAGCGGCTGAAACACAGAGCGCGAAACAGAGGGGCTGAAACAGAGGGCGAGAAACAGAGGGGCTGAAACAGAGGGGATGAAACAGAGGGGCTGAAACAGAGGTCGAGAAACAGAGGGGCTGAAACAGAGGGCGAGAAACAGAGCGGCTGAAACAGAGGGGCTGAAACAGAGGGTCTGAAACAGAGGGGCTGAAACAGAGGGCGAGAAACAGAGGGGCTGACACAGAGGGCGAGAAGGAGAGGGGCTGAAACAGAGGGCGAGAAACAGAGGGGCTGAATCAGAGGGGCTGAATCAGAGGGGCTGAAACAGAGGGGCTGAAACAGAGGGCGAGAAACAGAGGGGCTGAAACAGAGGGGCTGAAACAGAGGGGCTGAAACAGAGGGGCTGAATCAGAGGGGCTGATTCAGAGGGGCTGAAACAGAGGGGCTGAATCAGCGGGGCTGAAACAGAGGGGCTGACACAGAGGGCGAGAGACAGAGGGGCAGATACAGAGGGCGAGAAACAGAGGGGCTGAAACAGAGGGGCTGAAACAGAGGGCGAGAAACAGAGGGGCTGAAACAGAGGGCGAGAAACAGAGGGGCTGAAACAGAGGGGCTGAAACAGAGGGGCTAATACAGAGGGGCTGAAACAGAGGGCGAGAAACAGAGGGGCTGAAACAGAGGGGCTGAAACAGAGGGGCTAAATCAGAGCGGCTGAAACATAGAGCGCGAAACAGAGGGGCTGAAACAGAGGGCGAGAAACAGAGGGGCTGAAACAGAGGGGATGAAACAGAGGGGCTGAAACAGAGGGCGAGAAACAGAGGGGCTGAAACAGAGGGCGAGAAACAGAGGGGCTGAAACAGAGGGGCTGAAACAGAGGGTCTGAAACAGAGGGGCTGAAACAGAGGGCGAGAAACAGAGGGGCTGACACAGAGGGCGAGAAGGAGAGGGGCTGAAACAGAGGGCGAGAAACAGAGGGGCTGAATCAGAGGGGCTGAATCAGAGGGGCTGAAACAGAGGGGCTGAAACAGAGGGCGAGAAACAGAGGGGCTGAAACAGAGGGGCTGAAACAGAGGGGCTGAAACAGAGGGGCTGAATCAGAGGGGCTGATTCAGAGGGGCTGAAACAGAGGGGCTGAATCAGCGTGGCTGAAACAGAGGGCGAGAAACAGAGGGGCTGAAACAGAGGGCGAGAGACAGAGGGGCAGATACAGAGGGCGAGAAACAGAGGGGCTGAAACAGAGGGGCTGAAACAGAGGGCGAGAAACAGAGGGGCTGAAACTGAGGGCGAGAAACAGAGCGGCTGAAACAGAGGGGCTGAAACAGAGGGGCTGAAACTGAGGGCGAGAAACAGAGGGGCTGAGATAGAGGAGCTGAAACAGAGGGGCTGAAAGAGAGGGCGAGAAACAGAGGGGCTGAAAAGCAGGGCGAGAAACAGAGCGGCTGAAACAGAGGGCGAGAAACAGAGGGGCTAAAACAGAGGGGCTGAAACAGAAGGGCTGAAACAGAGGGGCTGAAACAGAGGGCGAGAATCAGAGGGGCTGAAACAGAGGGGCTGAATCAGAGGGGCTGAAACAGAGGGGCTAAATCAGAGGGGCAGAAACAGAGGGCGAGAAACAGAGGTGCTGAAACAGAGGGCGAGAAACAGAGGGGCTGAAACAGAGGGGCTGAAACAGAGGGCGAGAAACAGAGGGGCTGAAACATAGGGCGAGAAACAGAGGGGCTGAAACAGAGGGCGAGAAACAGAGGGGCTGAAACAGAGGGGATGAAACAGAAGGGCTGAAACAGAGGGGCTGAAACAGAGGGCGAGAAGCAGAGGGGCTGAATCAGTGGGGCTGAAACAGAGGGGCTGAATCAGAGGGGCTGAATCAGAGGGGCTGAATCAGAGGGGCTGAAACAGAGGGCGAGAAACAGAGGGGCTGAAACAGGGGGGCTGAAACAGAGGGGCTAAAACAGAGCGGCTGAAACAGAGGGCGAGAAACAGAGGGGCTGTAACAGAGGGGCTGAAACAGACGGGCTAAATCAGAGGGGCAGAAACAGAGGGCGAGAAACAGAGGGGCTGAAACAGAAGGGCTAAATCAGAGGGGCAGAAGCAGAGGGCGAGAAACAGAGGGGCTGAAACAGAAGGGCTGAAACAGAGGGGCTGAAACAGAGGGCGAGAATCAGAGGGGCTGAAACAGAGGGGCTGAATCAGAGGGGCTGAAACAGAGGGGCTGAAACAGAGGGCGAGAAAAAGAGGGGCTGAAACAGAGGGAAATAAACAGAGGGGCTGAAACAGAGGGGCTGAATGAGTGGGGCTGAATCAGAGGGGCTGAATCAGAGGGGCTGAAACAGAGGGTGAGAAACAGAGGGGCTGAAACAGTGGGCGAGAAACAGAGGGGCAGAAACAGAGGGCGAGAAACAGAGGGGCTGAAACAGAGCGGCTGAAACACAGAGCACGAAACAGAGGGGCTGAAACAGAGGGCGAGAAACAGAGGGGCTGAAACAGAGGGGATGAAACAGAGGGGCTGAAACAGAGGGCGAGAAACAGAGGGGCTGAAACAGAGGGCGAGAAACAGAGGGGCTGAAACAGAGGGGCTGAAACAGAGGGTCTGAAACAGAGGGGCTGAAACAGAGGGCGAGAAACAGAGGGGCTGACACAGAGGGCGAGAAGGAGAGGGGCTGTAACAGAGGGCGAGAAACAGAGGGGCTGAATCAGAGGGGCTGAATCAGAGGGGCTGAAACAGAGGGGCTGAAACAGAGGGCGAGAAACAGAGGGGCTGAAACAGAGGGGCTGAAACAGAGGGGCTGAAACAGAGGGGCTGAATCAGAGGGGCTGATTCAGAGGGGCTGAAACAGAGGGGCTGAATCAGCGGGGCTGAAACAGAGGGCGAGAAACAGAGGGGCTGAAACAGAGGGCGAGAGACAGAGGGGCAGATACAGAGGGCGAGAAACAGAGGGGCTGAAACAGAGGGGCTGAAACAGAGGGCGAGAAACAGAGGGGCTGAAACAGAGGGCGAGAAACAGAGGGGCTGAAACAGAGGGGCTGAAACAGAGGGGCTAAAACAGAGGGGCTGAAACAGAGGGCGAGAAACAGAGGGGCTGAAACAGAGGGGCTGAAACAGAGGGGCTAAATCAGAGCGGCTGAAACATAGAGCGCGAAACAGAGGGGCTGAAACAGAGGGCGAGAAACAGAGGGGCTGAAACAGAGGGGATGAAACAGAGGGGCTGAAACAGAGGGCGAGAAACAGAGGGGCTGAAACAGAGGGCGAGAAACAGAGGGGCTGAAACAGAGGGGCTGAAACAGAGGGTCTGAAACAGAGGGGCTGAAACAGAGGGCGAGAAACAGAGGGGCTGACACAGAGGGCGAGAAGGAGAGGGGCTGAAACAGAGGGCGAGAAACAGAGGGGCTGAATCAGAGGGGCTGAATCAGAGGGGCTGAAACAGAGGGGCTGAAACAGAGGGCGAGAAACAGAGGGGCTGAAACAGAGGGGCTGAAACAGAGGGGCTGAAACAGAGGGGCTGAATCAGAGGGGCTGATTCAGAGGGGCTGAAACAGAGGGGCTGAATCAGCGTGGCTGAAACAGAGGGCGAGAAACAGAGGGGCTGAAACAGAGGGCGAGAGACAGAGGGGCAGATACAGAGGGCGAGAAACAGAGGGGCTGAAACAGAGGGGCTGAAACAGAGGGCGAGAAACAGAGGGGCTGAAACTGAGTGCGAGAAACAGAGCGGCTGAAACAGAGGGGCTGAAACAGAGGGGCTGAAACTGAGGGCGAGAAACAGAGGGGCTGAGATAGAGGAGCTGAAACAGAGGGGCTGAAAGAGAGGGCGAGAAACAGAGGGGCTGAAAAGCAGGGCGAGAAACAGAGCGGCTGAAACAGAGGGCGAGAAACAGAGGGGCTAAAACAGAGGGGCTGAAACAGAAGGGCTGAAAGAGAGGGGCTGAAACAGAGGGCGAGAATCAGAGGGGCTGAAACAGAGGGGCTGAATCAGAGGGGCTGAAACAGAGGGGCTGAAACAGAGGGCGAGAAAAAGAGGGGCTGAAACAGAGGGGCTGAAACAGAGGGGCTAAATCAGAGGGGCAGAAACAGAGGGCGAGAAACAGAGGTGCTGAAACAGAGGGCGAGAAACAGAGGGGCTGAAACAGAGGGGCTGAAACAGAGGGCGAGAAACAGAGGGGCTGAAACATAGGGCGAGAAACAGAGGGGCTGAAACAGAGGGCGAGAAACAGAGGGGCTGAAACAGAGGGGATGAAACAGAAGGGCTGAAACAGAGGGGCTGAAACAGAGGGCGAGAAACAGAGGGGCTGAATCAGTGGGGCTGAAACAGAGGGGCTGAATCAGAGGGGCAGAATCAGAGGGGCTGAATCAGAGGGGCTGAAACAGAGGGCGAGAAACAGAGGGGCTGAAACAGGGGGGCTGAAACAGAGGGGCTAAAACAGAGCGGCTGAAACAGAGGGCGAGAAACAGAGGGGCTGTAACAGAGGGGCTGAAACAGACGGGCTAAATCAGAGGGGCAGAAACAGAGGGCGAGAAACAGAGGGGCTGAAACAGAAGGGCTAAATCAGAGGGGCAGAAGCAGAGGGCGAGAAACAGAGGGGCTGAAACAAAGGGCGAGAAACAGAGGGCGAGAAACAGAGGGGCGAGAATCAGAGGGGCTGAAACAGAGGGGCTGATACAGAGTGGCTGAAACAGAGGGGCTGAAACAGAGGGGCTGGAACAGAGGGCGAGAAACAGAGGGGCTGAAACAGAGGCCGAGGAACAGAGGGGCTGAAACAGAGGGGCTGAATCAGAGGGGCTGAAACAGAGGGGATGAATCAGTGGGGCTGAATCAGAGGGGCTGAATCAGAGGGGCTGAAACAGAGGGTGAGAAGCAGAGGGGCTGATACAGAGGGCGAGAAACAGAGGGGTGAAACAGAGGGGCTGAAACAGAGGGGCTCAAACAGAGGGGCTGAAACAGAGGGCGAGAAACAGAGGGGCTGAAACAGAGGGGCTGAAACAGAAGGGCTAAATCAGAGGGGCAGAAGCAGAGGGCGAGAAACAGAGGGGCTGAAACAAAGGGCGAGAAACAGAGGGGCTGAAACAGAGGAGCTGAAACAGAGGGGCTGAAACAGAGGGCGAGAAACAGAGGGGCTGAAACAGAGGGCGAGAAACAGAGGGGCTGAAACAGAGGGGCTGAAACAGAGGGGCTGAAACAGAGGGCGCGAAACAGATGGGCTGAAACAGAGGGCGAGAAACAGAGGGGCTGAAACAGAGGGCGAGAAACAGAGGGCGAGAAACAGAGGGACTGAAACAAAGGGGCTGAAACAGAGGGGCTGAAAGAGAGGGCGAGAAACAGAGGGGCTGAAACAGAGGGCGAGAAACAGAGGGGCTGAAACAGAGGGGCTGAAACAGAGGGGCTGAAACAGAGGGGCATAAACAGAGGGCGAGAAACAGAGGGGCTGAAACAGAGGGCGAGAAACAGAGGGGCTGAAACAGAGGGGATGAAACAGAGGGGCTGAAACAGAGGGCGAGAAACAGAGGGTCTGAAACAGTGGGCGAGAAACATAGGGGCTGAAAAGCAGGGCGAGAAACAGAGCGGCTGAAACAGAGGGCGAGAAACAGAGGGGCTAAAACAGAGGGGCTGAAACAGAAGGGCTGAAACAGAGGGGCTGAAACAGAGGGCGAGAATCAGAGGGGCTGAAACAGAGGGCCTGAATCAGAGGGGCTGAAACAGAGGGGCCGAAACAGAGGGCGAGAAAAAGAGGGGCTGAAACAGAGGGGCTGAAACAGAGGGGCTGAAACAGAGGGGCTAAATCAGAGGGGCAGAAACAGAGGGCGAGAAACAGAGGTGCTGAATCAGAGGGCGAGAAACAGAGGGGCTGAAACAGAGGGGCTGAAACAGAGGGCGAGAAACAGAGGGGCTGAAACAGAGGGCGAGAAACAGAGGGGCTGAAACAGACGGGATGAAACAGAAGGGCTGAAACAGAGGGGCTGAAACAGAGGGCGAGAAACAGAGGGGCTGAATCAGTGGGCTGAAACAGAGGGGCTGAATCAGAGGGGCTGAATCAGAGGGGCTGAATCAGAGGGGCTGAAACAGAGGGCGAGAAACAGAGGGGCTGAAACAGGGGGGCTGAAACAGAGGGGCTAAAACAGAGCGGCTGAAACAGAGGGCGAGAAACAGAGGGGCTGAAACAGACGGGCTAAATCAGAGCGGCAGAAACAGAGGGCGAGAAACAGAGGGGCTGAAACACAGGGCGAGAAACAGAGGGGCTGAAACAGAGGGCGAGAAACAGAGGGGCTGAAACAGAGGGGCTGAAACAGAGGGGCTGAAACAGAGGGGCTGAAACAGAGGGCGAGAAACAGAGGGGCTGAAAGAGCGGGCGAGAAACAGAGGGCGAGAAACAGAGGGCTGAAACAGAGGGGCTGAAACAGAGGGGCTGATACAGAGTGGCTGAAACAGAGGGGCTGAAACAGAGGGGCTGGAACAGAGGGCGAGAAACAGAGGGGCTGAAACAGAGGCCGAGGAACAGTGGGGCTGAAACAGAGGGGCTGAATCAGAGGGGCTGAAACAGAGGGGATGAATCAGTGGGGCTGAATCAGAGGGGCTGAATCAGAGGGGCTGAAACAGAGGGTGAGAAGCAGAGAGGCTGATACAGAGGGCGAGAAACAGAGGGGTGAAACAGAGGGGCTGAAACAGAGGGGCTCAAACAGAGGGGCTGAAACCGAGGGCGAGAAACAGAGGGGCTGAAACAGAGGGGCTGAAACAGAAGGGCTAAATCAGAGGGGCAGAAGCAGAGGGCGAGAAACAGAGGGGCTGAAACAAAGGGCGAGAAACAGAGGGGCTGAAACAGAGGAGCTGAAACAGAGGGGCTGAAACAGAGGGCGAGAAACAGAGGGGCTGAAACAGAGGGCGAGAAACAGAGGGGCTGAAACAGAGGGGCTGAAACAGAGGGGCTGAAACAGAGGGCGCGAAACAGATGGGCTGAAACAGAGGGCGAGAAACAGAGGGGCTGAAACAGAGGGCGAGAAACAGAGGGCGAGAAACAGAGGGACTGAAACAAAGGGGCTGAAACAGAGGGGCTGAAAGAGAGGGCGAGAAACAGAGGGGCTGAAACAGAGGGCGAGAAACAGAGGGGCTGAAACAGAGGGGCTGAAACAGAGGGGCTGAAACAGAGGGGCATAAACAGAGGGCGAGAAACAGAGGGGCTGAAACAGAGGGCGAGAAACAGAGGGGCTGAAACAGAGGGGATGAAACAGAGGGGCTGAAACAGAGGGCGAGAAACAGAGGGTCTGAAACAGTGGGCGAGAAACATAGGGGCTGAAACAGAGGGCGAGAAACAGAGGGGCTGAAACAGAGGGCGAGAAACAGAGGGGCTGAATCAGAGGGGCTGAAACAGAGGGCGAGAAACAGAGGGGCTGAAACAGAGTGCGAGAAACAGAGGGGCTGAAACAGAGGGTGAGAAACAGACGGGCTGAAACAGAGGGCGAGAAACAGAGGGGCTGAAACAGAGGGGCTGAAACAGAGGGGCTGAATCAGAGGGGCTGATTCAGAGGGGCTGAAACAGAGGGGCTGAATCTGAGGGGCTGAAACAGAGGGCGAGAAACAGAGGGGTTGAAACAGAGGGCGAGAAACAGAGGGGCAGAAACAGAGGGCGAGAAACAGAGGGGCTGAAACAGAGCGGTTGAAACAGAGAGCGCGAAACAGAGGTGCTGAAACAGAGGGCGAGTAACAGAGGGGCTGAAACAGAGGGGATGAAACAGAGGGGCTACATCAGAGGGGCAGAAACAGAGGGCGAGAAACAGAGGGGCTGAAACAGAGGGCGAGAAACAGGGGGGCTGAAACAGAGGGTCTGAAACAGAGGGCGAGAAACAGAGGGGCTGAAACAGAGGGCGAGAAACAGAGGGGCTGAAACAGAGGGGCTGAAACAGAAGGGCTGAAACAGAGGGGCTGAAACAGAGGACGAGAAACAGAGGGGCTGAAACAGAGAGGCTGAAACAGAGGGGCTGAAACAGAGGGGCTGAATCAGAGGGGCTGAAACAGAGGGGCTGAAACAGAGGGCGAGAAACAGAGGGGCTGAAACAGAGGGCGAGAAACAGAGGTCGAGAAAAAGAGGGGCTGAAACAGAGGGGCTGAAACAGAGGGGCTGAAACAGAGGGGCAGAAACAGAGGGCGAGAAATAGAGGGGCTGAAACAGAGTTCGAGAAACAGAGGGGCTGAAACAGTGGGCAAGAAACAGAGGGGCTGAAACAGAGGGCGAAAAACAGAGGGGCTGAAACAGAGGGGCTGAAAGAGAGTGGCTGAAACAGAGGGCGAGAAACAGAGGGGCTGAAACAGAGGGCGAGAAACAGAGGGGCTGAATCAGAGGGGCTGAAACAGAGGGCGAGAAACAGAGGGGCTGAAACAGAGGGCGAGAAACAGAGGGGCTGAAACAGAGGGTGAGAAACAGACGGGCTGAAACAGAGGGCGAGAAACAGAGGGGCTGAAACAGAGGGGCTGAAACAGAGGGGCTGAATCAGAGCGGCTGATTCAGAGGGGCTGAAACAGCGTGGCTGAATCTGAGGGGCTGAAACAGAGGGTGAGAAACAGAGGGGTTGAAACAGAGGGCGAGAAACAGAGGGGCAGAAACAGAGGGCGAGAAACAGAGGGGCTGAAACAGAGCGGTTGAAACAGAGAGCGCGAAACAGAGGTGCTGAAACAGAGGGCGAGAAACAGAGGGGCTGAAACAGAGGGGATGAAACAGAGGGGCTACATCAGAGGGGCAGAAACAGAGGGCGAGAAACAGAGGGGCTGAAACAGAGGGTGAGAAACAGGGGGGCTGAAACAGAGGGTCTGAAACAGAGGGCGAGAAACAGAGGGGGAGAAACAGAGGGGCTGAAACAGAGGGGCTGAAACAGAAGGGCTGAAACAGAGGGGCTGAAACAGAGGACGAGAAACAGAGGGGCTGAAACAGAGAGGCTGAAACAGAGGGGCTGAAACAGAGGGGCTGAATCAGAGGGGCTGAAACAGAGGGGCTGAAACAGAGGGCGAGAAACAGAGGGGCTGAAACAGAGGGCGAGAAACAGAGGTCGAGAAAAAGAGGGGCTGAAACAGAGGGGCTGAAACAGAGGGGCTGAAACAGAGGGGCTGAAACAGAGGTGCTAAATCAGAGGGGCAGAAACAGAGGGCGAGAAACAGAGGGGATGAAACAGAGTGCGAGAAACAGAGGGGCTGAAACAGAGGGGCTGAAACAGAGGGGCTGAATCAGAGGGGCTGAAACAGAGCGGCTGAAACAGAGGGCGAGAAACAAAGTGGCTGAAACAGCGGGCGAGAAACAGAGGGCTAGAAACAGAGGGGCTGAAATTGAGGGGCTGAAACAGACGGGCTGAAACAGAGAGCCTGAAGCAGAGGGCGAGAAGCAGAGGGGCTGAAACAGAGGGCGAAAAACAGAGGGGCTGAAACAGAGGGCGAGAAACAGAGGGGAGGAAACAGAGGGGATGAAACAGAGGGGCTGAAATAGAGGGGCTGAAACAGTGGGGCTGAATCAGAGGGGCTGAAACAGAGGGGCTGAATCAGAGGAGCTGAAACAGAGGGGGAGAACAGATGGGGCTGAAACAGCGGGCGAAAAACAGAGGGGCTGAAACAGAGGGCGAGAAACAGAGGGTGAGAAACAGAGGGCGAGAAACAGAGGGGATGAAACAGAGGGGCTGAAACAGAGGGGATGAAACAGAGGGGCTGAAACAGAGGGTCTGAAACAGAGGGGCCGAAACAGAGGGGCTGAAACAGAGGGGCTAAATCAGACGGGCAGAAACAGAGGGCGAAAAACAGAGGTGCTGAAACAGAGGGCGAGAAACAGAGGGGCTGAAACAGAGGGGCTGAAACAGAGGGCGAGAAACAGAGGGGCTGAAACATAGGGCGAGAAACAGAGGGGCTGAAACAGAGGGCGAGAAACAGAGGGGCTGAAACAGAGGGGATGAAACAGAAGGGCTGAAACAGAGGTGCTGAAACAGAGGGCGAGAAACAGAAGGGCTGAAACAGAGGGGATGAAACAGAGGGGCTACATCAGAGGGGCAGAAACAGAGGGCGAGAAACAGAGGGGCTGAAACAGAGGGCGAGAAACAGGGGGGCTGAAACAGAGGGTCTGAAACAGAGGGCGAGAAACAGAGGGGCTGAAACAGAGGGCGAGAAACAGAGGGGCTGAAACAGAGGGGCTGAAACAGAAGGGCTGAAACAGAGGGGCTGAAACAGAGGACGAGAAACAGAGGGGCTGAAACAGAGAGGCTGAAACAGAGGGGCTGAAACAGAGGGGCTGAATCAGAGGGGCTGAAACAGAGGGGCTGAAACAGAGGGCGAGAAACAGAGGGGCTGAAACAGAGGGCGAGAAACAGAGGTCGAGAAAAAGAGGGGCTGAAACAGAGGCCTGAAACAGAGGGGCTGAAACAGAGGGGCTAAATCAGAGGGGCAGAAACAGAGGGCGAGAAACAGAGGGGATGAAACAGAGTGCGAGAAACAGAGGGGCTGAAACATAGGGGCTGAAACAGAGGGGCTGAATCAGAGGGGCTGAAACAGAGCGGCTGAAACAGAGGGCGAGAAACAAAGTGGCTGAAACAGCGGGCGAGAAACAGAGGGCTAGAAACAGAGGGGCTGAAATTGAGGGGCTGAAACAGACGGGCTGAAACAGAGAGCCTGAAGCAGAGGGCGAGAAGCAGAGGGGCTGAAACAGAGGGCGAAAAACAGAGGGGCTGAAACAGAGGGCGAGAAACAGAGGGGAGGAAACAGAGGGGATGAAACAGAGGGGCTGAAATAGAGGGGCTGAAACAGAGGGGCTGAATCAGAGGGGCTGAAACAGAGGGGCTGAATCAGAGGAGCTGAAACAGAGGGGGAGAAACAGATGGGGCTGAAACAGAGGGCGAAAAACAGAGGGGCTGAAACAGAGGGCGAGAAACAGAGGGTGAGAAACAGAGGGCGAGAAACAGAGGGGATGAAACAGAGAGGCTGAAACAGAGGGGATGAAACAGAGGGGCTGAAACAGAGGGTCTGAAACAGAGGGGCTGAAACAGAGGGGCTGAAACAGAGGGGCTAAATCAGAGGGGCAGAAACAGAGGGCGAAAAACAGAGGTGCTGAAACAGAGGGCGAGAAACAGAGGGGCTGAAACAGAGGGGCTGAAACAGAGGGCGAGAAACAGAGGGGCTGAAACATAGGGCGAGAAACAGAGGGGCTTAAACAGAGGGCGAGAAACAGAGCGGCTGAAACAGAGGGGATGAAACAGAAGGGCTGAAACAGAGGGGCTGAAGCAGAGGGCGAGAAACAGAGGGGCTGAATCTGTGGGGCTGAAACAGAGGGGCTGAATTAGAGGGGCTGAATCAGAGGGGCTGAATCAGAGGGGCTGAAACAGAGGGCGAGAAACAGAGGGGCTGAAACAGGGGGGCTGAAACAGAGGGGCTAAAACAGAGCGGCTGAAACAGAGGGCGAGAAACAGAGGGGCTGTAACAGAGGGGCTGAAACAGACGGGCTAAATCAGAGGGGCAGAAACAGAGGGCGAGAAACAGAGGGGCTGAAACACAGGGCGAGAAACAGAGGGGCTGAAACAGAGGGCGAGAAACAGAGGGGCTGAAACAGAGGGGCTGAAACAGAGGGGCTGAAACAGAGGGGCTGAAACAGAGGGCGAGAAACAGAGGGGCTGAAAGAGCGGGCGAGAAACAGAGGGCGAGAAACAGAGGGGCTGAAACAGAGGGGCTGATACAGAGTGGCTGAAACAGAGGGGCTGAAACAGAGGGGTGGAACAGAGGGCGAGAAACAGAGGGGCTGAAACAGAGGCCGAGGAACAGAGGGGCTGAAACAGAGGGGCTGAATCAGAGGGGCTGAAACAGAGGGGATGAATCAGTGGGGCTGAATCAGAGGGGCTGAATCAGAGGGGCTGAAACAGAGGGTGAGAAGCAGAGGGGCTGATACAGAGGGCGAGAAACAGAGGGGTGAAACAGAGGGGCTGAAACAGAGGGGCTCAAACAGAGGGGCTGAAACAGAGGGCGAGAAACAGAGGGGCTGAAACAGAGGGGCTGAAACAGAAGGGCTAAATCAGAGGGGCAGAAGCAGAGGGCGAGAAACAGAGGGGCTGAAACAGAGGGCGAGATACAGAGGGGCTGAAACAGAGGAGCTGAAACAGAGGGGCTGAAACAGAGGGCGAGAAACAGAGGGGCTGAAACAGAGGGCGAGAAACAGAGGGGCTGAAACAGAGGGGCTGAAACAGAGGGGCTGAAACAGAGGGGCTGAAACAGAGGGCGCGAAACAGATGGGCTGAAACAGAGGGCGAGAAACAGAGGGGCTGAAACAGAGGGCGAGAAACAGAGGGCGAGAAACAGAGGGACTGAAACAAAGGGGCTGAAACAGAGGGGCTGAAAGAGAGGGCGAGAAACAGAGGGGCTGAAACAGAGGGCGAGAAACAGAGGGGCTGAAACAGAGGGGCTGAAACAGAGGGGCTGAAACAGAGGGGCAGAAACAGAGGGCGAGAAATAGAGGGGCTGAAACAGAGGGCGAGAAACAGAGGGGCTGAAACAGTGGGCAAGAAACAGAGGGGCTGAAACAGAGGGCGAGAAACAGAGGGGCTGAAACAGAGGGGCTGAAAGAGAGCGGCTGAAACAGAGGGCGAGAAACAGAGGGGCTGAAACAGAGGGCGAGAAACAGGGGAGCTGAATCAGAGGGGCTGAAACATTGGGCGAGAAACAGAGGGGCTGAAACAGAGGGCGAGAAACAGAGGGGCTGAAACAGAGGGTGAGAAACAGACGGGCTGAAACAGAGGGCGAGAAACAGAGGGGCTGAAACAGAGGGGCTGAAACAGAGGGGCTGAATCAGAGGGGCTGATTCAGGGGGGCTGAAACAGCGTGGCTGAATCTGAGGGGCTGAAACAGAGGGCGAGAAACAGAGGGGTTGAAACAGAGGGCGAGAAACAGAGGGGCAGAAACAGAGGGCGAGAAACAGAGGGGCTGAAACAGAGCGGTTGAAACACAGAGCGCGAAACAGAGGTGCTGAAACAGAGGGCGAGAAACAGAGGGGCTGAAACAGAGGGGATGAAACAGAGGGGCTACATCAGAGGGGCAGAAACAGAGGGCGAGAAACAGAGGGGCTGAAACAGAGGGCGAGAAACAGGGGGGCTGAAACAGAGGGTCTGAAACAGAGGGCGAGAAACAGAGGGGCTGAAACAGAGGGCGAGAAACAGAGGGGCTGAAACAGAGGGGCTGAAACAGAAGGGCTGAAACAGAGGGGCTGAAACAGAGGGGCTGAAACAGAGGGGCTGAAACAGAGGGGCTGAAACAGTGGGGCTGAAACAGAGGGCGAGAAACAGAGGGGCTGAAACAGAGGGCGAGAAACAGAGGTCGAGAAAAAGAGGGGCTGAAACAGAGGGGCTGAAACAGAGGGGCTGAAACAGAGGGGCTAAATCAGAAGTGCAGAAACAGAGGGCGAGAAACAGAGGGGATGAAACAGAGTGCGAGAAACAGAGGGGCTGAAACAGAGGGGCTGAAACAGAGGGGCTGAAACAGAGGGGCTGAAACAGAGGGCGAGAAACAAAGTGGCTGAAACAGCGGGCGAGAAACAGAGGGCTAGAAACAGAGGGGCTGAAATTGAGGGGCTGAAACAGACGGGCTGAAACAGAGATCCTGAAGCAGAGGGCGAGAAACAGAGGGGCTGAAACAGAGGGCGAAAAACAGAGGGGCTGAAACAGAGGGCGAGAAACAGAGGGGAGGAAACAGAGGGGATGAAACAAAGGGGCTGAAATAGAGGGGCTGAAACAGAGGGGCTGAATCAGAGGGGCTGAAACAGAGGGGCTGAATCAGAGGAGCTGAAACAGAGGGGGAGAAACAAATGGGGCTGAAACAGAGGGCGAAAAACAGAGGGGCTGAAACAGAGGGCGTGAAACAGAGGGTGAGAAACAGAGGGCGAGAAACAGAGGGGATGAAACAGAGGGGCTGAAACAGAGGGGATGAAACAGAGGGGCTGAAAATGAGGGGCTGATTCAGAGGGGCAGAAACAGAGGGGCTGAATCAGAGGGGCTGAATCAGAGGGGCTGAAACAGAGGGTGAGAAGCAGAGTGGCTGAAACAGAGGGCGAGAAACAGAGGGGCTGAAACAGAGGGGCTGAAACAGAGGGGCTAAAACAGATGGGCTGAAACAGAGGGCGAGAAACAGAGGGGCTGAAACAGAGGGGCTGAAACAGAAGGGCTGAATCAGAGGGGCAGAAGCAGAGGGCGAGAAACAGAGGGGCTGAAACAGAGGGCGAGAAACAGAGGCGCTGAAACAGAGGAGCTGGAACAGAGGGGCTGAAACAGAGGGCGAGAAACAGAGGGGCTGAAACAGAGGTCGAGAAACAGAGGGGCAGAAACAGAGGGGCTGACACAGAGGGCGCGAAACAGAGGGGCTGAAACAGAGGGCGAGAAACAGAGGGGCTGAAACAGAGGGCGAGAAACAGAGGGGCTGAAACAGAGGGGCTGAAACAGAGGGGCTGGAACAGAGGGCGAGAAACAGAGGGGCTGAAACAGAGGGCGAGAAACAGAGGGGCTGAAACAGTGGGCAAGAAACAGAGGGGCTGAAACAGAGGGCGAGAAACAGAGGGGCTGAAACAGAGGGGCTGAAACAGAGGGGCTGGAACAGAGGGCGAGAAACAGAGGGGCTGAAACAGAGGGCGAGAAACAGAGGGGCTGAATCAGAGGGGCTGAAACAGAGGGCGAGAAACTGAGGGGCTGAAACAGAGGGCGAGAAACAGAGGGGCTGAAACAGAGGGGCTGAAATAGAGGGTGAGAAACAGACGGGCTGAAACAGAGGGCGAGAAACAGAGGGGCTGAAACAGAGGGGCTGAAACAGAGGGGCTGAATCAGAGGGGCTGATTCAGAGGGGCTGAAACAGAGGGGCTGAATCTGAGGGGCTGAAACAGAGGGCGAGAAACAGAGGGGCTGAAACAGAGCGGTTGAAACAGAGTGCGCGAAACAGAGGTGCTGAAACAGAGGGCGAGAAACAGAGGGGCTGAAACAGAGGGCGAGAAACAGAGGTCGAGAAAAAGAGGGGCTGAAACAGAGGGGCTGAAACAGAGGGGCTGAAACAGAGGGGCTAAATCAGAGGGGCAGAAACAGAGGGCGAGAAACAGAGGGGCTGAAACAGAGGGCGAGAAACAGAGGGGCTGAAACAGAGGGGCTGAAACGGAGGGGCTGAATCAGAGGGGCTGAAACAGAGGGGCTGAAACAGAGGGCGAGAAACAAAGTGGCTGAAACAGCGGGCGAGAAACAGAGGGCTAGAAACAGATGGGCTGAAATTGAGGGGCTGAAACAGACGGGCTGAAACAGAGAGCCTGAAACAGAGGGAGAGAAACAGAGGGGCTGAAACAGAGGGTGAAAAACAGAGGGGCTGAAACAGAGGGCGAGAAACAGAGGGTGAGAAACCGAGGGCGAGAAACAGAGGGGAGGAAACGGAGGGGATGAAACAGAGGGGCTGAAATAGAGGGGCTGAAACAGAGGGGCTGAATCAGAGGGGCTGAAACAGAGGGGCTGAATCAGAGGAGCTGAAACAGAGGGGGAGAAACAGATGGGGCTGAAACAGAGGGCGAAAAGCAGAGGGGCTGAAACAGAGGGCGAGAAACAGAGGGTGAGAAACAGAGGGCGAGAAACAGAGGGGATGAAACAGAGGGGCTGAAACAGAGGGGATGAAACAGAGGGGCTGAAAATGAGGGGCTGAATCAGAGGGGCTGAAACAGAGGGGCTGAATCAGAGGGGCTGAAACAGAGGGGCTGAATCAGTGGGGCTGAATCAGAGGGGCTGAAAGAGAGGGGCTGAAACAGAGGGGCTAAAACAGAGGGGCTGAAACAGAGAGCGAGAAACAGAGGGGCTGAAACAGAGGGGCTGAAACAGAAGGGCTAAATCAGAGGGGCAGAAGCAGAGGGCGAGAAACAGAGGGGCTGAAACAGAGGGCGAGAAACAGAGGGGCTGAAACAGAGGAGCTGAAACAGAGGGGCTGAAACAGAGGGCGAGAAACAGAGGGGCTGAAACAGAGGGCGAGAAACAGAGGGGCTGAAACAGAGGGGCTGACACATAGGGGCTGAAACAGAGGGGCTGAAACAGAGGGCGCGAAGCAGAGGGGCTGAAACACAGGGCGAGAAACAGAGGGGCTGATACAGAGGGCGAGAAACAGAGGGACTGAAACAGAGGGGCTGAAACAGAGGGGCTGAAACAGAGGGCGAGAAACAGAGGGGCTGAAACAGAGGGCGAGAAACAGAGGGGCTGAATCAGAGGGGCTGAAACAGAGGGCGAGAAACAGAGGGGCTGAAACAGAGGGCGAGAAACAGAGGGGCTGAAACAGAGGGGCTGAAACAGAGGGTGAGAAACGGACGGGCTGAAACAGAGGGCGAGAAACAGAGGGGCTGAAACAGAGGGGCTGAAACAGAGGGGCTGAATCAGAGGGGCTGATTCAGAGGGGCTGAAACAGAGTGGCTGAATCTGAGGGGCTGAAACAGAGGGCGAGAAACAGAGGGGCTGAAACAGAGCGGTTGAAACAGAGAGCGCGAAACAGAGGTGCTGAAACAGAGGGCGAGAAACAGAGGGGCTGAAACAGAGGGGATGAAACAGAGGGGCTACATCAGAGGGGCAGAAACAGAGGGCGAGAAACAGAGGGGCTGAAACAGAGGGGATGAAACAGAGGGGCTACATCAGAGGGGCTGAAACAGAGGGCGAGAAACAAAGTGGCTGAAACAGCGGGCGAGAAACAGAGGGCTAGAAACAGATGGGCTGAAATTGAGGGGCTGAAACAGACGGGCTGAAACAGAGAGCCTGAAACAGAGGGCGAGAAACAGAGGGGCTGAAACAGAGGGTGAAAAACAGGGGCTGAAACAGAGGGCGAGAAACAGAGGGTGAGAAACAGAGGGCGAGAAACAGAGGGGAGGAAACAGAGGGGATGAAACAGAGGGGCTGAAATAGAGGGGCTGAAACAGAGGGGCTGAATCAGAGGGGCTGAAACAGAGGGGCTGAATCAGAGGAGCTGAAACAGAGGGGGAGAAACAGATGGGGCTGAAACAGAGGGCGAAAAGCAGAGGGGCTGAAACAGAGGGCGAGAAACAGAGGGTGAGAAACAGAGGGCGAGAAACAGAGGGGATGAAACAGAGGGACTGAAACAGAGGGGATGAAACAGAGGGGCTGAAAATGAGGGGCTGAATCAGAGGGGCTGAAACAGAGGGGCTGAATCAGAGGGGCTGAAACAGAGGGGCTGAATCAGTGGGGCTGAATCAGAGGGGCTGAAAGAGAGGGGCTGAAACAGAGGGGCTAAAACAGAGGGGCTGAAACAGAGGGCGAGAAACAGAGGGGCTGAAACAGAGGGGCTGAAACAGAAGGGCTAAATCAGAGGGGCAGAAGCAGAGGGCGAGAAACAGAGGGGCTGAAACAGAGGGCGAGAAACAGAGGGGCTGAAACAGAGGAGCTGAAACAGAGGGGCTGAAACAGAGGGCGAGAAACAGAGGGGCTGAAACAGAGGGCGAGAAACAGAGGGGCTGAAACAGAGGGGCTGACACATAGGGGCTGAAACAGAGGGGCTGAAACAGAGGGCGCGAAGCAGAGGGGCTGAAACACAGGGCGAGAAACAGAGGGGCTGAAACAGAGGGCGAGAAAAAGAGGGCGAGAAACAGAGGGACTGAAACAGAGGGGCTGAAACAGAGGGGCTGAAACAGAGGGCGAGAAACAGAGGGGCTGAAACAGAGGGCGAGAAACAGAGGGGCTGAAACAGAGGGGCTGAAACAGAGGGGCTGAAACAGAGGGGCAGAAACAGAGGGCGAGAAATAGAGGGGCTGAAACAGAGGGCGAGAACAGAGGGGCTGAAACAGTGGGCAAGAAACAGAGGGGCTGAAACAGAGGGCGAGAAACAGAGGGGCTGAAACAGAGGGGCTGAAACAGAGGGGCTGAAACAGAGGGCGAGAAACAGAGGGGCTGAAACAGAGGGCGAGAAACAGAGGGGCTGAATCAGAGGGGCTGAAACAGAGGGCGAGAAACAGAGGGGCTGAAACAGAGGGCGAGAAACAGAGGGGCTGAAACAGAGGGGCTGAAACAGAGGGTGAGAAACGGACGGGCTGAAACAGAGGGCGAGAAACAGAGGGGCTGAAACAGAGGGGCTGAAACAGAGGGGCTGAATCAGAGGGGCTGATTCAGAGGGGCTGAAACAGAGTGGCTGAATCTGAGGGGCTGAAACAGAGGGCGAGAAACAGAAGGGCTGAAACAGAGCGGTTGAAACAGAGAGCGCGAAACAGAGGTGCTGAAACAGAGGGCGAGAAACAGAGGGGCTGAAACAGAGGGGATGAAACAGAGGGGCTAAAACAGAGGGGCTGAAACAGAGGGCGAGAAACAGAGGGGCTGAAACAGAGGGTTAGAAACAGAGGGGCTGAAACAGAGGGGCTGAAAAAGAGGGGCTGAAACAGAGGGGCTGAATCAGAGGGGCTGAAACAGAGGGGCTGAAACAGAGGGGCTGAATCAGAGGGGCTGAAACAGAGGGGCTGAAACAGAGGGCGAGAAACAGAGGGGCTGAAACAGAGGGCGAGAAACAGAGGTCGAGAAAAAGAGGGGCTGAAACAGAGGGGCTGAAACAGAGGGGCTGAAACAGAGGGGCTGAAACAGAGGGGCTAAATCAGAGGGGCAGAAACAGAGGGCGAGAAACAGAGGGGATGAAACAGAGGGCGAGAAACAGAGGGGCTGAAACAGAGGGTCTGAAACAGAGGGGCTGAATCAGAGGGGCTGAAACAGAGGGGCTGAAACAGAGGGCGAGAAACAAAGTGGCTGAAACAGCGGGCGAGAAACAGAGGGCTAGAAACAGAGGGGCTGAAATTGAGGGGCTGAAACAGACGGGCTGAAACAGAGAGCCTGAAACAGAGGGCGAGAAACAGAGGGGCTGAAACAGAGGGCGAAAAACAGAGGGGCTGAAACAGAGGGCGAGAAACAGAGGGGAGGAAACAGAGGGGATGAAACAGAGGGGCTGAAATAGAGGGGCTGAAACAGAGGGGCTCAATCAGAGGGGCTGAAACAGAGGGGCTGAATCAGAGGAGCTGAAACAGAGGGGGAGAAATAGATGGGGCTGAAACAGAGGGCGAAAAACAGAGGGGCTGAAACAGAGGGTGAGAAACAGAGGGCATGAAACAGAGGGGCTGAAACAGAGGGGATGAAACAGAGGGGCTGAAAATGAGGGGCTGAATCAGAGGGGCTGAAACAGAGGGGCTGAATCAGAGGGGCTGAAACAGAAGGCGAGAAACAGAGGGGCTGAAACAGAGGTCGAGAAACAGAGGTCGAGAAAAAGAGGGGCTGAAACAGAGGGGCAGAAACAGAGGGGCTGAAACAGAGGGGCTGAAACAGAGGGGCTAAATCAGAGGGGCAGAAACAGAGGGCGAGAAACAGTGGGGCAGAAACAGAGGGCGAGAAACAGAGGGGCTGAAACAGAGGGGCTGAATGAGAGGGCGAGAAACAGAGGGGCTGAAACAGAGGGGCTGAAACAGAGGGGCTGAAACAGAGGGGCCGAAACAGTGGGCGAGAAACAGAGGGGCTGAAAAAGAGGGCGAGAAACAGAGGGGCTGAAACAGAGGGCGATAAACAGAGGGGCTGAAACAGAGGGGCTGAATCAGAGGGGCTGAAACAGAGGGGCGGAAATAGAGGGCGAGAAAAAAAGTGGCTGAAACAGCGGGCGAGAAACAGAGGGCTAGAAACAGAGGGGCTGAAGCAGAGGGGCTGAAACAGACGGGCTGAAACAGAGAGCCTGAAACAGAGGGTGAGAAACAGAGGGCGAGAAACAGAGGGGAGGAAACAGAGGGGATGAAACAGAGGGGCTGAAATAGAGGGGCTGAAACAGAGGGGCTGAATCAGAGGGGCTGAAACAGAGGGGCTGAATCAGAGGAGTTGAAACAGAGGGCGAGAAACAGAGGGGCTGAAACAGAGGGCGAGAAACAGAGGGGCTGAAACAGAAGGCGAGAAACAGAGGGGCTGAAACAGAAGGGCTGAAACAGAGGGGCTGAAACAGAGGGGCTGAAACAGAGAGTCTGAAACACACGGCAATAAACAGAGGGGCTGAAACAGAGGGCGAGAAACAGAGGGGCTGAAACAGAGGGGCTGAATCAGAGGGGCTGAAACAGAGGGCGAGAAACAGAGGGGCTGAAACAGACGGCGTGAAACAGAGGGTCTGAAACAGAGGGCGAGAAACAGAGGGCGAGAAACAGAGGGACTGAAACAGAGGGGCTGAAACAGAGGGGCTGAAACAGAGGGCGAGAAATATAGGGGCTGAAACAGAGGGCGAGAAACAGAGGGGCTGAAACAGTGGGCGAGAAACAGAGGAGCTGAAACAGAGGGCGAGAAACTGAGGGGCTGAAACAGAGGGCGAGAAACAGAGGGGCTGAATCAGAGGGGCTGAAAAGGAGGGCGAGAAACAGAGGGGCTGAAACAGAGGGCGAGAAACAGAGTGGCTGAAACAGAGGGGCTGAAACAGAGGGCAAGAAACAGAGGGGCTGAAACAGAGGGGCTGAAACAGAGGGGCTGAATCAGAGGGGCTGATTCAGAGGGGCTGAAACAGCGTGGCTGAATCTGAGGGGCTGAAACAGAGGGCGAGAAACAGAGGGGTTGAAACAGAGGGCGAGAAACAGAGGGGCAGAAACAGAGGGCGAGAAACAGAGGGGCTGAAACAGAGCGGTTGAAACAGAGAGCGCGAAACAGAGGTGCTGAAACAGAGGGCGAGAAACAGAGGGGCTGAAACAGAGGGGATGAAACAGAGGGGCTACATCAGAGGGGCAGAAACAGAGGGCGAGAAACAGAGGGGCTGAAACAGAGGGCGAGAAACAGGGGGGCTGAAACAGAGGGTCTGAAACAGAGGGTCTGAAACAGAGGGCGAGAAACAGAGGGCGAGAAACAGAGGGACTGAAACAGAGGGGCTGAAACAGAGGGGCTGAAACAGAGGGCGAGAAATATAGGGGCTGAAACAGAGGGCGAGAAACAGAGGGGCTGAAACAGTGGGCGAGAAACAGAGGAGCTGAAACAGAGGGCGAGAAACTGAGGGGCTGAAACAGAGGGCGAGAAACAGAGGGGCTGAATCAGAGGGGCTGAAAAGGAGGGCGAGAAACAGAGGGGCTGAAACAGAGGGCGAGAAACAGAGTGGCTGAAACAGAGGGGCTGAAACAGAGGGCAAGAAACAGAGGGGCTGAAACAGAGGGGCTGAAACAGAGGGGCTGAATCAGAGGGGCTGATTCAGAGGGGCTGAAACAGCGTGGCTGAATCTGAGGGGCTGAAACAGAGGGCGAGAAACAGAGGGGTTGAAACAGAGGGCGAGAAACAGAGGGGCAGAAACAGAGGGCGAGAAACAGAGGGGCTGAAACAGAGCGGTTGAAACAGAGAGCGCGAAACAGAGGTGCTGAAACAGAGGGCGAGAAACAGAGGGGCTGAAACAGAGGGGATGAAACAGAGGGGCTACATCAGAGGGGCAGAAACAGAGGGCGAGAAACAGAGGGGCTGAAACAGAGGGCGAGAAACAGGGGGGCTGAAACAGAGGGTCTGAAACAGAGGGCGAGAAACAGAGGGGCTGAAACAGAGGGCGAGAAACAGAGGGGCTGAAACAGAGGGGCTGAAACAGAAGGGCTGAAACAGAGGGGCTGAAACAGAGGACGAGAAACAGAGGGGCTGAAACAGAGAGGCTGAAACAGAGGGGCTGAAACAGAGGGGCTGAAACAGAGGGGCTGAAACAGAGGGCGAGAAACAGAGGGGCTGAAACAGAGGGCGAGAAACAGAGGTCGAGAAAAAGAGGGGCTGAAACAGAGGGGCTGAAACAGAGGGGCTGAAACAGAGGGGCTGAAACAGAGCGGCTGAAACAGAGGGCGAGAAACAAAGTGGCTGAAACAGCGGGCGAGAAACAGAAGGCTAGAAACAGAGGGGCTGAAATTGAGGGGCTGAAACAGACGGGCTGAAACAGAGAGCCTGAAGCAGAGGGCGAGAAACAGAGGGGCTGAAACAGAGGGCGAAAAACAGAGGGGCTGAAACAGAGGGCGAGAAACAGAGGGGAGGAAACAGAGGGGATGAAACAGAGGGGCTGAAATAGAGGGGCTGAAACAGAGGGGCTGAATCAGAGGGGCTGAAACAGAGGGGCTGAATCAGAGGGGCTGAATCAGAGGGGCTGAAACAGAGGGTGAGAAACAGAGGGGATGAAACAGAGTGCGAGAAACAGAGGGGCTGAAACAGAGGGGCTGAAACAGAGGGGCTGAAACAGAGCGGCTGAAACAGAGGGCGAGAAACAAAGTGGCTGAAACAGCGGGCGAGAAACAGAAGGCTAGAAACAGAGGGGCTGAAATTGAGGGGCTGAAACAGACGGGCTGAAACAGAGAGCCTGAAGCAGAGGGCGAGAAACAGAGGGGCTGAAACAGAGGGCGAAAAACAGAGGGGCTGAAACAGAGGGCGAGAAACAGAGGGGAGGAAACAGAGGGGATGAAACAGAGGGGCTGAAATAGAGGGGCTGAATCAGAGGGGCTGAATCAGAGGGGCTGAAACAGAGGGGCTGAATCAGAGGGGCTGAATCAGAGGGGCTGAAACAGAGGGTGAGAAGCAGAGGGGCTGAAACAGAGGGCGAGAAACAGAGGGGCTGAAACAGAGTGGCTGAAACAGAGGGGCTAAAACAGAGGGGCTGAAACAGAGGGCGAGAAACAGAGGGGCTGAAACAGAGGGGCTGAAACAGAAGGGCTGAATCAGAGGGGCAGAAGCAGAGGGCGAGAAACAGAGGGGCTGAAACAGAGGGCGAGAAACAGAGGCGCTGAAACAGAGGAGCTGGAACAGAGGGGCTGAAACAGAGGGCGAGAAACAGAGGGGCTGAAACAGAGGGCGAGAAACAGAGGGGAGGAAACAGAGGGGATGAAACAGAGGGGCTGAAATAGAGGGGCTGAAACAGAGGGGCTGAATCAGAGGGGCTGAAACAGAGGGGCTGAATCAGAGGAGCTGAAACAGAGGGGGAGAAACAGATGGGGCTGAAACAGAGGGCGAAAAACAGAGGGGCTGAAACAGAGGGCGAGAAACAGAGGGTGAGAAACAGAGGGCGAGAAACAGAGGGGATGAAACAGAGGGGCTGAAACAGAGGGGATGAAACAGAGGGGCTGAAAATGAGGGGCTGAATCAGAGGGGCTGAAACAGAGGGGCTGAATCAGAGGGGCTGAATCAGAGGGGCTGAAACAGAGGGTGAGAAGCAGAGGGGCTGAAACAGAGGGCGAGAAACAGAGGGGCTGAAACAGAGGGGCTGAAACAGAGGGGCTAAAACAGAGGGGCTGAAACAGAGGGCGAGAAACAGAGGGGCTGAAACAGAGGGGCTGAAACAGAAGGGCTGAATCAGAGGGGCTGTTTCAGAGGGGCTGAAACAGAGGGGCTGAATCTGCGGGGCTGAAACAGAGGGCGAGAAACAGAGGGGCTGAAACAGAGGGCGAGAGACAGTGGGGCAGAATCAGAGGGCGAGAAACAGAGGGGCTGAAAAAGAGGGGCTGAAACAGAGGGCGAGAAACAGAGGGGCTGAAACAGAGGGCGAGAAACAGAGGGGCTGAAACAGATGGGCTGAAACAGAAGGGCTGAAACAGAGGGGCTGAAACAGTGGGGCTGAAACAGATGGCGAGAAACAGAGGGGCTTAAACAGAGGGCGAGAAACAGAGGGGCTGAAACAGAGGGCGAGAAACAGAGTGGCTGAAACAGACGGGCTGAAACAGAGGGGCTGAAAAAGAGGGCGGAAAACAGAGGGGCTGAAACAGAGGGCGAGAAACAGAGGGGCTGAAACAGAGGGGCTGAAACAGAGGGGCTGAAAAAGAGGGCGGAAAACAGAGGGGCTGAAACAGAGGGGCTGAAACAGAGTGGCTGATACAGAGGGGCTGAAACAGAGGGGCTGGAACAGACGGGGAGAAACAGAGGGGCTGAAACAGAGTGGCTGAATCAGAGGGGCTGAAACAGAGGACGAGAAACAGAGGGGCGGAAACAGAGGGCGAGAAATAGAGGCGCTGAAACAGAGGGGCTGAAACAGAGGGGCTGAATCAGAGGGGCTGAAACAGAGGGGCTGAATCAGAGGGGCTGAAACAGAGGGCGAGAAACAGAGGGGCTGAAACAGAGTGCGAGAAACAGAGGGGCTGAAACAGAAGGGATGAAACAGAGGGGCTGAATCAGAGGGGCTGAATCAGAGGGGCTGAATCAGAGGGGCTGAAACAGAGGGCGAGAAACAGAGGGGCTGAAACAGAGGGCGAGAAACAGAGGGGCTGAAACAGAGGGCGAGAAAAAGAGGGGCTGAAACAGAGGGGCTGAAACAGAGGGGCTAAAACAGTGGGGCTGAAACAGAGGGCGAGAAACAGAGGGGCTGAAACAGAGGGGCTGAAACAGAGGGGCTAAATCAGAGGGGCAGAAACAGAGGGCGAGAAACAGAGGGGCTGAAACAGAGGGCTAGAAACAGAGTGGCTTAAACAGAGGGGCTGAAACAGAGGGGCTGAAACAGAGGGGCTGAAACAGAGGGTGAGAAACTGAGGGGCTGAAACAGAGGGCGAGAAACAGAGGGCGAGAAATAGAGTGGCTGAAACGGAGGGACTGAATCAGAGGGGCTGAAACAGAGGGGCTGATACAGAAGGCGTGAAACAGAGGGGCTGAAACAGAGGGCGAGAAACAGAGCGTCTGAAACAAAGGGCGAGAAACAGAGGGGCTGAAACAGAGGCGCTGAAACAGAGGGGCTGAAACAGAGGGCGAGAAACAGAGAGGATAAAACAGAGGGCGAGAAACAGAGGGGCTGAAACAGAGGGCGAGAAACAGAGGCGCTGAAACAGAGGGGCTGAAACAGAGGGTGAGAAACAGAGGGGCTGAAACAGAGGGCGAGAAACAGAGGGGCTGAAACAGAGGGCGAGAAACTGAGGGCGAGAAACAGAGAGACTGAAACAGAGGGACTGAAACAGAGGGGCTGAAACAGAGGTCGAGAAACAGAGGGGCTAAAACAGAGGGCGAGAAACAGAGGGGCTGAAACAGAGGGGCTGAATGAGTGGGGCTGAATCAGAGGGGCTGAATCAGAGGGTGAGAAACAGAGGGGCTGAAACAGAGGGGTTGAAACAGAGGGGCTGAAACAGATGGGCTGAAACAGAGGGTGAGAAACAGAGGGGCTGAATCAGAGGGGCCGAATCAGAGGGGCTGAAACAGAGGGGCTGAATCAGAGGGGCTGAAAAAGAGGGCGAGAAACAGAGGGGCTGAAACAGAGGGCGAGAAACAGAGGGGCTGAAACAGAGCGCGAGAAACAGAGGGGCTGAATCAGAGAGGCTGAAACAGAGGGTGAGAAACAGAGGGGCTGAAACAGAGGGCGAGAAACAGAGTGGCTGAAACAGACGGGCTGAAACAGAGGGGCTGAAAAAGAGGGCGAAAAACAGAGGGGCTGAAACAGAGGGCGAGAAACAGAGGGGCTGAAACAGAGGGGCTGAAACAGAGTGGCTGAAACAGAAGGGCTGAAACAGAGGGGCTGGAACAGAGGGCGAGAAACAGAGGGGCTGAAACAGAGGGCGAGAAACAGAGGGGATGAAACAGAGGGGCTGATACAGAGGGCGTGAAACAGAGGGGCTGAAACAGAGGGCGAGAAACAGAGGGTCTGAAACAGAGGGCGAGAAACAGAGGGGCTGAAACAGAGGTGCTGAAACAGCGGTGCTGAAACAGAGGGGCTGAAACAGAGGGCGAGAAACAGAGGGGCAGAAACAGAGGGCGAGAAACAGAGGGGCTGAAACAGAGGGCTAGAAACAGAGGGGCTTAAACAGAGTGGCTGAAACGGAGGGACTGAATCAGAGGGGCTGAAACAGAGGGGCTGATACAGAAGGCGTGAAACAGATGGGCTGAAACAGAGGGCGAGAAACAGAGCGTCTGAAACAGAGGGCGAGAAACAGAGGGGCTGAAACAGAGGCGCTGAAACAGAGGGGCTGAAACAGAGGGCGAGAAACAGAGAGGATAAAACAGAGGGCGAGAAACAGAGGGGCTGAAACAGAGGGCGAGAAACAGAGGCGCTGAAACAGAGGGGCTGAAACAGAGGGTGAGAAACAGAGGGGCTGAAACAGAGGGCGAGAAACAGAGGGGCTGAAACAGAGGGACTGAAACAGAGGGGCTGAAACAGAGGTCGAGAAACAGAGGGGCTAAAACAGAGGGCGAGAAACAGAGGGGCTGAAACAGAGGGGCTGAATGAGTGGGGCTGAATCAGAGGGGCTGAATCAGAGGGTGAGAAACAGAGGGGCTGAAACAGAGGGGTTGAAACAGAGGGGCTGAAACAGATGGGCTGAAACAGAGGGTGAGAAACAGAGGGGCTGAATCAGAGGGGCTAAATCAGAGGGGCCGAATCAGAGGGGCTGAAACAGAGGGGCTGAATCAGAGGGGCTGAAAAAGAGGGCGAGAAACAGAGGGGCTGAAACAGAGGGCGAGAAACAGAGGGGCTGAAACAGAGCGCGAGAAACAGAGGGGCTGAATCAGAGAGGCTGAAACAGAGGGTGAGAAACAGAGGGGCTGAAACAGAGGGCGAGAAACAGAGTGGCTGAAACAGACGGGCTGAAACAGAGGGGCTGAAAAAGAGGGCGAAAAACAGAGGGGCTGAAACAGAGGGCGAGAAACAGAGGGGCTGAAACAGAGGGGCTGAAACAGAGTGGCTGAAACAGAAGGGCTGAAACAGAGGGGCTGGAACAGAGGGCGAGAAACAGAGGGGCTGAAACAGAGGGCGAGAAACAGAGGGGATGAAACAGAGGGGTTGAAATAGAGGGGCTGAAACAGTGGGGCTGAATCAGAGGGGCTGAATAAGAGGGGCTGAATCAGAGGGGCTGTAACAAAGGGCGAGAAACAGAGGGGCTGAAACAGAGTGCGAGAAAGAGAGGGGCTGAAACAGAGGGGCTGAAACAGAGGGGCTGAAACAGAGGGCGAGAAATAGAGGGGCTGAAACAGAGGGGCTGAAACAGAGGGGCTAAATCAGAGGGGCAGAAACAGAGTGCGAGAAACAGAGGGGCTGAAACAGAGGGCGAGAAACAGAGGGGCTGAAACAGAGGGGCTGAAACAGAGGGGCTGAAACAGAGGGGCTGAAACAGAGGGCGAGAAACAGAGTGGCTGAAACAGATGGCGAGAAACAGAGGGGCTGAAACAGAGGGCGAGAAACAGAGGGGCTGAAACAGAGTGGCTGAAACAGAAGGGATGAAACAGAGGGGCTAAAACAGAGGGCGAGAAACAGAGGGGCTGAATCAGAGGGGCTGAATCAGAGGGGATGAAACAGAGGGGCTGAAACAGAGGGCGAGAAACAGAGAGCGAGAAACAGAGGTGCTGAAACAGAGGGGCTGAAACAGAGGGGCTGAAACAGAGGGGATGAAACAGATGGCGAGAAACAGAGGGGCTGAAACAGAGGGCGAGAAACAGAAGGGCAGAAACAGAGGGCGAGAAACAGAGGGGCTGAAACAGAGGGCTAGAAACAGAGGGGCTTAAACAGAGGGGCTGAAACAGAGGGGCTGAAGCAGAGGGGCTGAAACAGAGGGTGAGAAACTGAGGGGCTGAAACAGAGGGCGAGAAACAGAGGGGCTGAAACAGAGGGCGAGAAACAGAGGGCGAGAATCAGAGTGGCTGAAACGGAGGGACTGAATCAGAGGGGCTGAAACAGAGGGGCTGATACAGAAGGCATGAAACAGAGGGGCTGAAACAGAGGGCGAGAAACAGAGCGTCTGAAACAGAGGGCGAGAAACAGAGGGGCTGAAACAGAGGCGCTGAAACAGAGGGGCTGAAACAGAGGGCGAGAAACAGAGAGGATAAAACAGAGGGCGAGAAACAGAGGGGCTGAAACAGAGGGCGAGAAACAGTGGCGCTGAAACAGAGGGGCTGAAACAGAGGGTGAGAAACAGAGGGGCTGAAACAGAGGGCGAGAAACAGAGGGGCTGAAACAGAGGGCGAGAAACTGAGGGCGAGAAACAGAGAGACTGAAACAGAGGGACTGAAACAGAGGGGCTGAAACAGAGGTCGAGAAACAGAGGGGCTAAAACAGAGGGCGAGAAACAGAGGGGCTGAAACAGAGGGGCTGAATGAGTGGGGCTGAATCAGAGGGGCTGAATCAGAGGGTGAGAAACAGAGGGGCTGAAACAGAGGGGTTGAAACAGAGGGGCTGAAACAGATGGGCTGAAACAGAGGGCGAGAAACAGAGGGGCTGAATCAGAGGGGCTAAATCAGAGGGGCCGAATCAGAGGGGCTGAAACAGAGGGGCTGAATCAGAGGGGCTGAAAAAGAGGGCGAGAAACAGAGGGGCTGAAACAGAGGGCGAGAAACAGAGGGGCTGAAACAGAGCGCGAGAAACAGAGGGGCTGAATCAGAGAGGCTGAAACAGAGGGTGAGAAACAGAGGGGCTGAAACAGAGGGCGAGAAACAGAGTGGCTGAAACAGACGGGCTGAAACAGAGGGGCTGAAAAAGAGGGCGAAAAACAGAGGGGCTGAAACAGAGGGCGAGAAACAGAGGGGCTGAAACAGAGGGGCTGAAACAGAGTGGCTGAAACAGAAGGGCTGAAACAGAGGGGCTGGAACAGAGGGCGAGAAACAGAGGGGCTGAAACAGAGGGCGAGAAACAGAGGGGATGAAACAGAGGGGTTGAAATAGAGGGGCTGAAACAGTGGGGCTGAATCAGAGGGGCTGAATAAGAGGGGCTGAATCAGAGGGGCTGTAACAAAGGGCGAGAAACAGAGGGGCTGAAACAGAGGGCGAGAAAGAGAGGGGCTGAAACAGAGGGGCTGAAACAGAGGGGCTGAAACAGAGGGGCTGAAACAGAGGGCGAGACATAGAGGGGCTGAAACAGAGGGGCTGAAACAGAGGGGCTAAATCAGAGGGGCAGAAACAGAGTGCGAGAAACAGAGGGGCTGAAACAGAGGGCGAGAAACAGAGGGGCTGAAACAGAGGGGCTGAAACAGAGGGGCTGAAACAGAGGGCGAGAAACAGAGTGGCTGAAACAGATGGCGAGAAACAGAGGGGCTGAAACAGAGGGCGAGAAACAGAGGGGCTGAAACAGAGTGGCTGAAACAGAAGGGATGAAACAGAGGGGCTAAAACAGAGGGCGAGAAACAGAGGGGCTGAATCAGAGGGGCTGAATCAGAGGGGATGAAACAGAGGGGCTGAAACAGAGGGCGAGAAACAGAGAGCGAGAAACAGAGGTGCTGAAACAGAGGGGCTGAAACAGAGGGGCTGAAACAGAGGGGCTGATACAGAGGGCGTGAAACAGAGGGGCTGAAACAGAGGGGCTGAAACAGAGGGTCTGAAACAGAGGGCGAGAAACAGAGGGGCTGAAACAGAGGTGCTGAAACAGAGGGGCTGAAACAGAGGGGCTGAAACAGAGGGCGAGAAACAGAGAGGCTGAAACAGAGGGCGAGAAACAGAGGGGCTGAAACAGAGGGCGAGAAACAGAGGGGCTGAAACAGACGGTGAGAAACAGAGGGGCTGAAACAGAGGGGCTGAAACAGAGGGCGAGAAACAGAGGGGCTGAAACAGAGGGCGAGAAACAGAGGGGCTGAAGCAGAGGGCGAGAAACAGAGGGACTGAAACAGAGGGACTGAAACAGCGGGGCTGAAACAGAGGGTGAGAAACAGAGGGGCTGAAGCAGAGGGCGAGAAACAGAGGGGCTGAAACCGAGGGGCTGAATGAGTTGGGCTGAATCAGAGGGGCTGAATCAGAGGGGCTGAAACAGAGGGTGAGAAACAGAGGGGCTGAAACAGAGGGGCTGAAACAGAAGGGCTGAAACAGATGGGCTGAAACAGAGGGCGAGAAACAGAGGGGCTGAATCAGAGGGGCTAAATCAGAGGGGCTGAATCAGAGGGGCTGAAAAAGCGGGGCTGAATCAGAGGGGCTGAAACAGAGGGCGAGAAACAGAGGGGCTGAAACATAGGGGGAGAATCAGAGGGGCTGAAACAGAGGGCGAGAAACAGAGGGGCTGAAACAGAGGGGCTGAAACAGAGGGGCTGAAACATAGGTGCTGAATCAGAGGGGCTGATTCAGAGTAGCTGAAACAGAGGGGCTGAAACAGAGGGGCTGAATCAGCGGGGCTGAAACAGAGGGCGAGAAACAGAGGGGCTGAAACAGAGGGCGAGAGACAGAGGGGCAGAAACAGAGGGGCTGAAAAAGAGGGGCTGAAACAGAGGGCGAGAAACAGAGGGGCTGAAACAGAGGGGGAGAAACAGAGGGGCTGAATCAGAGGGGCAAAATCAGAGGGGCTGAATCAAGGGGCTGAAACAGAGGGGCTGAATCAGAGGGGCTGAAACAGAGGGCGAGAAACAGAGGGGCTGAAACAAAGGGCGAGAAACAGAGGGGCTGAAACAGAGGGCGAGAAACAGAGGGGCTGAATCAGAGGGGCTGATTCAGAGGGGCTGAAAGAGAGGGGCTGAATCAGCGGGGCTGAAACAGAGGGCGAGAAACTGAGGGGCTGTAACAGAGGGCGAGAAACAGAGGGGCAGAAACAGAGGGCGAGAAACAGAGGGGCTGAAACAGAGGGGCTGAAACAGAGGGCGAGAAACAGAGGGGCTGAAACAGAGGGCGAGAAACAGAGGGGCTGAAACAGAGGAGCTGAAACAGAGGGCGAGAAACAGAGGGGCTGAAACAGAGGGCGAGAAACAGAGGGTGATAAACAGAGGGCGAGAAACAGAGGGGCTGAAACAGAGGGGCTGAAACAGAGGGGCTGAATCAGAGGGGCTGAAACAGAGGGGCAGAAACAGAGGGCGAGAAACAGAGGGGCTGAAACAGAGGGGCTGAAACAGATGGCGAGAAACAAAGGGGCTGAAACAGAGTGCGAGAGACAGAGGGGCAGAAACAGAGGGCGAGAAACAGAGGGGCTGAAACAGGGGGCGAGAAACAGAGGGGCTGAAACAGAGGGACTGAAACAGAGGGGCTGAAACAGAGGGCGAGAAACAGAGAGGATAAAACAGAGGGCGAGAAACAGAGGGGCTGAAACAGAGGGCGAGAAACAGAGGCGCTGAAACAGAGGGGCTGAAACAGAGGGTGAGAAACAGAGGGGCTGAAACAGAGGGCGAGAAACAGAGGGTCTGAAACAGAGGGCGAGAAACTGAGGGCGAGAAACAGAGAGACTGAAACAGAGGGACTGAAACAGAGGGGCTGAAACAGAGGTCGAGAAACAGAGGGGCTAAAACAGAGGGCGAGAAACAGAGGGGCTGAAACAGAGGGGCTGAATGAGTGGGGCTGAATCAGAGGGGCTGAATCAGAGGGTGAGAAACAGAGGGGCTGAAACAGAGGGGCTGAATCAGAGGGGCTAAATCAGAGGGGCCGAATCAGAGGGGCTGAAACAGAGGGGCTGAATCAGAGGGGCTGAAAAAGAGGGCGAGAAACAGAGGGGCTGAAACAGAGGGCGAGAAACAGAGGGGCTGAAACAGAGGGCGAGAAACAGAGGGGCTGAATCAGAGAGGCTGAAACAGAGGGTGAGAAACAGAGGGGCTGAAACAGAGGGCGAGAAACAGAGTGGCTGAAACAGACGGGCTGAAACAGAGGGGCTGAAAAAGAGGGCGAAAAACAGAGGGGCTGAAACAGAGGGCGAGAAACAGAGGGGCTGAAACAGAGGGGCTGAAACAGAGTGGCTGAAACAGAAGGGCTGAAACAGTGGGGCTGAATCAGAGGGGCTGAATAAGAGGGGCTGAATCAGAGGGGCTGTAACAAAGGGCGAGAAACAGAGGGGCTGAAGCAGAGGGCGAGAAAGAGAGGGGCTGAAACAGAGGGGCTGAAACAGAGGGCGAGAAATAGAGGGGCTGAAACAGAGGGGCTGAAACAGAGGGGCTAAATCAGAGGGTCAGAAACAGAGGGCGAGAAACAGAGGGGCTGAAACAGAGGGCGAGAAACAGAGGGGCTGAAACAGAGGGGCTGAAACAGAGGGGCTGAAACAGAGGGGCTGAAACAGAGGGCGAGAAACAGAGTGGCTGAAACAGATGGCGAGAAACAGAGGGGCTGAAACAGAGGGCGAGAAACAGAGGGGCTGAAACAGAGTGGCTGAAACAGAAGGGATGAAACAGAGGGGCTAAAACGGAGGGCGAGAAACAGAGGGGCTGAATCAGAGGGGCTGAATCAGAGGGGATGAAACAGAGGGGCTGAAACAGAGGGCGAGAAACAGAGAGCGAGAAACAGAGGTGCTGAAACAGAGGGGCTGAAACAGAGGGGCTGAAACAGAGGGGCTGATACAGAGGGCGTGAAACAGAGGGGCTGAAACAGAGGGCGAGAAACAGAGGGTCTGAAACAAAGGGCGAGAAACAGAGGGGCTGAAACAGAGGTGCTGAAACAGAGGGGCTGAAACAGAGGGGCTGAAACAGAGGGCGAGAAACAGAGAGGCTGAAACAGAGGGCGAGAAACAGAGGGGCTGAAACAGAGGGCGAGAAACAGAGGGGCTGAAACAGGCGGTGAGAAACAGAGGGGCTGAAACAGAGGGTCTGAAACAGAGGGCGAGAAACAGAGGGGCTGAAACAGAGGGCGAGAAACAGAGGGGCTGAAGCAGAGGGCGAGAAACAGAGGGACTGAAACAGAGGGACTGAAACAGCGGGGCTGAAACAGAGGGTGAGAAACAGAGGGGCTGAAACAGAGGGCGAGAAACAGAGGGGCTGAAACAGAGGGGCTGAATGAGTGGGGCTGAATCAGAGGGGCTGAATCAGAGGGGCTGAAACAGAGGGTGAGAAACAGAGGGGCTGAAACAGAAGGGCTGAAACAGATGGGCTGAAACAGAGGGCGAGAAACAGAGGGGCTGAATCAATGGGGCTAAATCAGAGGGGCTGAATCAGAGGGGCTGAAAAAGCGGTGCTGAATCAGAGGGGCTGAAACAGAGGGCGAGAAACAGAGGGGCTGAAACATAGGGGGAGAATCAGAGGGGCTGAAACAGAGGGCGAGAAACAGAGGGGCTGAAACAGAGGGGCTGAAACAGAGGGGCTGAAACATAGGTGCTGAATCAGAGGGGCTGATTCAGAGTAGCTGAAACAGAGGGGCTGAAACAGAGGGGCTGAATCAGCGGGGCTGAAACAGAGGGCGAGAAACAGAGGGGCTGAAACAGAGGGCGAGAGACAGAGGGGCAGAAACAGAGGGGCTGAAAAAGAGGGGCTGAAACAGAGGGCGAGAAACAGAGGGGCTGAAACAGAAAGCGAGAAACAGAGGGGCTGAAACAGAGGTGCTGAAACAGAGGGGCTGAAACAGTGGGGCTGAAGCAGAGGGCGAGACACAGAGGGGCTGAAACAGAGGGCGAGAAACAGAGGGGCTGAAACAGAGGGCGAGAAACAGAGGGGCTGAATCAGAGGGGCTGAAACAGAGGGTGAGAAACAGAGTGGCTTAAACAGACGGGCTGAAACAGAGGGGCTGAAAAAGAGGGCGAAAAACAGAGGGGCTGAAACAGAGGGCGAAAAACAGAGGGGCTGAAACAGAGGGCAAGAAACAGAGTGGCTCAGACAGAGGGGCTGAAACAGAGTGGCTGGAACAGAGGGGCTGAAACAGAGGGGCTGGAACAGAGGAGCTGGAACAGAGGGGGAGAAACAGAGGGGCTGAATAAGAGGGGCTGAAACAGAGGGCGAGAAACAGAGGGGCTGAATCCGAGGGGCTGAATCAGAGGGGCTGAAACAGAGGGCGAGAAACAGAGGGGCTGAAACAGAGGGCGAGAAACAGAGGGGCTGAAACAGAGGGGCTGAAACAGAGGGGCTGTTTCAGAGGGGCTGAAACAGAGGGCGAGAAACAGAGGGGCTGAAAATGAGGGGTGGGAAACAGAGGGGCTGAATCAGAGGGGCTGAATGAGTGGGGCTGAATCAGAGGGGCTGAATCAGAGGGGCTGAAACAGAGGGGCTGAAACAGAGGTGCTGAAACAGAGTGGCTGAAACTGAGGGGGAGAAACAGAGGGGCTGAATCAGAGGGGCAAAATCAGAGGGGCTGAATCAGAGGGGCTGAAACAGAGGGGCTGAATCAGAGGGGCTGAAACAGAGGGCGAGAAACAGAGGGGCTGAAACAAAGGGCGAGAAACAGAGGGGCTGAAACAGAGGGCGAGAAACAGAGGGGCTGAATCAGAGGGGCTGATTCAGAGGGGCTGAAAGAGAGGGGCTGAATCAGCGGGGCTGAAAAAGAGGGCGAGAAACTGAGGGGCTGTAACAGAGGGCGAGAAACAGAGGGGCAGAAACAGAGGGCGAGAAACAGAGGGGCTGAAACAGAGGGGCTGAAACAGAGGGCGAGAAACAGAGGGGCTGAAACAGAGGGGCTGAGACAGAGGGGCTGAAACAGAGGGCGAGAAACAGAGGTGCTGAAACAGAGGGGCGGGAAACAGAGGGGCTGAATCAGAGGGGCTGAATCAGAGTGGCTGAATCAGAGGGTGCGAAACAGAGTGGCTGAAACAGAGGGGCTGAAACAGAGCGGCTGAAACAGAGGGCGAGAAACAGAGGGGCTGAATCACAGGGGCTGAATCAGAGGGGATGAATCAGAGGGGATGAAACAGAGGGGCTGAATCAGAGAGGCTGAAACAGAGGGCGAGAAACAGAGGGGCTGAAACAGAGTGCGAGAAACAGAGGGGCTGAAACAGAGGGCGAGAAACAGACGGGCTGAAACAAAGGGGCTGAAACAGAGGGGCTGATTCAGAGGGGCTGATTCAGAGGGGCTGAAACAGAGGGGCTAAATCAGCGGGGCTGAAACAGAGGGCGAGAAACAGAGGGGCTGAAACAGAGGGTGAGAAACAGAGGGGCTGAAACAGAGGGCGAGAAACAGAGGGGCTGAAACAGAGGAGCTGAAACAGAGGGCGAGAAACAGAGGGGCTGAAACAGAGGGCGAGAAACAGAGGGTGATAAACAGAGGGCGAGAAACAGAGGGGCTGAAACAGAGGGGCTGAAACAGAGAGGCTGAAACAGAGGGGCTGAATCAGAGGGGCTGAAACAGAGGGGCAGAAACAGAGGGCGAGAAACAGAGGGGCTGAAACAGAGGGGCTGAAACAGATGGCGAGAAACAGAGGGGCTGAAACAGAGTGCGAGAGACAGAGGGGCAGAAACAGATGGCGAGAAACAGAGTGGCTGAAACAGATGGCGAGAAACAGAGGGGCTGAAACAGAGTGGCTGAAACAGAAGGGATGAAACAGAGGGGCTAAAACAGAGGGCGAGAAACAGAGGGGCTGAATCAGAGGGGCTGAATCAGAGGGGATGAAACAGAGGGGCTGAAACAGAGGGCGAGAAACAGAGAGCGAGAAACAGAGGTGCTGAAACAGAGGGGCTGAAACAGAGGGGCTGAAACAGAGGTGCTGAAACAGAGGGGCTGAAACAGAGGGGCTGAAACAGAGGGCGAGAAACAGAGAGGCTGAAACAGAGGGCGAGAAACAGAGGGGCTGAAACAGAGGGCGAGAAACAGAGGGGCTGAAACAGACGGTGAGAAACAGAGGGGCTGAAACAGAGGGGCTGAAACAGAGGGCGAGAAACAGAGGGGCTGAAACAGAGGGCGAGAAACAGAGGGGCTGAAGCAGAGGGCGAGAAACAGAGGGACTGAAACAGAGGGACTGAAACAGCGGGGCTGAAACAGAGGGTGAGAAACAGAGGGGCTGAAACAGAGGGCGAGAAACAGAGGGGCTGAAACCGAGGGGCTGAATGAGTGGGGCTGAATCAGAGGGGCTGAATCAGAGGGGCTGAAACAGAGGGTGAGAAACAGAGGGGCTGAAACAGAAGGGCTGAAACAGATGGGCTGAAACAGAGGGCGAGAAACAGAGGGGCTGAATCAGAGGGGCTAAATCAGAGGGGCTGAATCAGAGGGGCTGAAAAAGCGGGGCTGAATCAGAGGGGCTGAAACAGAGGGCGAGAAACAGAGGGGCTGAAACATAGGGGGAGAATCAGAGGGGCTGAAACAGAGGGCGAGAAACAGAGGGGCTGAAACAGAGGGGCTGAAACAGAGGGGCTGAAACATAGGTGCTGAATCAGAGGGGCTGATTCAGAGTAGCTGAAACAGAGGGGCTGAAACAGAGGGGCTGAATCAGCGGGGCTGAAACAGAGGGCGAGAAACAGAGGGGCTGAAACAGAGGGCGAGAGACAGAGGGGCAGAAACAGAGGGGCTGAAAAAGAGGGGCTGAAACAGAGGGCGAGAAACAGAGGGGCTGAAACAGAAAGCGAGAAACAGAGGGGCTGAAACAGAGGTGCTGAAACAGAGGGGCTGAAACAGTGGGGCTGAAGCAGAGGGCGAGACACAGAGGGGCTGAAACAGAGGGCGAGAAACAGAGGGGCTGAAACAGAGGGCGAGAAACAGAGGGGCTGAATCAGAGGGGCTGAAACAGAGGGTGAGAAACAGAGTGGCTTAAACAGACGGGCTGAAACAGAGGGGCTGAAACAGAGGGCGAAAAACAGAGGGGCTGAAACAGAGGGCGAGAAACAGAGTGGCTCAGACAGAGGGGCTGAAACAGAGTGGCTGGAACAGAGGGGCTGAAACAGAGGGGCTGGAACAGAGGAGCTGGAACAGAGGGGGAGAAACAGAGGGGCTGAATAAGAGGGGCTGAAACAGAGGGCGAGAAACAGAGGGGCTGAAACAGAGGGGCTGAAACAGAGGTGCTGAAACAGAGGGGCTGAATCCGAGGGGCTGAATCAGAGGGGCTGAAACAGAGGGCGAGAAACAGAGGGGCTGAAACAGAGGGCGAGAAACAGAGGGGCTGAAACAGAGGGGCTGAAACAGAGGGGCTGAAACAGAGGGGCTGAAACAGAGGGCGAGAAACAGAGGGGCTGGAAATGAGGGGTGGGAAACAGAGGGGCTGAATCAGAGGGGCTGAATGAGTGGGGCTGAATCAGAGGGGCTGAATCAGAGGGGCTGAAACAGAGGGGCTGAAACAGAGGTGCTGAAACAGAGGGGCTGAAACAGAGGGGGAGAAACAGAGGGGCTGAATCAGAGGGGCAAAATCAGAGGGGCTGAATCAGAGGGGCTGAAACAGAGGGGCTGAATCAGAGGGGCTGAAACAGAGGGCGAGAAACAGAGGGGCTGAAACAAAGGGCGAGAAACAGAGGGGCTGAAACAGAGGGCGAGAAACAGAGGGGCTGAATCAGAGGGGCTGATTCAGAGGGGCTGAAAGAGAGGGGCTGAATCAGCGGGGCTGAAACAGAGGGCGAGAAACTGAGGGGCTGTAACAGAGGGCGAGAAACAGAGGGGCAGAAACAGAGGGCGAGAAACAGAGGGGCTGAAACAGAGGGGCTGAAACAGAGGGCGAGAAACAGAGGGGCTGAAACAGAGGGGCTGAGACAGAGGGGCTGAAACAGAGGGCGAGAAACAGAGGTGCTGAAACAGAGGGGCGGGAAACAGAGGGGCTGAATCAGAGGGGCTGAATCAGAGTGGCTGAATCAGAGGGTGCGAAACAGAGTGGCTGAAACAGAGGGGCTGAAACAGAGGGGCTGAAACAGAGGGCGAGAAACAGAGGGGCTGAATCACAGGGGCTGAATCAGAGGGGATGAATCAGAGGGGATGAAACAGAGGGGCTGAATCAGAGAGGCTGAAACAGAGGGCGAGAAACAGAGGGGCTGAAACAGAGTGCGAGAAACAGAGGGGCTGAAACAGAGGGCGAGAAACAGACGGGCTGAAACAAAGGGGCTGAAACAGAGGGGCTGATTCAGAGGGGCTGATTCAGAGGGGCTGAAACAGAGGGGCTAAATCAGCGGGGCTGAAACAGAGGGCGAGAAACAGAGGGGCTGAAACAGAGGGTGAGAAACAGAGGGGCTGAAACAGAGGGCGAGAAACAGAGGGGCTGAAACAGAGGAGCTGAAACAGAGGGCGAGAAACAGAGGGGCTGAAACAGAGGGCGAGAAACAGAGGGTGATAAACAGAGGGCGAGAAACAGAGGGGCTGAAACAGAGGGGCTGAAACAGAGAGGCTGAAACAGAGGGGCTGAATCAGAGGGGCTGAAACAGAGGGGCAGAAACAGAGGGCGAGAAACAGAGGGGCTGAAACAGAGGGGCTGAAACAGATGGCGAGAAACAGAGGGGCTGAAACAGAGTGCGAGAGACAGAGGGGCAGAAACAGATGGCGAGAAACAGAGTGGCTGAAACAGATGGCGAGAAACAGAGGGGCTGAAACAGAGTGGCTGAAACAGAAGGGATGAAACAGAGGGGCTAAAACAGAGGGCGAGAAACAGAGGGGCTGAATCAGAGGGGCTGAATCAGAGGGGATGAAACAGAGGGGCTGAAACAGAGGGCGAGAAACAGAGAGCGAGAAACAGAGGTGCTGAAACAGAGGGGCTGAAACAGAGGGGCTGAAACAGAGGTGCTGAAACAGAGGGGCTGAAACAGAGGGGCTGAAACAGAGGGCGAGAAACAGAGAGGCTGAAACAGAGGGCGAGAAACAGAGGGGCTGAAACAGAGGGCGAGAAACAGAGGGGCTGAAACAGACGGTGAGAAACAGAGGGGCTGAAACAGAGGGGCTGAAACAGAGGGCGAGAAACAGAGGGGCTGAAACAGAGGGCGAGAAACAGAGGGGCTGAAGCAGAGGGCGAGAAACAGAGGGACTGAAACAGAGGGACTGAAACAGCGGGGCTGAAACAGAGGGTGAGAAACAGAGGGGCTGAAACAGAGGGCGAGAAACAGAGGGGCTGAAACCGAGGGGCTGAATGAGTGGGGCTGAATCAGAGGGGCTGAATCAGAGGGGCTGAAACAGAGGGTGAGAAACAGAGGGGCTGAAACAGAAGGGCTGAAACAGATGGGCTGAAACAGAGGGCGAGAAACAGAGGGGCTGAATCAGAGGGGCTAAATCAGAGGGGCTGAATCAGAGGGGCTGAAAAAGCGGGGCTGAATCAGAGGGGCTGAAACAGAGGGCGAGAAACAGAGGGGCTGAAACATAGGGGGAGAATCAGAGGGGCTGAAACAGAGGGCGAGAAACAGAGGGGCTGAAACAGAGGGGCTGAAACAGAGGGGCTGAAACATAGGTGCTGAATCAGAGGGGCTGATTCAGAGTAGCTGAAACAGAGGGGCTGAAACAGAGGGGCTGAATCAGCGGGGCTGAAACAGAGGGCGAGAAACAGAGGGGCTGAAACAGAGGGCGAGAGACAGAGGGGCAGAAACAGAGGGGCTGAAAAAGAGGGGCTGAAACAGAGGGCGAGAAACAGAGGGGCTGAAACAGAAAGCGAGAAACAGAGGGGCTGAAACAGAGGTGCTGAAACAGAGGGGCTGAAACAGTGGGGCTGAAGCAGAGGGCGAGACACAGAGGGGCTGAAACAGAGGGCGAGAAACAGAGGGGCTGAAACAGAGGGCGAGAAACAGAGGGGCTGAATCAGAGGGGCTGAAACAGAGGGTGAGAAACAGAGTGGCTTAAACAGACGGGCTGAAACAGAGGGGCTGAAACAGAGGGCGAAAAACAGAGGGGCTGAAACAGAGGGCGAGAAACAGAGTGGCTCAGATAGAGGGGCTGAAACAGAGTGGCTGGAACAGAGGGGCTGAAACAGAGGGGCTGGAACAGAGGAGCTGGAACAGAGGGGGAGAAACAGAGGGGCTGAATAAGAGGGGCTGAAACAGAGGGCGAGAAACAGAGGGGCTGAAACAGAGGGGCTGAAACAGAGGTGCTGAAACAGAGGGGCTGAATCCGAGGGGCTGAATCAGAGGGGCTGAAACAGAGGGCGAGAAACAGAGGGGCTGAAACAGAGGGCGAGAAACAGAGGGGCTGAAACAGAGGGGCTGAAACAGAGGGGCTGAAACAGAGGGGCTGAAACAGAGGGCGAGAAACAGAGGGGCTGAAAATGAGGGGTGGGAAACAGAGGGGCTGAATCAGAGGGGCTGAATGAGTGGGGCTGAATCAGAGGGGCTGAATCAGAGGGGCTGAAACAGAGGGGCTGAAACAGAGGTGCTGAAACAGAGGGGCTGAAACAGAGGGGGAGAAACAGAGGGGCTGAATCAGAGGGGCAAAATCAGAGGGGCTGAATCAGAGGGGCTGAAACAGAGGGGCTGAATCAGAGGGGCTGAAACAGAGGGCGAGAAACAGAGGGGCTGAAACAAAGGGCGAGAAACAGAGGGGCTGAAACAGAGGGCGAGAAACAGAGGGGCTGAATCAGAGGGGCTGATTCAGAGGGGCTGAAAGAGAGGGGCTGAATCAGCGGGGCTGAAACAGAGGGCGAGAAACTGAGGGGCTGTAACAGAGGGCGAGAAACAGAGGGGCAGAAACAGAGGGCGAGAAACAGAGGGGCTGAAACAGAGGGGCTGAAACAGAGGGCGAGAAACAGAGGGGCTGAAACAGAGGGGCTGAGACAGAGGGGCTGAAACAGAGGGCGAGAAACAGAGGTGCTGAAACAGAGGGGCGGGAAACAGAGGGGCTGAATCAGAGGGGCTGAATCAGAGTGGCTGAATCAGAGGGTGCGAAACAGAGTGGCTGAAACAGAGGGGCTGAAACAGAGGGGCTGAAACAGAGGGCGAGAAACAGAGGGGCTGAATCACAGGGGCTGAATCAGAGGGGATGAATCAGAGGGGATGAAACAGAGGGGCTGAATCAGAGAGGCTGAAACAGAGGGCGAGAAACAGAGGGGCTGAAACAGAGTGCGAGAAACAGAGGGGCTGAAACAGAGGGCGAGAAACAGACGGGCTGAAACAAAGGGGCTGAAACAGAGGGGCTGATTCAGAGGGGCTGATTCAGAGGGGCTGAAACAGAGGGGCTAAATCAGCGGGGCTGAAACAGAGGGCGAGAAACAGAGGGGCTGAAACAGAGGGTGAGAAACAGAGGGGCTGAAACAGAGGGCGAGAAACAGAGGGTGATAAACAGAGGGCGAGAAACAGAGGGGCTGAAACAGAGGGGCTGAAACAGAGAGGCTGAAACAGAGGGGCTGAATCAGAGGGGCTGAAACAGAGGGGCAGAAACAGAGGGCGAGAAACAGAGGGGCTGAAACAGAGGGGCTGAAACAGATGGCGAGAAACAGAGGGGCTGAAACAGAGTGCGAGAGACAGAGGGGCAGAAACAGATGGCGAGAAACAGAGTGGCTGAAACAGATGGCGAGAAACAGAGGGGCTGAAACAGAGTGGCTGAAACAGAGGGGATGAAACAGAGGGGCTGAAACAGAGGGCGAGAAACAGAGAGCGAGAAACAGAGGTGCTGAAACAGAGGGGCTGAAACAGAGGGGCTGAAACAGAGGTGCTGAAACAGAGGGGCTGAAACAGAGGGGCTGAAACAGAGGGCGAGAAACAGAGAGGCTGAAACAGAGGGCGAGAAACAGAGGGGCTGAAACAGAGGGCGAGAAACAGAGGGGCTGAAACAGACGGTGAGAAACAGAGGGGCTGAAACAGAGGGCGAGAAACAGAGGGGCTGAAACAGAGGGCGAGAAACAGAGGGGCTGAAACAGAGGGACTGAAACAGCGGGGCTGAAACAGAGGGTGAGAAACAGAGGGACTGAAACAGAGGGCGAGAAACAGAGGGGCTGAAACCGAGGGGCTGAATGAGTGGGGCTGAATCAGAGGGGCTGAATCAGAGGGGCTGAAACAGAGGGTGAGAAACAGAGGGGCTGAAACAGAAGGGCTGAAACAGATGGGCTGAAACAGAGGGCGAGAAACAGAGGGGCTGAATCAGAGGGGCTAAATCAGAGGGGCTGAATCAGAGGGGCTGAAAAAGCGGGGCTGAATCAGAGGGGCTGAAACAGAGGGCGAGAAACAGAGGGGCTGAAACATAGGGGGAGAATCAGAGGGGCTGAAACAGAGGGCGAGAAACAGAGGGGCTGAAACAGAGGGGCTGAAACAGAGGGGCTGAAACATAGGTGCTGAATCAGAGGGGCTGATTCAGAGTAGCTGAAACAGAGGGGCTGAAACAGAGGGGCTGAATCAGCGGGGCTGAAACAGAGGGCGAGAAACAGAGGGGCTGAAACAGAGGGCGAGAGACAGAGGGGCAGAAACAGAGGGGCTGAAAAAGAGGGGCTGAAACAGAGGGCGAGAAACAGAGGGGCTGAAACAGAAAGCGAGAAACAGAGGGGCTGAAACAGAGGTGCTGAAACAGAGGGGCTGAAACAGTGGGGCTGAAGCAGAGGGCGAGACACAGAGGGGCTGAAACAGAGGGCGAGAAACAGAGGGGCTGAAACAGAGGGCGAGAAACAGAGGGGCTGAATCAGAGGGGCTGAAACAGAGGGTGAGAAACAGAGTGGCTTAAACAGACGGGCTGAAACAGAGGGGCTGAAACAGAGGGCGAAAAACAGAGGGGCTGAAACAGAGGGCGAGAAACAGAGTGGCTCAGACAGAGGGGCTGAAACAGAGTGGCTGGAACAGAGGGGCTGAAACAGAGGGGCTGGAACAGAGGAGCTGGAACAGAGGGGGAGAAACAGAGGGGCTGAATAAGAGGGGCTGAAACAGAGGGCGAGAAACAGAGGGGCTGAAACAGAGGGGCTGAAACAGAGGTGCTGAAACAGAGGGGCTGAATCCGAGGGGCTGAATCAGAGGGGCTGAAACAGAGGGCGAGAAACAGAGGGGCTGAAACAGAGGGCGAGAAACAGAGGGGCTGAAACAGAGGGGCTGAAACAGAGGGGCTGAAACAGAGGGGCTGAAACAGAGGGCGAGAAACAGAGGGGCTGAAAATGAGGGGTGGGAAACAGAGGGGCTGAATCAGAGGGGCTGAATGAGTGGGGCTGAATCAGAGGGGCTGAATCAGAGGGGCTGAAACAGAGGGGCTGAAACAGAGGTGCTGAAACAGAGGGGCTGAAACAGAGGGGGAGAAACAGAGGGGCTGAATCAGAGGGGCAAAATCAGAGGGGCTGAATCAGAGGGGCTGAAACAGAGGGGCTGAATCAGAGGGGCTGAAACAGAGGGCGAGAAACAGAGGGGCTGAAACAAAGGGCGAGAAACAGAGGGGCTGAAACAGAGGGCGAGAAACAGAGGGGCTGAATCAGAGGGGCTGATTCAGAGGGGCTGAAAGAGAGGGGCTGAATCAGCGGGGCTGAAACAGAGGGCGAGAAACTGAGGGGCTGTAACAGAGGGCGAGAAACAGAGGGGCAGAAACAGAGGGCGAGAAACAGAGGGGCTGAAACAGAGGGGCTGAAACAGAGGGCGAGAAACAGAGGGGCTGAAACAGAGGGGCTGAGACAGAGGGGCTGAAACAGAGGGCGAGAAACAGAGGTGCTGAAACAGAGGGGCGGGAAACAGAGGGGCTGAATCAGAGGGGCTGAATCAGAGTGGCTGAATCAGAGGGTGCGAAACAGAGTGGCTGAAACAGAGGGGCTGAAACAGAGGGGCTGAAACAGAGGGCGAGAAACAGAGGGGCTGAATCACAGGGGCTGAATCAGAGGGGATGAATCAGAGGGGATGAAACAGAGGGGCTGAATCAGAGAGGCTGAAACAGAGGGCGAGAAACAGAGGGGCTGAAACAGAGTGCGAGAAACAGAGGGGCTGAAACAGAGGGCGAGAAACAGACGGGCTGAAACAAAGGGGCTGAAACAGAGGGGCTGATTCAGAGGGGCTGATTCAGAGGGGCTGAAACAGAGGGGCTAAATCAGCGGGGCTGAAACAGAGGGCGAGAAACAGAGGGGCTGAAACAGAGGGTGAGAAACAGAGGGGCTGAAACAGAGGGCGAGAAACAGAGGGGCTGAAACAGAGGAGCTGAAACAGAGGGCGAGAAACAGAGGGGCTGAAACAGAGGGCGAGAAACAGAGGGTGATAAACAGAGGGCGAGAAACAGAGGGGCTGAAACAGAGGGGCTGAAACAGAGAGGCTGAAACAGAGGGGCTGAATAAGAGGGGCTGAAACAGAGGGGCAGAAACAGAGGGCGAGAAACAGAGGGGCTGAAACAGAGGGGCTGAAACAGATGGCGAGAAACAGAGGGGCTGAAACAGAGTGCGAGAGACAGAGGGGCAGAAACAGATGGCGAGAAACAGAGTGGCTGAAACAGATGGCGAGAAACAGAGGGGCTGAAACAGAGTGGCTGAAACAGAAGGGATGAAACAGAGGGGCTAAAACAGAGGGCGAGAAACAGAGGGGCTGAATCAGAGGGGCTGAATCAGAGGGGATGAAACAGAGGGGCTGAAACAGAGGGCGAGAAACAGAGAGCGAGAAACAGAGGTGCTGAAACAGAGGGGCTGAAACAGAGGGGCTGAAACAGAGGTGCTGAAACAGAGGGGCTGAAACAGAGGGGCTGAAACAGAGGGCGAGAAACAGAGAGGCTGAAACAGAGGGCGAGAAACAGAGGGGCTGAAACAGAGGGCGAGAAACAGAGGGGCTGAAACAGACGGTGAGAAACAGAGGGGCTGAAACAGAGGGGCTGAAACAGAGGGCGAGAAACAGAGGGGCTGAAACAGAGGCCGAGAAACAGAGGGGCTGAAGCAGAGGGCGAGAAACAGAGGGACTGAAACAGAGGGACTGAAACAGCGGGGCTGAAACAGAGGGTGAGAAACAGAGGGGCTGAAGCAGAGGGCGAGAAACAGAGGGGCTGAAACCGAGGGGCTGAATGAGTGGGGCTGAATCAGAGGGGCTGAATCAGAGGGGCTGAAACAGAGGGTGAGAAACAGAGGGGCTGAAACAGAAGGGCTGAAACAGATGGGCTGAAACAGAGGGCGAGAAACAGAGGGGCTGAATCAGAGGGGCTAAATCAGAGGGGCTGAATCAGAGGGGCTGAAAAAGCGGGGCTGAATCAGAGGGGCTGAAACAGAGGGCGAGAAACAGAGGGGCTGAAACATAGGGGGAGAATCAGAGGGGCTGAAACAGAGGGCGAGAAACAGAGGGGCTGAAACAGAGGGGCTGAAACAGAGGGGCTGAAACATAGGTGCTGAATCAGAGGGGATGATTCAGAGTAGCTGAAACAGAGGGGCTGAAACAGAGGGGCTGAATCAGCGGGGCTGAAACAGAGGGCGAGAAACAGAGGGGCTGAAACAGAGGGCGAGAGACAGAGGGGCAGAAACAGAGGGGCTGAAAAAGAGGGGCTGAAACAGAGGGCGAGAAACAGAGGGGCTGAAACAGAAAGCGAGAAACAGAGGGGCTGAAACAGAGGTGCTGAAACAGAGGGGCTGAAACAGTGGGGCTGAAGCAGAGGGCGAGACACAGAGGGGCTGAAACAGAGGGCGAGAAACAGAGGGGCTGAAACAGAGGGCGAGAAACAGAGGGGCTGAATCAGAGGGGCTGAAACAGAGGGTGAGAAACAGAGTGGCTTAAACAGACGGGCTGAAACAGAGGGGCTGAAACAGAGGGCGAAAAACAGAGGGGCTGAAACAGAGGGCGAGAAACAGAGTGGCTCAGACAGAGGGGCTGAAACAGAGTGGCTGGAACAGAGGGGCTGAAACAGAGGGGCTGGAACAGAGGAGCTGGAACAGAGGGGGAGAAACAGAGGGGCTGAATAAGAGAGGCTGAAACAGAGGGCGAGAAAAAGAGGGGCTGAAACAGAGGGGCTGAAACAGAGGTGCTGAAACAGAGGGGCTGAATCCGAGGGGCTGAATCAGAGGGGCTGAAACAGAGGGCGAGAAACAGAGGGGCTGAAACAGAGGGCGAGAAACAGAGGGGCTGAAACAGAGGGGCTGAAACAGAGGGGCTGAAACAGAGGGGCTGAAACAGAGGGCGAGAAACAGAGGGGCTGAAAATGAGGGGTGGGAAACAGAGGGGCTGAATCAGAGGGGCTGAATGAGTGGGGCTGAATCAGAGGGGCTGAATCAGAGGGGCTGAAACAGAGGGGCTGAAACAGAGGTGCTGAAACAGAGGGGCTGAAACAGAGGGGGAGAAACAGAGGGGCTGAATCAGAGGGGCAAAATCAGAGGGGCTGAATCAGAGGGGCTGAAACAGAGGGGCTGAATCAGAGGGGCTGAAACAGAGGGCGAGAAACAGAGGGGCTGAAACAAAGGGCGAGAAACAGAGGGGCTGAAACAGAGGGCGAGAAACAGAGGGGCTGAATCAGAGGGGCTGATTCAGAGGGGCTGAAAGAGAGGGGCTGAATCAGCGGGGCTGAAACAGAGGGCGAGAAACTGAGGGGCTGTAACAGAGGGCGAGAAACAGAGGGGCAGAAACAGAGGGCGAGAAACAGAGGGGCTGAAACAGAGGGGCTGAAACAGAGGGCGAGAAACAGAGGGGCTGAAACAGAGGGCGAGAAACAGAGGGGCTGAAACAGAGGGGCTGAGACAGAGGGGCTGAAACAGTGGGGCTGAAACAGAGGGCGAGAAACAGAGGGGCTGAAACAGAGGGCGAGAAACAGAGGGGCTTAAACAGAGGGCGAGAAACAGAGGTGCTGAAACAGAGGGGCGGGAAACAGAGGGGCTGAATCAGAGGGGCTGAATCAGAGTGGCTGAATCAGAGGGTGCGAAACAGAGTGGCTGAAACAGAGGGGCTGAAACAGAGGGGCTGAAACAGAGGGCGAGAAACAGAGGGGCTGAATCACAGGGGCTGAATCAGAGGGGATGAATCAGAGGGGATGAAACAGAGGGGCAGAATCAGAGAGGCTGAAACAGAGGGCGAGAAACAGAGAGGCTGAAACAGAGTGCGAGAAACAGAGGGGCTGAAACAGAGGGCGAGAAACAGACGGGCTGAAACAAAGGGGCTGAAACAGAGGGGCTGATTCAGAGGGGCTGATTCAGAGGGGCTGAAACAGAGGGGCTAAATCAGCGGGGCTGAAACAGAGGGCGAGAAACAGAGGGGCTGAAACAGGGGGTGAGAAACAGAGGGGCTGAAACAGAGGGCGAGAAACAGAGGGGCTGAAACAGAGGAGCTGAAACAGAGGGCGAGAAACAGAGGGGCTGAAACAGAGGGCGAGAAACAGAGGGTGATAAACAGAGGGCGAGAAACAGAGGGGCTGAAACAGAGGGGCTGAAACAGAGGGGCTGAAACAGAGGGGCTGAATCAGAGGGGCTGAAACAGAGGGGCAGAAACAGAGGGCGAGAAACAGAGGGGCTGAAACAGAGGGGCTGAAACAGATGGCGAGAAACAGAGGTGCTGAAACAGAGTGCGAGAGACAGAGGGGCAGAAACAGAGGGCGAGAAACAGAGTGGCTGAAACAGGGGGCGAGAAACAGAGGGGCTGAAACAGAGGGACTGAAACAGAGGGGCTGAAACAGTGGGGTTGAAACAGAGGGCGAGAAACAGAGGGGCTGAAACAGAGGGCGTGAAACAGTGGGGCTGAAACAGAGGGCGAGAAACAGAGGGGCTGAAACTGAGGGTGAGAAACAGAGGGGCTGAATCAGAGGGGCTGAAACAGAGGGTGAGAAACAGAGGGGCTGAAACAGAGTGCGAGAAACAGAGTAGCTGAAACAGACGGGCTGAAACAGAGGGGCTGAAAAAGAGGGCGAAAAAATGTGGGACTGAAACAGAGGCCGAGAAACAGAGGGGCTGAAACAGAGGGGCTGAAACAGAGGGGCTGAAACAGAGGGGCTGACACAGAGTGCCTGAAACAGAGGGGCTGAAACAGAGGGGCTGGAACAGAGGGCGAGAAACAGAGGGGCTGAAACAGAGGGCGAGAAACAGAGGGGCAGAAACAAAGGGCGAGAAACAGAGGGGCTGAAACAGAGGGGCTGAAACAGAGGGCGAAAAACAGTGGGGCTGAAACAGATAGCGAGGAACAGATTGTGTGAAACAGAGGGCGAGAAACAGAGGGGATGAAACAGTGGGGCTGAAACAGAGGGGCTGAAACAGAGGGTCTCAAACAGAGGGACTGAAGCAGAGGGGCTGAAACAGAGGGGCTGAATCAGAGGGGCTGAAACAGAAGGCGAGAAACAGAGGGGCTGAAACAGAGGGCGAGAAACAGAGGGGCTGAAACAGAGGGGCTGAAACAGAGGGCGAGAAACAGAGGGGCTGAAACTGAGGGCAAGAAACAGAGGGGCTGAAAAAGAGGGGCTGAAACAAAGGGGCTGAAACAGAGGGCGAGTAACAGAGGGGCTGAAACAGAGGGCGAGAAACAGACGGCGAGAAACAGAGGTGCTGAAATAGAGTGGCTGAAACAGAGGGGCTGAAACAGTGGGCGAGAAACAGAGGGGCTGAAACAGAGGGCGAGAACCAGAGGGGCTTAAACAGAGGGGCTGAAACAGAGGGGCTGAAACAGAGGGCGAGAAACAGAGGGGCTGAATCAGAGGGGCTGAATTAGAGGGGCTGAAACAGAGGGGCTGAAACTGAGGGCGAGAAACAAACGGGCTGAAACAGCGGGCGAGAAACAGAGGGCGAGAAACAGATGGGCTGAAACAGAGGGGCTGAAACAGACGGGCTGAACAGAGTGCCTGAAACAGAGGGCGAAAAATAGGGGGGCTGAAACAGAGGGCGAAAAACAGAGGGGCTGAAACAGAGGGCGAGAAACAGAGGGTGAGAAACAGAGGGCGAGAAACAGAGGGTGAGAAACAGAGTGCGAGAAACAGAGGGGATGAAACAGAGGGGCTGAAACAGAGGGGCTGAAACAGAGGGGCTGAATCAGAGGGGCTGAAACAGAGGGCGAGAAACAGAGGGGCTGAAACAGAGGGCGAGAAACAGAGGGGCTGAAACAGAGGGGCTGAAACAGAGTGGCTGGAACAGAGGGGGAGAAACAGAGGGGCTGAAACAGAGGGGCTGAATCAGAGGTGCTGAAACAGAGGGCGAGAAACATAGGGGCTGAAACAGAGGGCGAGAAACAGAGGGGCTGAATCAGAGGGGCTGAATCAGAGAGGCTGAAACAGAGGGGCTGAAACAGAGGGCGAGAAACAGAGGGGCTGAAACAGAGGGCGAGAAACAGAGGGGCTGAATCAGAGGGGCTGAATCAGAGGGGCTGAAACAGAAGGGCTGAAACAGAGGGCGAGAAACAGAGGGGCTGAATCAGAGGAGCTGAATCAGAGGGGCTGAAACAGAGGGGCTGAAACAGAGGACGAGAAACAGAGGGGCTCAAACAGAGGGCGAGAAACAGAGGGCGAGAAACAGAGGGCGAGAAACAGAGGGGCTGAAACAGAGGGGCTGAAACTGACGTGCTGAAACAGAGTGCCTGAAACAGAGGGCGAGAAACAGAGGGGCTGAAACAGAGGGCGAGAAACAGAGGGGCTGAATCAGAGGGGCTGAAACAAAAGGCGAGAAACAGAGGGGCTGAAACAGAGGGGCTGAAACAGAGTGGCTGAAACAGAGGGGCTGAAACAGAGGGGCTGGAACAGAGGGGCTGAATCAGAGGGGCTGAAACAAAAGGCGAGAAACAGAGGGGCTGAAACAGAGGGGCTGAATGAGTGGGGCTGAATCAGAGGGGCTGAATCAGAGGGGCTGAAACAGAGGGTGAGAAACAGAGGGGCTGAAACAGAGGGGCTGAAACAGATGGGCTGAAACAGATGGCGAGAAACAGAGGGGCTGAATCAGAGGGGCTAAATCAGAGGGGCTGAAACAGAGGGGCTGAATCAGAGGGGCTGAAGCAGAGGTGCTGAATCAGAGGGGCTGAAACAGAGGGGCTGAATCAGAGGGGCTGAAACAGAGGGCGAGAAACAGAGGGGCTGAAACAGACTGGCTGAAACAGAGTGGCTGAAACAGAGGGGCTGAAACAGAGGGGCTGGAACAGAGGGGGAGAAACAGAGGGGCTGAAACAGAGGGGCTGAATCAGAGGGGCTGAAACAGAGGGCGAGAAACAGAGGGGCTGAAACAGAGGGCGAGAAACAGAGGGGCTGAAACAGAGGGGCTGAAACAGAGGGGCTGAAACAGAGGGACTGAAACAGAGGGGCTGATACAGAGGGCGTGAAACAGAGGGCGAGAAACAGAGGGACTGAAACAGAGGGGCTGAAACAGAGGGGCTGAAACAGAGGGCGAGAAACAGAGGGGCTGAAACAGAGGGCGAGAAACAGAGGGGCTGAAACAGAGGGGCTGAAACAGAGGGGCTGAAACAGAGGGCGACAAATTGAGGGGCTGAAACAGAGGGCGAGAAACAGACGGGCTGAAACAGAGGGCGAGAAACAGAGGGGCTGATTCAGAGGGGCTGAAACAGAGGGGCTGAATCAGAGTGGCTGAAACAGAGGGCGAGAAACAGAGGGGCTGAAACAGAGGGCGAGAAACAGAGGGGCAGAAACAGAGTGTGAGAAACAGAGTGGCTGAAACAGAGGGGCTGAAACAGAGAGCGTGAAACAGAGGGGCTGAAACAGAGGGCGAGAAACCCAGGGGGTCTGAAACAGAGGGGCTGAAACAGAGGGGCTAAATTAGAGGGGCAGAAACAGAGGGCGAGAAACTGAGGGGCTGAAACAGAGGGCGAGAAACAGAGGGGCTGAAACGTAGGGGCTGAAACAGAGGGGCTGAAACAGAGGGGCTGAAACAGAGGGCGAGAAACAGAGGGGCTGAAACAGAGGGCGAGAAACAGAGGGGCTGAAACAGAGGGCGAAAAACAGAGGGGCTGAAACAGAGGGCGAGGAACTGAGGGTGTGAAACAGAGGGCAAGAAACAGAGGGGATGAAACAGAGGGGCTGAAACAGAGGGGCTGAAACAGAGGGGCTCAAACAGAGGGGCTGAAGCAGAGGGGCTGAAACAGAGGGGCTGAATCAGAGGAGCTGAAACAGAAGGCGAGAAACAGAGGGGCTGAAACAGAGGGTGAGAAACAGAGGGGCTGAAACAGAGGGTGAGAAACAGAGGGCCTGAAACAGAGGGCGAGAAACAGAGTGGCTGAAACAGACGGGCTGAAACAGAGGGGCTGAAAAAGAGGGCGAAAAACAGAGGGGCTGAAACAGAGGGCGAGAAACAGAGGGGCTGAAACAGAGGGGCTGAACCTGAGGGGCTGAAACAGAGGGGCTGAAACACAGGGCGAGAAACAGAGGGGCTGAAACAGAGGGCGAGAAACAGAGGGGCTGAAACAGAGGGCGAGAAACAGAGGGGAAGAAATAGAGGGTGAGAAACAGAGGCGCTGAAACAGAGGGGCTGAAACAGAGGGGCTGAATCAGAGTGGCTGAAACAGAGGGCGAGAAACAGAGGGGCTGAAACAGAGGGCGAGAAACAGAGGGCAGAAACAGAGTGTGAGAAACAGAGTGGCTGAAACAGAGGGGCTGAAACAGAGAGCGTGAAACAGAGGGGCTGAAACAGAGGGCGAGAAACCCAGGGGGTCTGAAACAGAGGGGCTGAAACAGAGGGGCTAAATTAGAGGGGCAGAAACAGAGGGCGAGAAACTGAGGGGCTGAAACAGAGGGCGAGAAACAGAGGGGCTGAAACGTAGGGGCTGAAACAGAGGGGCTGAAACAGAGGGCGAGAAACAGAGGGGCTGAAACAGAGGGGCTGAAACAGAGGGCGAGAAACAGAGGGGCTGAAACAGAGGGCGAGGAACTGAGGGTGTGAAACAGAGGGCAAGAAACAGAGGGGATGAAACAGAGGGGCTGAAACAGAGGGGCTGAAACAGAGGGCCTGAATCAGAGGAGCTGAAACAGAAGGCGAGAAACAGAGGGGCTGAATCAGAGGGCGAGAAACAGAGGTGCTGAAACAGAGGGGCTGAAACAGAGGGCGAGAAACAGAGGGGCTGAAACTGAGGCCGAGAAACAGAGGGGCTGAAACAGAGTGGCTGAAACAGAGGGGCTGAAACAGAGGGCGAGAAACAGAGGGGCTGAAACAGAGGGCGAGAAACAGAGGGCGAGAAACAGAGGTGCTGAAACAGAGGGGCTGAAACAGAGGGGCTGAAACAGAGGGGCTGAAACAGTGGGCGAGAAACAGAGGGGCTGAAACAGAGGGGCTGAAACAGAGGGGCTGAAACAGAGGGCGAGAAACAGAGGGGCTGAATCAGAGGGGCTGAATCAGAGGGGCTGAAACAGAGGGGCTGAAACAGAGGGCGAGAAACAGAGGGGCTGAAACAGAGGGCGAGAAACAGAGGGCGAGAAAGAGAGTGGCTGAAACAGAGGGACTGAATCAGACGGGCTGAAACAGAGGGGCTGAAACAGTGGGCGAGAAACAGAGGGGCTGAAACAGAGGGCGAGAAACAGAGGGGCTGAAACGGAGGGGCTGAAACAGAGGGGCTGAAACAGAGGGCGAGAAACAGAGGGGCTGAATCAGAGGGGCTGAATCAGAGGGGCTGAAACAGAGGGGCTGAAACAGAGGGCGAGAAACAGAGGGGCTGAAACAGAGGGCGAGAAACAGAGGGCGAGAAACAGAGGGCGAGAAACAGAGGGGCTGAAACAGAGGGGCTGAAACTGACGTGCTGAAACAGAGTGCCTGAAACAGAGGGCGAAAAACAGAGGGGCTGAAAAAGAGGGGCTGAAACAAAGGGGCTGAAACAGAGGGCGAGTAACAGAGGGGCTGAAACAGAGGGCGAGAAACAGACGGCGAGAAACAGAGGTGCTGAAATAGAGGGGCTGAAACAGAGGGGCTGAAACAGTGGGCGAGAAACAGAGGGGCTGAAACAGAGGGCGAGAAACAGAGGGGCTTAAACAGAGGGGCTGAAACAGAGGGGCTGAAACAGAGGGGCTTAAACAGAGGGCGAGAAACAGAGGGGCTGAATCAGAGGGGCTGAATTAGAGGGGCTGAAACAGAGGGGCTGAAACTGAGGGCGAGAAACAAACGGGCTGAAACAGCGGGCGAGAAACAGAGGGCGAGAAACAGATGGGCTGAAACAGAGGGGCTGAAACAGACGGGCTGAACAGAGTGCCTGAAACAGAGGGCGAAAAATAGGGGGGCTGAAACAGAGGGCGAAAAACAGAGGGGCTGAAACAGAGGGCGAGAAACAGAGGGTGAGAAACAGAGGGCGAGAAACAGAGGGTGAGAAACAGAGTGCGAGAAACAGAGGGGATGAAACAGAGGGGCTGAAACAGAGGGGCTGAAACAGAGGGGCTGAATCAGAGGGGCTGAAACAGAGGGCGAGAAACAGAGGGGCTGAAACAGAGGGCGAGAAACAGAGGGGCTGAAACAGAGGGGCTGAAACAGAGTGGCTGGAACAGAGGGGGAGAAACAGAGGGGCTGAAACAGAGGGGCTGAGTCAGAGGTGCTGAAACAGAGGGCGAGAAACATAGGGGCTGAAACAGAGGGCGAGAAACAGAGGGGCTGAATCAGAGGGGCTGAATCAGAGAGGCTGAAACAGAGGGGCTGAAACAGAGGGCGAGAAACAGAGGGGCTGAAACAGAGGGCGAGAAACAGAGGGGCTGAATCAGAGGGGCTGAATCAGAGGGGCTGAAACAGAGGGGCTGAAACAGAGGGCGAGAAACAGAGGGGCTGAATCAGAGGGGCTGAATCAGAGGGGCTGAAACAGAGGGGCTGAAACAGAGGACGAGAAACAGAGGGGCTCAAACAGAGGGCGAGAAACAGAGGGCGAGAAACAGAGGGCGAGAAACAGAGGGGCTGAAACAGAGGGGCTGAAACTGACGTGCTGAAACAGAGTGCCTGAAACAGAGGGCGAGAAACAGAGGGGCTGAAACAGAGGGCGAGAAACAGAGGGGCTGAATCAGAGGGGCTGAAACAAAAGGCGAGAAACAGAGGGGCTGAAACAGAGGGACTGAAACAGAGTGGCTGAAACAGAGGGGCTGAAACAGAGGGGCTGGAACAGAGGGGCTGAATCAGAGGGGCTGAAACAGAGGGGCTGAATCAGAGGGGCTGAAACAAAAGGCGAGAAACAGAGGGGCTGAAACAGAGGGGCTGAATGAGTGGGGCTGAATCAGAGGGGCTGAATCAGAGGGGCTGAAACAGAGGGTGAGAAACAGAGGGGCTGAAACAGAGGGGCTGAAACAGATGGGCTGAAACAGATGGCGAGAAACAGAGGGGCTGAATCAGAGGGGCTAAATCAGAGGGGCTGAAACAGAGGGGCTGAATCAGAGGGGCTGAAGCAGAGGTGCTGAATCAGAGGGGCTGAAACAGAGGGGCTGAATCAGAGGGGCTGAAACAGAGGGCGAGAAACAGAGGGGCTGAAACAGAGTGGCTGAAACAGAGTGGCTGAAACAGAGGGGCTGAAACAGAGGGGCTGGAACAGAGGGGGAGAAACAGAGGGGCTGAAACAGAGGGGCTGAATCAGAGGGGCTGAAACAGAGGGCGAGAAACAGAGGGGCTGAAACAGAGGGCGAGAAACAGAGGGGCTGAAACAGAGGGGCTGAAACAGAGGGGCTGAAACAGAGGGACTGAAACAGAGGGGCTGATACAGAGGGCGTGAAACAGAGGGCGAGAAACAGAGGGACTGAAACAGAGGGGCTGAAACAGAGGGGCTGAAACAGAGGGCGAGAAACAGAGGGGCTGAAACAGAGGGCGAGAAACAGAGGGGCTGAAACAGAGGGGCTGAAACAGAGGGGCTGAAACAGAGGGGCTGAAACAGAGGGCGACAAATTGAGGGGCTGAAACAGAGGGCGAGAAACAGACGGGCTGAAACAGAGTGCGAGAAACAGAGGGGCTGATTCAGAGGGGCTGAAACAGAGGGGCTGAATCAGAGTGGCTGAAACAGAGGGCGAGAAACAGAGGGGCTGAAACAGAGGGCGAGAAACAGAGGGGCAGAAACAGAGTGTGAGAAACAGAGTGGCTGAAACAGAGGGGCTGAAACAGAGAGCGTGAAACAGAGGGGCTGAAACAGAGGGCGAGAAACCGAGGGGGTCTGAAACAGAGGGGCTGAAACAGAGGGGCTAAATTAGAGGGGCAGAAACAGAGGGCGAGAAACTGAGGGGCTGACACAGAGGGCGAGAAACAGAGGGGCTGAAACGTAGGGGCTGAAACAGAGGGGCTGAAACAGAGGGGCTGAAACAGAGGGCGAGAAACAGAGGGGCTGAAACAGAGGGCGAGAAACAGAGGGGCTGAAACAGAGGGCGAAAAACAGAGGGGCTGAAACAGAGGGCGAGGAACTGAGGGTGTGAAACAGAGGGCAAGAAACAGAGGGGATGAAACAGAGGGGCTGAAACAGAGGGGCTGAAACAGAGGGGCTCAAACAGAGGGGCTGAAGCAGAGGGGCTGAAACAGAGGGGCTGAATCAGAGGAGCTGAAACAGAAGGCGAGAAACAGAGGGGCTGAAACAGAGGGTGAGAAACAGAGGGGCTGAAACAGAGGGTGAGAAACAGAGGGCCTGAAACAGAGGGCGAGAAACAGAGTGGCTGAAACAGACGGGCTGAAACAGAGGGGCTGAAAAAGAGGGCGAAAAACAGAGGGGCTGAAACAGAGGGCGAGAAACAGAGGGGCTGAAACAGAGGGGCTGAACCTGAGGGGCTGAAACAGAGGGGCTGAAACACAGGGCGAGAAACAGAGGGGCTGAAACAGAGGGCGAGAAACAGAGGGGCTGAAACAGAGGGCGAGAAACAGAGGGGAAGAAATAGAGGGTGAGAAACAGAGGCGCTGAAACAGAGGGGCTGAAACAGGGGGGCTGAATCAGAGTGGCTGAAACAGAGGGCGAGAAACAGAGGGGCTGAAACAGAGGGCGAGAAACAGAGGGGCAGAAACAGAGTGTGAGAAACAGAGTGGCTGAAACAGAGGGGCTGAAACAGAGAGCGTGAAACAGAGGGGCTGAAACAGAGGGCGAGAAACCCAGGGGGTCTGAAACAGAGGGGCTGAAACAGAGGGGCTAAATTAGAGGGGCAGAAACAGAGGGCGAGAAACTGAGGGGCTGAAACAGAGGGCGAGAAACAGAGGGGCTGAAACGTAGGGGCTGAAACAGAGGGGCTGAAACAGAGGGCGAGAAACAGAGGGGCTGAAACAGAGGGGCTGAAACAGAGGGCGAGAAACAGAGGGGCTGAAACAGAGGGCGAGGAACTGAGGGTGTGAAACAGAGGGCAAGAAACAGAGGGGATGAAACAGAGGGGCTGAAACAGAGGGGCTGAAACAGAGGGGCTCAAACAGAGGGGCTGAAGCAGAGGGGCTGAAACAGAGGGCCTGAATCAGAGGAGCTGAAACAGAAGGCGAGAAACAGAGGGGCTGAATCAGAGGGCGAGAAATAGAGGTGCTGAAACAGAGGGGCTGAAACAGAGGGCGAGAAACAGAGGGGCTGAAACTGAGGCCGAGAAACAGAGGGGCTAAAACAGAGTGGCTGAAACAGAGGGGCTGAAACAGAGGGCGAGAAACAGAGGGGCTGAAACAGAGGGCGAGAAACAGAGGGCGAGAAACAGAGGTGCTGAAACAGAGGGGCTGAAACAGAGGGGCTGAAACAGAGGGGCTGAAACAGTGGGCGAGAAACAGAGGGGCTGAAACAGAGGGGCTGAAACAGAGGGGCTGAAACAGAGGGCGAGAAACAGAGGGGCTGAATCAGAGGGGCTGAATCAGAGATGCTGAAACAGAGGGGCTGAAACAGAGGGCGAGAAACAGAGGGGCTGAAACAGAGGGCGAGAAACAGAGGGCGAGAAAGAGAGTGGCTGAAACAGAGGGACTGAATCAGAGGGGCTGAAACAGAGGGGCTGAAACAGTGGGCGAGAAACAGATGGGCTGAAACAGAGGGCGAGAAACAGAGGGGCTGAAACGGAGGGGCTGAAACAGAGGGGCTGAAACAGAGGGCGAGAAACAGAGGGGCTGAATCAGAGGGGCTGAATCAGAGGGCCTGAAACAGAGGGGCTGAAACAGAGGGCGAGAAACAGAGGGGCTGAAACAGAGGGCGAGAAACAGAGGGCGAGAAACAGAGGGCGAGAAACAGAGGGGCTGAAACAGAGGGGCTGAAACTGACGTGCTGAAACAGAGTGCCTGAAACAGAGGGCGAAAAACAGAGGGGCTGAAACAGAGGTGCTGAATCAGAGGGGCTGAAACAGAGGGGCTGAATCAGAGGGGCTGAAACAAAAGGCGAGAAACAGAGGGGCTGAAACAGAGGGGCTGAAACAGAGTGGCTGAAACAGAGGGGCTGAAACAGAGGGGCTGGAACAGAGGGGGAGAAACAGAGGGGCTGAATCAGAGGGGCTGAAACAGATGGGCTGAAACAGAGGGCGAGAAACAGAGGGGCTGAATCAGAGGGGCTAAATCAGAGGGGCTGAATCAGAGGGGCTGAAACAGAGGGGCTGAATCAGAGGGGCTGAAACGGAGGGGCTGAATCAGAGGGGCTGAAACAGAGGGCGAGAAACAGAGGGGCTGAAACAGAGGGGCTGAATCAGAGTGGCTGAAACAGAGGGGCTGAAACAGAGGGGCTGGAACAGAGGGGGAGAAACAGAGAGGCTGAAACAGAGGGGCTGAAACAGAGGAGCTGACTCAGAGGGGCTGAAACAGAGGGTGAGAAACAGAGGGGCTGAAACAGAGGCGCTGAAACAGAGGGCGAGAAACAGAGGGGCTGAAACAGAGGGCGAGACACAGAGGGGCTGATACAGAGGGCGAGAAACAGAGGGGCTGAAACAGAGGGGCTGAAATAGAAGGGCTGAAACAGAGGGGCTGAAACAGAGGGTGCGAAACAGAGGGCGAGAAAAAGAGGGGCTGAAACAGAGGGGCTGAAACAGAGGGGCTGAAACAGAGGGCGAGAAACAGAGGGGCTGAAACAGAGGGCGAGAAACAGAGGGCGAAAAACAGAGGGGCTGAAACAGAGAGGCTGAAACAGAGGGACTGAAACAGAGGGGCTGATACAGAGGGCGTGAAACAGAGGGGCTGAAACAGTGGGCGAGAAACAGAGGGGCTGAAACAGAGGGCGAGAAACAGAGGGGCTGAAACAGAGGGGCTGAAACAGCGGGACTGAAACAGAGGGCGAGAAACAGAGAGGCTGAAACAGAGGGCGAGAAACAGAGGGGCTGAAGCAGAGGGCGAGAAACAGAGGGGCTGAAAAATAGGGCGAGAAACAGAGGGGCTGAAACAGAGGGGCTGAAACAGAGGGCAAGAAACAGAGGGGCTGAAACAGAGGGCGAGAAACAGAGGGGCTGAAACAGAGGGCGAGAAACAGAGGGCGAGAAACAGAGGGACTGAAACAGAGGGACTGAAACAGAGAGGCTGAACCAGAGGGCGAGAAACAGAGGGGCTGAAACAGAGGGCGAGATACAGAGGGGCTGAAACAGAGGGGCTGAATGAGTGGGGCTGAATCAGAGGGGCTGAAACAGAGGGTGAGAAACAGAGGGGCTGAAACAGAGGGGCTGAAACAGATGGGCTGAAACAGAGGGCGAGAAACAGAGGGGCTGAAACAGAGGGGCTAAATCAGAGGGGCTGAATCAGAGGGGCTGAAACAGAGGGGCTGAATCAGAGGGGCGGAAACAAATGGCGAGAAACAGAGGGGCTGAAACAGAGGGGCTGAAACAGAGTGGCTGAAACAGAGGGGCTGAAACAGAGGTGCTGGAACAGAGGGGGAGAAACAGAGGGGCTGAAACAGAGGGGCTGAATCAGAGGGGCTGAAACAGAGGGCAAGAAACAGAGGGGCTGAAACAGTGGGCGAGAAACAGAGGGGCTGAAACAGAGGGCGAGAAACAGAGGGGCTGAAACAGAGGGGCTGAAACAGCGGGACTGAAACAGAGGGCGAGAAACAGAGAGGCTGAAACAGAGGGCGAGAAACAGAGGGGCTGAAGCAGAGGGCGAGAAACAGAGGGGCTGAAAAATAGGGCGAGAAACAGAGGGGCTGAAACAGAGGGGCTGAAACAGAGGGCAAGAAACAGAGGGGCTGAAACAGAGGGCGAGAAACAGAGGGGCTGAAACAGAGGGCGAGAAACAGAGGGCGAGAAACAGAGGGACTGAAACAGAGGGACTGAAACAGAGAGGCTGAACCAGAGGGCGAGAAACAGAGGGGCTGAAACAGAGGGCGAGATACAGAGGGGCTGAAACAGAGGGGCTGAATGAGTGGGGCTGAATCAGAGGGGCTGAAACAGAGGGTGAGAAACAGAGGGGCTGAAACAGAGGGGCTGAAACAGATGGGCTGAAACAGAGGGCGAGAAACAGAGGGGCTGAAACAGAGGGGCTAAATCAGAGGGGCTGAATCAGAGGGGCTGAAACAGAGGGGCTGAATCAGAGGGGCGGAAACAAATGGCGAGAAACAGAGGGGCTGAAACAGAGGGGCTGAAACAGAGTGGCTGAAACAGAGGGGCTGAAACAGAGGTGCTGGAACAGAGGGGGAGAAACAGAGGGGCTGAAACAGAGGGGCTGAATCAGAGGGGCTGAAACAGAGGGCAAGAAACAGAGGGGCTGAAACAGAGGGGCTGAAACAGAGGGCGAGAAACAGAGGGGCTGAAAGAGAGGGCGAGAAACAGAGGGGCTGAAACAGAGGGGCTGAATGAGTGGGGCTGAATCAGAGGGGCTGAATCAGAGGTGCTGAAACAGAGGGTGAGAAACAGAGGGGCTGAAACAGAGGGCGAGAAACAGAGGGCGAGAAACAGAGGTGCTGAAACAGAGGGGCTGAAACAGAGGGGCTGAAACAGAGGGGCTGAAACAGTGGTCGAGAAACAGAGGGGCTGAAACAGAGGGGCTGAAACAGAGGGCGAGAAACAGAGGGGCTGAATCAGAGGGGCTGAAACAGAGGGGCTGAAACAGAGGGCGAGAAACAGAGGGGCTGAAACAGAGGGCGAGAAACAGAGGGCGAAAAACAGAGTGGCTGAAACAGAGGGACTGAATCAGAGGGGCTGAAACAGAGGGGCTGAAACAGTGGTCGAGAAACAGAGGGGCTGAAACAGAGGGGCTGAAACAGAGGGCGAGAAACAGAGGGGCTGAATCAGAGGGGCTGAATCAGAGGGGCTGAAACAGAGGGGCTGAAACAGGGCGAGAAACAGAGGGGCTGAAACAGAGGGCGAGAAACAGAGGGCGAGAAAGAGAGTGGCTGAAACAGAGGGACTGAAACAGTGGGCGAGAAACAGAGGGGCTGAAACAGAGGGCGAGAAACAGAGGGGCTGAAACGGAGGGGCTGAAACAGAGGGGCTGAAACAGAGGGCGAGAAACAGAGGGGCTGAATCAGAGGGGCTGAATCAGAGGGCCTGAAACAGAGGGGCTGAAACAGAGGGCGAGAAACAGAGGGGCTGAAACAGAGGGCGAGAAACAGAGGGCGAGAAACAGAGGGCGAGAAACAGAGGGGCTGAAACAGAGGGGCTGAAACTGACGTGCTGAAACAGAGTGCCTGAAACAGAGGGCGAAAAACAGAGGGGCTGAAACAGAGGGCGAGAAACAGAGGGGCTGAAACAGAGGTGCTGAATCAGAGGGGCTGAAACAGAGGGGCTGAATCAGAGGGGCTGAAACAAAAGGCGAGAAACAGAGGGGCTGAAACAGAGGGGCTGAAACAGAGTGGCTGAAACAGAGGGGCTGAAACAGAGGGGCTGGAACAGAGGGGGAGAAACAGAGGGGCTGAATCAGAGGGGCTGAAACAGATGGGCTGAAACAGAGGGCGAGAAACAGAGGGGCTGAATCAGAGGGGCTAAATCAGAGGGGCTGAATCAGAGGGGCTGAAACAGAGGGGCTGAATCAGAGGGGCTGAAACAGAGGGGCTGAATCAGAGGGGCTGAAACAGAGGGCGAGAAACAGAGGGGCTGAAACAGAGGGGCTGGAACAGAGGGGGAGAAACAGAGGGGCTGAAACAGAGGGGCTGAAACAGAGGAGCTGACACAGAGGGGCTGAAACAGAGGGCGAGAAACAGAGGGGCTGAATCAGAGGGGCTGAATCAGAGGGCCTGAAACAGAGGGGCTGAAACAGAGGGCGAGAAACAGAGGGGCTGAAACAGAGGGCGAGAAACAGAGGGCGAGAAACAGAGGGCGAGAAACAGAGGGGCTGAAACAGAGGGGCTGAAACTGACGTGCTGAAACAGAGTGCCTGAAACAGAGGGCGAAAAACAGAGGGGCTGAAACAGAGGTGCTGAATCAGAGGGGCTGAAACAGAGGGGCTGAATCAGAGGGGCTGAAACAAAAGGCGAGAAACAGAGGGGCTGAAACAGAGGGGCTGAAACAGAGTGGCTGAAACAGAGGGGCTGAAACAGAGGGGCTGGAACAGAGGGGGAGAAACAGAGGGGCTGAATCAGAGGGGCTGAAACAGATGGGCTGAAACAGAGGGCGAGAAACAGAGGGGCTGAATCAGAGGGGCTAAATCAGAGGGGCTGAATCAGAGGGGCTGAAACAGAGGGGCTGAATCAGAGGGGCTGAAACGGAGGGGCTGAATCAGAGGGGCTGAAACAGAGGGCGAGAAACAGAGGGGCTGAAACAGAGGGGCTGAATCAGAGTGGCTGAAACAGAGGGGCTGAAACAGAGGGGCTGGAACAGAGGGGGAGAAACAGAGGGGCTGAAACAGAGGGGCTGAAACAGAGGAGCTGACTCAGAGGGGCTGAAACAGAGGGTGAGAAACAGAGGGGCTGAAACAGAGGCGCTGAAACAGAGGGCGAGAAACAGAGGGGCTGAAACAGAGGGCGAGACACAGAGGGGCTGATACAGAGGGCGAGAAACAGAGGGGCTGAAACAGAGGGGCTGAAATAGAAGGGCTGAAACAGAGGGGCTGAAACAGAGGGTGCGAAACAGAGGGCGAGAAAAAGAGGGGCTGAAACAGAGGGGCTGAAACAGAGGGGCTGAAACAGAGGGCGAGAAACAGAGGGGCTGAAACAGAGGGCGAGAAACAGAGGGCGAAAAACAGAGGGGCTGAAACAGAGAGGCTGAAACAGAGGGACTGAAACAGAGGGGCTGATACAGAGGGCGTGAAACAGAGGGGCTGAAACAGTGGGCGAGAAACAGAGGGGCTGAAACAGAGGGCGAGAAACAGAGGGGCTGAAACAGAGGGGCTGAAACAGCGGGACTGAAACAGAGGGCGAGAAACAGAGAGGCTGAAACAGAGGGCGAGAAACAGAGGGGCTGAAGCAGAGGGCGAGAAACAGAGGGGCTGAAAAATAGGGCGAGAAACAGAGGGGCTGAAACAGAGGGGCTGAAACAGAGGGCAAGAAACAGAGGGGCTGAAACAGAGGGCGAGAAACAGAGGGGCTGAAACAGAGGGCGAGAAACAGAGGGCGAGAAACAGAGGGACTGAAACAGAGGGACTGAAACAGAGAGGCTGAACCAGAGGGCGAGAAACAGAGGGGCTGAAACAGAGGGCGAGATACAGAGGGGCTGAAACAGAGGGGCTGAATGAGTGGGGCTGAATCAGAGGGGCTGAAACAGAGGGTGAGAAACAGAGGGGCTGAAACAGAGGGGCTGAAACAGATGGGCTGAAACAGAGGGCGAGAAACAGAGGGGCTGAAACAGAGGGGCTAAATCAGAGGGGCTGAATCAGAGGGGCTGAAACAGAGGGGCTGAATCAGAGGGGCGGAAACAAAAGGCGAGAAACAGAGGGGCTGAAACAGAGGGGCTGAAACAGAGTGGCTGAAACAGAGGGGCTGAAACAGAGGTGCTGGAACAGAGGGGGAGAAACAGAGGGGCTGAAACAGAGGGGCTGAATCAGAGGGGCTGAAACAGAGGGCAAGAAACAGAGGGGCTGAAACAGAGGGGCTGAAACAGAGGGCGAGAAACAGAGGGGCTGAAAGAGAGGGCGAGAAACAGAGGGGCTGAAACAGAGGGGCTGAATGAGTGGGGCTGAATCAGAGGGGCTGAATCAGAGGTGCTGAAACAGAGGGTGAGAAACAGAGGGGCTGAAACAGAGGGCGAGAAACAGAGGGCGAGAAACAGAGGTGCTGAAACAGAGGGGCTGAAACAGAGGGGCTGAAACAGAGGGGCTGAAACAGTGGTCGAGAAACAGAGGGGCTGAAACAGAGGGGCTGAAACAGAGGGCGAGAAACAGAGGGGCTGAATCAGAGGGGCTGAATCAGAGGGGCTGAAACAGAGGGGCTGAAACAGAGGGCGAGAAACAGAGGGGCTGAAACAGAGGGCGAGAAACAGAGGGCGAAAAACAGAGTGGCTGAAACAGAGGGACTGAATCAGAGGGGCTGAAACAGAGGGGCTGAAACAGTGGTCGAGAAACAGAGGGGCTGAAACAGAGGGGCTGAAACAGAGGGCGAGAAACAGAGGGGCTGAATCAGAGGGGCTGAATCAGAGGGGCTGAAACAGAGGGGCTGAAACAGGGCGAGAAACAGAGGGGCTGAAACAGAGGGCGAGAAACAGAGGGCGAGAAAGAGAGTGGCTGAAACAGAGGGACTGAAACAGTGGGCGAGAAACAGAGGGGCTGAAACAGAGGGCGAGAAACAGAGGGGCTGAAACGGAGGGGCTGAAACAGAGGGGCTGAAACAGAGGGCGAGAAACAGAGGGGCTGAATCAGAGGGGCTGAATCAGAGGGCCTGAAACAGAGGGGCTGAAACAGAGGGCGAGAAACAGAGGGGCTGAAACAGAGGGCGAGAAACAGAGGGCGAGAAACAGAGGGCGAGAAACAGAGGGGCTGAAACAGAGGGGCTGAAACTGACGTGCTGAAACAGAGTGCCTGAAACAGAGGGCGAAAAACAGAGGGGCTGAAACAGAGGGCGAGAAACAGAGGGGCTGAAACAGAGGTGCTGAATCAGAGGGGCTGAAACAGAGGGGCTGAATCAGAGGGGCTGAAACAAAAGGCGAGAAACAGAGGGGCTGAAACAGAGGGGCTGAAACAGAGTGGCTGAAACAGAGGGGCTGAAACAGAGGGGCTGGAACAGAGGGGGAGAAACAGAGGGGCTGAATCAGAGGGGCTGAAACAGATGGGCTGAAACAGAGGGCGAGAAACAGAGGGGCTGAATCAGAGGGGCTAAATCAGAGGGGCTGAATCAGAGGGGCTGAAACAGAGGGGCTGAATCAGAGGGGCTGAAACAGAGGGGCTGAATCAGAGGGGCTGAAACAGAGGGCGAGAAACAGAGGGGCTGAAACAGAGGGGCTGGAACAGAGGGGGAGAAACAGAGGGGCTGAAACAGAGGGGCTGAAACAGAGGAGCTGACACAGAGGGGCTGAAACAGAGGGCGAGAAACAGAGGGGCTGAATCAGAGGGGCTAAATCAGAGGGGCTGAATCAGAGGGGCTGAAACAGAGGGGCTGAATCAGAGGGGCTGAAACAGAGGGGCTGAATCAGAGGGGCTGAAACAGAGTGGCTGAAACAGAGGGGCTGAAACAGAGGGGCTGGAACAGAGGGGGAGAAACAGAGGGGCTGAAACAGAGGGGCTGAAACAGAGGAGCTGACTCAGAGGGGCTGAAACAGAGGGCGAGAAACAGAGGGGCTGAAACAGAGGGGCTGAAACAGAGGCGCTGAAACAGAGGGCGAGAAACAGAGGGGCTGAAACAGAGGGCGAGACACAGAGGGGCTGATACAGAGGGCGAGAAACAGAGGGGCTGAAACAGAGGGGCTGAAATAGAAGGGCTGAAACAGAGGGGCTGAAACAGAGGGTGAGAAACAGAGGGCGAGAAAAAGAGGGGCTGAAACAGAGGGGCTGAAACATAGGGGCTGAAACAGAGGGTGAGAAACAGAGGGGCTGAAACAGAGGGCGAGAAACAGAGGGCGAGAAACAGAGGGGCTGAAACAGAGAGGCTGAAACAGAGGGACTGAAACAGAGGGGCTGATACAGAGGGCGTGAAACAGAGGGGCTGAAACAGTGGGCGAGAAACAGAGGGGCTGAAACAGAGGGCGAGAAACAGAGGGGCTGAAACAGAGGGGCTGAAACAGCGGGACTGAAACAGAGGGCGAGAAACAGAGAGGCTGAAACAGAGGGCGAGAAACAGAGGGGCTGAAACAGAGGGCGAGAAACAGAGGGGCTGAAACATAGGGCGAGAAACAGAGGGGCTGAAACAGAGGGGCTGAAACAGAGGCAAGAAACAGAGGGGCTGAAACAGAGGGCGAGAAACAGAGGGGCTGAAACAGAGGGCGAGAAACAGAGGGCGAGAAACAGAGGGACTGAAACAGAGGGACTGAAACAGAGAGGCTGAACCAGAGGGCGAGAAACAGAGGGGCTGAAACAGAGGGCGAGATACAGAGGGGCTGAAACAGAGGGGCTGAATGAGTGGGGCTGAATCAGAGGGGCTGAAACAGAGGGTGAGAAACAGAGGGGCTGAAACAGAGGGGCTGAAACAGATGGGCTGAAACAGAGGGCGATAAACAGAGGGGCTGAATCAGAGGGGCTAAATCAGAGGGGCTGAATCAGAGGGGCTGAAACAGAGGGGCTGAAACAGAGGGGCTGAAACAGAGGGCGAGAAACAGAGGGGCTGAAACTGAGGCCGAGAAACAGAGGGGCTGAAACAGAGTGGCTGAAACAGAGGGGCTGAAACAGAGGGCGAGAAACAGAGGGGCTGAAACAGAGGGCGAGAAACAGAGGGCGAGAAACAGAGGTGCTGAAACAGAGGGGCTGAAACAGGGGCTGAAACAGAGGGGCTGAAACAGTGGGCGAGAAACAGAGGGGCTGAAACAGAGGGGCTGAAACAGAGGGGCTGAAACAGAGGGCGAGAAACAGAGGGGCTGAATCAGAGGGGCTGAATCAGAGGGGCTGAAACAGAGGGGCTGAAACAGAGGGCGAGAAACAGAGGGGCTGAAACAGAGGGCGAGAAACAGAGGGCGAGAAAGAGAGTGGCTGAAACAGAGGGACTGAATCAGAGGGGCTGAAACAGAGGGGCTGAAACAGTGGGCGAGAAACAGAGGGGCTAAAACAGAGGGCGAGAAACAGAGGGGCTGAAACAGAGGGCGAGAAACAGAGGGCGAGAAAGAGAGTGGCTGAAACAGAGGGACTGAATCAGAGGGGCTGAAACAGAGGGGCTGAAACAGTGGGCGAGAAACAGAGCGGCTGAAACAGAGGGCGAGAAACAGAGGGGCTGAAACGGAGGGGCTGAAACAGAGGGGCTGAAACAGAGGGCGAGAAACAGAGGGGCTGAAACAGAGGGCGAGAAACAGAGGGCGAGAAACAGAGGGCGAGAAACAGAGGGGCTGAAACAGAGGGGCTGAAACTGACGTGCTGAAACAGAGTGCCTGAAACAGAGGGCGAAAAACAGAGGGGCTGAAACAGAGGGGCTGAATCAGAGGGGCTGAAACAGAGGTGCTGAATCAGAGGGGCTGAAACAGAGGGGCTGAATCAGAGGGGCTGAAACAAAAGGCGAGAAACAGAGGGGCTGAAACAGAGGGGCTGAAACAGAGTGGCTGAAACAGAGGGGCTGAAACAGAGGGGCTGGAACAGAGGGGGAGAAACAGAGGGGCTGAATCAGAGGGGCTGAAACAGATGGGCTGAAACAGAGGGCGAGAAACAGAGGGGCTGAATCAGAGGGGCTAAATCAGAGGGGCTGAATCAGAGGGGCTGAAACAGAGGGGCTGAATCAGAGGGGCTGAAACGGAGGGGCTGAATCAGAGGGGCTGAAACAGAGGGCGAGAAACAGAGGGGCTGAAACAGAGGGGCTGAATCAGAGTGGCTGAAACAGAGGGGCTGAAACAGAGGGGCTGGAACAGAGGGGGAGAAACAGAGGGGCTGAAACAGAGGGGCTGAAACAGAGGAGCTGACTCAGAGGGGCTGAAACAGAGGGTGAGAAACAGAGGGGCTGAAACAGAGGGGCTGAAACAGAGGCGCTGAAACAGAGGGCGAGAAACAGAGGGGCTGAAACAGAGGGCGAGACACAGAGGGGCTGATACAGAGGGCGGGAAACAGAGGGCGAGAAACAGAGGGACTGAAACAGAGGGACTGAAACAGAGAGGCTGAACCAGAGGGCGAGAAACAGAGGGGCTGAAACAGAGGGCGAGATACAGAGGGGCTGAAACAGAGGGGCTGAATGAGTGGGGCTGAATCAGAGGGGCTGAAACAGAGGGTGAGAAACAGAGGGGCTGAAACAGAGGGGCTGAAACAGATGGGCTGAAACAGAGGGCGAGAAACAGAGGGGCTGAAACAGAGGGGCTAAATCAGAGGGGCTGAATCAGAGGGGCTAGAAACAGAGGGGCTGAAACAGAGGGCGAGAAACAGAGGGGCAGAAACAGAGGGCGAGAAACAGAGGGGCTGAAACAGAGGGCGAGAAACAGAGGGGCTGAAACAGAGGGCGAGAAACAGAGGGGCTGAAACAGAGGGGCTGAAACAGAGGGCAAGAAACAGAGGGGCTGAAACAGAGGGCGAGAAACAGAGGGGCTGAAACAGAGGGCGAGAAACAGTGGGCGAGAAACAGAGGGACTGAAACAGAGGGACTGAAACAGAGGGGCTGAAACAGAGGGCGAGAAACAGAGGGGCTGAAACAGAGGGGCTGGATGAGTGGGGCTGAATCAGAGGGGCTGAATCAGAGGGGCTGAAACAGACGGTTAGAAACAGAGGAGCTGAAACAGAGGGGCTGAAACAGATGGGCTGAAACAGAGTGCGAGAAACAGAGGGGCTGAATCAGAGGGGCTAAATCAGAGGGTCTGGATCAGAGGGGCTGATTCAGAGGGCTAGAAACATAGGGGCTGAAACAGAGGGCGAGAAACAGAGGGGCTGAAACAGAGGGCGAGAAACAGAGGGGCTGAAACAGAGGGGCTGAAACAGAGGGGCTGAAACAGAGTGGCTGAAACAGAGGGCGAGAAACAGAGAGGCTGAAACAGAGGGGCTGAATCAGAGGGGCTGAAACAGAGGGGCTGAATCAAAGGGGCTGAATGAGACGGGCTGAAACAGAGGGGTTGAATCAAAGGGGCTGAATCAGAGGGGCTGAAACAGACGGTTAGAAACAGAGGAGCTGAAACAGAGGGGCTGAAACAGATGGGCTGAAACAGAGGGCGAGAAACAGAGGGGCTGAATCAGAGGGGCTAAATCAGAGGGGCTGAATCAGAGGGGCTGATTCAGAGGGTTAGAAACAGAGGGGCTGAAACAGAGGGCGAGAAACAGAGGGGCTGAAACAGAGGGCGAGAAACAGAGGGGCTGAAACAGAGGGGCTGGAACAGAGGGCGAGAAACAGTGGGGCTGAAACAGAGGGCGAGAAACAGAGAGGCTGAAACCCAGGGGCTGAATCAGAGGGGCTGAAACAGAGGGGCTGAATCAAAGGGGCTGAATCAGAGGGGCTGAAACAGAGGGGCTGAATCAAAGGGGCTGAATCAGAGGGGCTGAAACAGAGGGCGAGAAACAGAGGGGCTGAAACAAAGGGCGAGAAACAGAGGGGCTGAAACAGAGAGCGAGAAACAGAGGGGCTGAAACAGAGGGGCTGAAACAGAGGGCAAGAAACAGAGGGGCTGAAACAGAGGGCGAGAAACAGAGGGGCTGAAACAGAGGGCGAGAAACAGTGGGCGGGAAACAGAGGGACTGAAACAGAGCGACTGAAACAGAGGGGCTGAAACAGAGGGCGAGAAACAGAGGGGCTGAAAGAGAGCGCGAGAAACAGTGGGGCTGAAACAGAGGGGCTGAATGAGTGGGGCTGAATCAGAGGGGCTGAATCAGAGGGGCTGAAACAGAGGGGCTGAAACAGAGGGGCTGAATCAGAGGGGCTGAAACAAAGGGCGAGAAACAGAGGGGCTGAAACAGAGGGGCTGAAACAGAGTGGCTGAAACAGAGGGGCTGAAACAGAAGGGCTGGAACAGAGGGGGAGAAACAGAGGGGCTGAAACAGCGGGGCTGAATCAGAGGGGCTGAAACAGAGGGCGAGAAACAGAGGGGCTGAAACAGAGGGCGAGAAACAGAGTGGCTGAAACAGAGGGGCTGAAACAGAGGGGCTGAATCGGAGGGGCTGATTCAGAGGGGCTGAATCAGAGGGGCTGAAACAGAGGGCGAGAAACAGAGGGGCTGAAACAGAGGGCGAGAAACAGAGGGGCTGAAACAGAGGGGCTGAAACAGAGGGGCTGAAACAGAGTGGCTGAAACAGAGGGGCTGGAACAGAGGGCGTGAAACAGAGGGGCTGAAACAGAGGGGCTGAATCAGAGGGGCTGAAACAGAGGGGCTGAATCAAAGGGGCTGAATCAGAGGGGCTGAATCAGAGGGGCTGAAACAGAGGGCGAGAAACAGAGGGGCTGAAACAGAGGGCGAGAAACAGAGGGGCTGAAACAGAGGGGCTGAAACAGAGGGGCTAAAAGAGAGGGGCTGAAACAGAGGGCGAGAAACAGAGGGGCTGAAACAGAGGGGCTGAAACAGAGGGGCTAAATCAGAGGGGCAGAAACAGAGGGCGAGAAACAGAGGGGCTGAAACAGAGGGGCTGAAACAGAGGGCAAGAAACAGAGGGGCTGAAACAGAGGGCGAGAAACAGAGGGGCTGAAACAGAGGTCGAGAAACAGTGGGCGGGAAACAGAGGGACTGAAACAGAGGGACTGAAACAGAGGGGCTGAAACAGAGGGCGAGAAACAGAGGGGCTGAAAGAGAGCGCGAGAAACAGTGGGGCTGAAACAGAGGGGCTGAATGAGTGGGGCTGAATCAGAGGGGCTGAATCAGAGGGGCTGAAACAGAGGGGCTGAAACAGAGGGGCTGAATCAGAGGGACTGAAACAAAGGGCGAGAAACAGAGGGGCTGAAACAGAGGGGCTGAAACAGAGTGGCTGAAACAGAGGGGCTGAAACAGAAGGGCTGGAACAGAGGGGGAGAAACAGAGGGGCTGAAACAGCAGGGCTGAATCAGAGGGGCTGAAACAGAGGGCGAGAAACAGAGGGGCTGAAACAGAGGGCGAGAAACAGAGGGGCTAAAACAGAGGGGCTGAAACAGAGGGGCTGAATCGGAGGGGCTGATTCAGAGGGGCTGAATCAGAGGGGCTGAAACAGAGGGCGAGAAACAGAGGGGCTGAAACAGAGGGCGAGAAACAGAGGGGCTGAAACAGAGGGGATGAAACAGAGGGGCTGAAACAGAGTGGCTGAAACAGAGGGGCTGGAACAGAGGGCGTGAAACAGTGGGGCTGAAACAGGGGGCGAGAAACAGAGGGGCTGAAACAGAGGGGCTGAATCAGAGGGGCTGAAACAGAGGGCGAGAAACAGAGGGGCTGAAACAGAGGGCGAGAAACAGAGGGGCTGAAACAGAGGGGCTGAAACAGAGGGGCTAAAAGAGAGGGGCTGAAACAGAGGGCGAGAAACAGAGGGGCTGAAACAGAGGGGCTGAAACAGAGGGGCTAAATCAGAGGGGCAGAAACAGAGGGCGAGAAACAGAGGGGCTGGAACAGAGGGCGAGAAACAGACGGGCTGAAACAGAGGGGCTGAAACAGAGGGGCTGAAACAGAGGGCGAGAAACAGAGGGTCTGAAACAGAGGGCGAGACACAAAGGGGCTGATACAGAGAGCGAGAAACAGAGGGGCTGAAACAGAGGGGCTGAAACAGAAGGGCTGAAACAGATGGGCTGAAACAGAGGGCGAGAAACAGAGGTGATGAATCAGAGGGGCTGAATCAGAGGGGCTGAAACAGAGGGCGAGAAACAGAGGGGCTGAAACAGAGAGCGAGAAACAGAGGGTGAGAAACAGAGGGGCTGAAACAGAGGCGCTGAAACAGATGGGCTGAAACAGAGGGCGAGAAACAGAGGGGCTGAATCAGAGGGGGTAAATCAGAGGGGCTGAATCAGAGGGGCTGAAACAGAGGGGCTGAATCAGAGGGGCTGAAACAAAGGGCGAGAAACAGAGGGGCTGAAACAGAGGGGCTGAAACAGAGTGGCTGAAACAGAGGTGCTGAAACAGAGGGGCTGGAAAGAAGGGGGAGAAACAGAGGGGCTGAAACAGAGGGGCTGAATCAGAGGGGCTGAAACAGAGGGCGAGAAACAGAGGCGCTGAAACAGAGGGCGAGAAACACAGGGGCTGAAACACAGGGGCTGAAACAGAGGGGCTGAATCAGAGGGGCTGATTCAGAGGGGCTGAATCAGAGGGGCAGAAACAGAGGGCTAGAAACAGAGGGGCTGAAACAGAGGGCGAGAAACAGAGGGTCAGAAACAGAGGGCGAGAAACAGAGGGGCTGAAACAGAGGGGCTGACACAGAGGGGCTGAATCAGAGGGGCTGAAACAGAGGGGCTGAATCAGAGGGGCTGAAACAAAGGGCGAGAAACAGAGGGGCTGAAACAGAGGGCGAGAAACAGAGGGGCTGAAACAGAGGGGCTGAATCAGAGGGGCTGAAACAGAGGGCGAGAAAGAGATGGGCTGAAACAGAGGGCGAGAAACAGAGGGGCTGAAACAGCGGGGCTGAAACAGAGGGGCTGAAACAGAGGGCGAGAAACAGAGGGGCTGAAACAGAGGTGCTGAAACAGAGGGCAAGAAACAGAGGGGCTGAAACAGAGGGCGAGAAACAGAGGGGCTGAAACAGAGGGCGAGAAACAGTGGGCGAGAAACAGAGGGACTGAAACAGAGGGACTGAAACAGAGGGGCTGAAATAGAGGGCGAGAAACAGAGGGGCTGAAAGAGAGGGCGAGAAACAGAGGGGCTGAAACAGAGGGGCTGGATGAGTGGGGCTGAATCAGAGGGGCTGAATCAGAGGGGCTGAAACAGAGGGTGAGAAACAGAGGGGCTGAAACAGAGGGGCTGAAACAGATGGGCTGAAACAGAAGGCGAGAAACAGAGGGGCTGAATCAGAGGGGCTAAATCAGAGCCGCTGAATCAGAAGGGCTGATTCAGAGGGCTAGAAACAGAGGGGCTGAAACAGAGGGCGAGAAACAGAGGGGCTGAAACAGAGGGCGAGAAACAGAGGGGCTGAAACAGAGGGGCTGAAACAGAGGGGCTGAAACAGAGTGGCTGAAACAGAGGGGCTGAAACAGAGGGGCTGGAACAGAGGGCGAGAAACAGTGGGGCTGAAACAGAGGGCGAGAAACAGAGGGGCTGAAACAGAGGGGCTGAAACAGAGGGGCTGAATCAGAGGGGCTAAATCAGAGGGGCTGAATCAGAGGGGCTGAAACAGAGGGGCTGAATCAAAGGGGCTGAATCAGAGGGGCTGAATCAGAGGGGCTGAAACAGAGGGCGAGAAACAGAGGGGCTGAAAAAGAGGGCAAGAAACAGAGGGGCTGAAACAGAGGGGCTGAAACAGAGGGGCTGAATCAGAGGGGCTAAATCAGAGGGGCTGAATCAGAGGGGCTGAAACAGAGGGGCTGAATCAGAGAGGCTGAAACAAAGGGCGAGAAACAGAGGGGCTGAAACAGAGGGGCTGAAACAGAGTGGCTGAAACAGAGGGGCTGAAACAGAGGGGCTGGAACAGAGGGGGAGAAACAGAGGGGCTGAAACAGAGGGGCTGAATCAGAGGGGCTGAAACAGAGGGCGAGAAACAGAGGGGCTGAAATAGAGGGCGAGAAACAGAGGGGCTGAAACAGAGGGGCTGAATCAGAGGGGCGGATTCAGAGGGGCTGAATCAGAGGGGTTGAAAGAGAGGGCTAGAAACAGAGGTGCTGAAACAGAGGGCGAGAAACAGAGGGGCTGAAACAGAGGGGCTGAAACAGAGGGGCTGAATCAGAGGAGCTGAATCAGAGGGGCTGAAACAGAGGGTGAGAAACAGAGGGGCTGAAACAGAGGTTCTGAAACAGAGGGGCTGAAACAGAGGGCGAGAAACAGAGGGGCTGAATCAGAGGGGCAAAATCAGAGGGGCTGAATCAGAGGGGCTGAAACAGAGGGGCTGAATCAGAGGGGCTGAAACAGAGGGCGAGAAACAGAGGGGCTGAAACAGATGGCGAGAAACAGAGGGGCTGAAACAGAGGGGCTGAAACAGAGGGGCTAAAACAGAGGGGCTGAAACAGAGGGCGAGAAACAGAGGGGCTGAAACAGAGGGGCTGAAACAGAGGGGCTGAATCAGAGAGTCTGAATCAGACGGGTTGAAACAGAGGGTGAGAAACAGAGGGGCTGAAACAGAGGGGCTGAAACTGAGGGGCTGAAACAGAGGGGCTGAATCAGAGGGGCTAAATCAGAGGGGCTGAATCAGAGGGGCTGAAACAGAGGGGCTGAATCAGAGGGGCTGAAACAAAGGGCGAGAAACAGAGGGGCTGAAACAGAGGGGCTGAAACAGTGTGGCTGAAACAGAGGGGCTGAAACAGAGGGGCTGGAACAGAGGGGGAGAAACAGAGGGGCTGAAACAGAGGGGCTGAATCAGAGGGGCTCAAACAGAGGGCGAGAAACAGAGGGGCTGAAACAGAGGGCGAGAAACAGAGGGGCTGAAACAGAGGGGCTGAAACAGAGGGGCTGAATCAGAGGGGCGGATTCAGAGGGGCTGAATCAGAGGGGCTGAAACAGAGGGCTAGAAACAGAGGGGCTGAAACAGAGGGCGAGAAACAGAGGGGCTGAAACAGAGGGCGAGAAACAGAGGGGCTGAAACAGAGGGGCTGAAACAGAGGGGCTGAATCAGAGGGGCTGAATCAGAGGGGCTGAAACAGAGGGTGAGAAACAGAGGGGCTGCAACAGAGGTGCTGAAACAGAGGGGCTGAAACAGAGGGCGAGAAACAGAGGGGCTGAATCAGAGGGGCAAAGTCAGAGGGGCTGAATCAGAGGGGCTGAAACAGAGGGGCTGAATCAGAGGGGCTGAAACTGAGGGCGAGAAACAGAGGGGCTGAAACAGAGGGCGAGAAACAGAGGGGCTGAAACAGAGGGCGAGAAACAGAGGGGAGGAAACAGAGGGGCTGATACAGAGGGGCTAAAACAGAGGGGCAGAAACAGAGGGCGAGAAACAGAGGGGCTGAAACAGAGGGGCTGAAACAGAGGGCAAGAAACAGAGGGGCTGAAACAGAGGGCGAGAAACAGAGGGGCTGAAACAGAGGTCGAGAAACAGTGGGCGGGAAACAGAGGGACTGAAACAGAGGGACTGAAACAGAGGGGCTGAAACAGAGGGCGAGAAACAGAGGGGCTGAAAGAGAGCGCGAGAAACAGTGGGGCTGAAACAGAGGGGCTGAATGAGTGGGGCTGAATCAGAGGGGCTGAATCAGAGGGGCTGAAACAGAGGGGCTGAAACAGAGGGGCTGAATCAGAGGGACTGAAACAAAGGGCGAGAAACAGAGGGGCTGAAACAGAGGGGCTGAAACAGAGTGGCTGAAACAGAGGGGCTGAAACAGAAGGGCTGGAACAGAGGGGGAGAAACAGAGGGGCTGAAACAGCAGGGCTGAATCAGAGGGGCTGAAACAGAGGGCGAGAAACAGAGGGGCTGAAACAGAGGGCGAGAAACAGAGGGGCTAAAACAGAGGGGCTGAAACAGAGGGGCTGAATCGGAGGGGCTGATTCAGAGGGGCTGAATCAGAGGGGCTGAAACAGAGGGCGAGAAACAGAGGGGCTGAAACAGAGGGCGAGAAACAGAGGGGCTGAAACAGAGGGGATGAAACAGAGGGGCTGAAACAGAGTGGCTGAAACAGAGGGGCTGGAACAGAGGGCGTGAAACAGTGGGGCTGAAACAGGGGGCGAGAAACAGAGGGGCTGAAACAGAGGGGCTGAATCAGAGGGGCTGAAACAGAGGGCGAGAAACAGAGGGGCTGAAACAGAGGGCGAGAAACAGAGGGGCTGAAACAGAGGGGCTGAAACAGAGGGGCTAAAAGAGAGGGGCTGAAACAGAGGGCGAGAAACAGAGGGGCTGAAACAGAGGGGCTGAAACAGAGGGGCTAAATCAGAGGGGCAGAAACAGAGGGCGAGAAACAGAGGGGCTGAAACAGAGGGCGAGAAACAGAGGGGCTGAAACAGAGGGGCTGAAACAGAGGGGCTGAAACAGAGGGCGAGAAACAGAGGGTCTGAAACAGAGGGCGAGACACAAAGGGGCTGATACAGAGAGCGAGAAACAGAGGGGCTGAAACAGAGGGGCTGAAACAGAGGGCGAGAAACAGAGGTGATGAATCAGAGGGGCTGAATCAGAGGGGCTGAAACAGAGGGCGAGAAACAGAGGGGCTGAAACAGAGGGCGAGAAACAGAGGGGCTGAAACAGAGGGCGAGAAACAGAGGGTGAGAAACAGAGGGGCTGAAACAGAGGCGCTGAAACAGATGGGCTGAAACAGAGGGCGAGAAACAGAGGGGCTGAATCAGAGGGGGTAAATCAGAGGGGCTGAATCAGAGGGGCTGAAACAGAGGGGCTGAATCAGAGGGGCTGAAACAAAGGGCGAGAAACAGAGGGGCTGAAACAGAGGGGCTGAAACAGAGTGGCTGAAACAGAGGTGCTGAAACAGAGGGGCTGGAAAGAAGGGGGAGAAACAGAGGGGCTGAAACAGAGGGGCTGAATCAGAGGGGCTGAAACAGAGGGCGAGAAACAGAGGGGCTGAAACAGAGGGCGAGAAACACAGGGGCTGAAACACAGGGGCTGAAACAGAGGGGCTGAATCAGAGGGGCTGATTCAGAGGGGCTGAATCAGAGGGGCAGAAACAGAGGGCTAGAAACAGAGGGGCTGAAACAGAGGGCGAGAAACAGAGGGGCAGAAACAGAGGGCGAGAAACAGAGGGGCTGAAACAGAGGGGCTGACACAGAGGGGCTGAATCAGAGGGGCTGAAACAGAGGGGCTGAATCAGAGGGGCTGAAACAAAGGGCGAGAAACAGAGGGGCTGAAACAGAGGGCGAGAAACAGAGGGGCTGAAACAGAGGGGCTGAATCAGAGGGGCTGAAACAGAGGGCGAGAAAGAGATGGGCTGAAACAGAGGGCGAGAATCAGAGGGGCTGAAACAGAGGGGCTGAAACAGAGGGGCTGAAACAGAGGGCGAGAAACAGAGGGGCTGAAACAGAGGTGCTGAAACAGAGGGCAAGAAACAGAGGGGCTGAAACAGAGGGCGAGAAACAGAGGGGCTGAAACAGAGGGCGAGAAACAGTGGGCGAGAAACAGAGGGACTGAAACAGAGGGACTGAAACAGAGGGGCTGAAATAGAGGGCGAGAAACAGAGGGGCTGAAAGAGAGGGCGAGAAACAGAGGGGCTGAAACAGAGGGGCTGGATGAGTGGGGCTGAATCAGAGGGGCTGAATCAGAGGGGCTGAAACAGAGGGTGAGAAACAGAGGGGCTGAAACAGAGGGGCTGAAACAGATGGGCTGAAACAGAAGGCGAGAAACAGAGGGGCTGAATCAGAGGGGCTAAATCAGAGCCGCTGAATCAGAAGGGCTGATTCAGAGGGCTAGAAACAGAGGGGCTGAAACAGAGGGCGAGAAACAGAGGGGCTGAAACAGAGGGCGAGAAACAGAGGGGCTGAAACAGAGGGGCTGAAACAGAGGGGCTGAAACAGAGTGGCTGAAACAGAGGGGCTGAAACAGAGGGGCTGGAACAGAGGGCGAGAAACAGTGGGGCTGAAACAGAGGGCGAGAAACAGAGGGGCTGAAACAGAGGGGCTGAAACAGAGGGGCTGAATCAGAGGGGCTAAATCAGAGGGGCTGAATCAGAGGGGCTGAAACAGAGGGGCTGAATCAAAGGGGCTAAATCAGAGGGGCTGAATCAGAGGGGCTGAAACAGAGGGCGAGAAACAGAGGGGCTGAAAAAGAGGGCAAGAAACAGAGGGGCTGAAACAGAGGGGCTGAAACAGAGGGGCTGAATCAGAGGGGCTAAATCAGAGGGGCTGAATCAGAGGGGCTGAAACAGAGGGGCTGAATCAGAGAGGCTGAAACAAAGGGCGAGAAACAGAGGGGCTGAAACAGAGGGGCTGAAACAGAGTGGCTGAAACAGAGGGGCTGAAACAGAGGGGCTGGAACAGAGGGGCTGAATCAGAGGGGCTAAATCAGAGGGGCTGAATCAGAGGGGCTGAAACAGAGGGGCTGAATCAAAGGGGCTGAATCAGAGGGGCTGAATCAGAGGGGCTGAAACAGAGGGCGAGAAACAGAGGGGCTGAAAAAGAGGGCAAGAAACAGAGGGGCTGAAACAGAGGGGCTGAAACAGAGGGGCTGAATCAGAGGGGCTAAATCAGAGGGGCTGAATCAGAGGGGCTGAAACAGAGGGGCTGAATCAGAGAGGCTGAAACAAAGGGCGAGAAACAGAGGGGCTGAAACAGAGGGGCTGAAACAGAGTGGCTGAAACAGAGGGGCTGAAACAGAGGGGCTGGAACAGAGGGGGAGAAACAGAGGGGCTGAAACAGAGGGGCTGAATCAGAGGGGCTGAAACAGAGGGCGAGAAACAGAGGGGCTGAAACAGAGGGCGAGAAACAGAGGGGCTGAAACAGAGGGGCTGAATCAGAGGGGCGGATTCAGAGGGGCTGAATCAGAGGGGTTGAAAGAGAGGGCTAGAAACAGAGGTGCTGAAACAGAGGGCGAGAAACAAAGGGGCTGAAACAGAGGGGCTGAAACAGAGGGGCTGAATCAGAGGAGCTGAATCAGAGGGGCTGAAACAGAGGGTGAGAAACAGAGGGGCTGAAACAGAGGTTCTGAAACAGAGGGGCTGAAACAGAGGGCGAGAAACAGAGGGGCTGAATCAGAGGGGCAAAATCAGAGGGGCTGAATCAGAGGGGCTGAAACAGAGGGGCTGAATCAGAGGGGCTGAAACAGAGGGCGAGAAACAGAGGGGCTGAAACAGATGGCGAGAAACAGAGGGGCTGAAACAGAGGGGCTGAAAGAGAGGGGCTAAAACAGAGGGGCTGAAACAGAGGGCGAGAAACAGAGGGGCTGAAACAGAGGGGCTGAAACAGAGGGGCTGAATCAGAGAGTCTGAATCAGACGGGTTGAAACAGAGGGTGAGAAACAGAGGGGCTGAAACAGAGGGGCTGAAACTGAGGGGCTGAAACAGAGGGGCTGAATCAGAGGGGCTAAATCAGAGGGGCTGAATCAGAGGGGCTGAAACAGAGGGGCTGAATCAGAGGGGCTGAAACAAAGGGCGAGAAACAGAGGGGCTGAAACAGAGGGGCTGAAACAGTGTGGCTGAAACAGAGGGGCTGAAACAGAGGGGCTGGAACAGAGGGGGAGAAACAGAGGGGCTGAAACAGAGGGGCTGAATCAGAGGGGCTCAAACAGAGGGCGAGAAACAGAGGGGCTGAAACAGAGGGCGAGAAACAGAGGGGCTGAAACAGAGGGGCTGAAACAGAGGGGCTGAATCAGAGGGGCGGATTCAGAGGGGCTGAATCAGAGAGGCTGAAACAGAGGGCTAGAAACAGAGGGGCTGAAACAGAGGGCGAGAAACAGAGGGGCTGAAACAGAGGGCGAGAAACAGAGGGGCTGAAACAGAGGGGCTGAAACAGAGGGGCTGAATCAGAGGGGCTGAATCAGAGGGGCTGAAACAGAGGGTGAGAAACAGAGGGGCTGCAACAGAGGTGCTGAAACAGAGGGGCTGAAACAGAGGGCGAGAAACAGAGGGGCTGAATCAGAGGGGCAAAGTCAGAGGGGCTGAATCAGAGGGGCTGAAACAGAGGGGCTGAATCAGAGGGGCTGAAACTGAGGGCGAGAAACAGAGGGGCTGAAACAGAGGGCGAGAAACAGAGGGGCTGAAACAGAGGGCGAGAAACAGAGGGGAGGAAACAGAGGGGCTGATACAGAGGGGCTAAAACAGAGGGGCCACATTAGAGGGGCAGAAACAGAGGGCGAGAAACAGAGGGACTGAAACAGAGGGCGAGAAACAGAGTGGCTGAAACAGAGGGGCTGAAACAGAGGGGCTGAATCAGAGGGGCTGAAACAGAGGGCGAGAAACAGAGGGGCTGAAACAGAGGGCGAGACACAGAGGGGCTGATACAGAGGGCGAGAAACAGAGGGGCTGAAACAGAGGGGCTGAAACAGAAGGGCTGAAACAGAGGGGCTGAACAGAGGGCGAGAAACAGAGGGGCTGAATCAGAGGGGCTGAATCAGAGGGGCTGAAACAGAGGAGCTGAAACAGAGGGCGAGAAACAGAGGGGCTGAAACAGAGGGCGAGAAACAGAGGGGCTGAAACAGAGAGCGAGAAACAGAGGGGCTGAAACAGAGGGGCTGAAACAGAGGGCGAGAAACAGAGGGGCTGAAACAGAGAGCGAGAAACAGAGGGGCTGAAACAGAGGGGCTGAAACAGAGGGCAAGAAACAGAGGGGCTGAAACAGAGGGCGAGAAACAGTGGGCGAGAAACAGAGGGACAGAAACAGAGGGACTGAAACAGAGGGGCTGAAACAGAGGGCGAGAAACAGAGGGGCTGAAAGAGTGGGCGAGAAACAGAGGGGCTGAAACAGAGGGGCTGAATGAGTGGGGCTGAATCAGAGGGGCTGAATCAGAGGGGCTGAAACAGAGGGTGAGAAACAGAGGGGCTGAAACAGAGGGCCTGAAACAGATGGGCTGAGACAGAGTTCGAGAAACAGAGGGGCTGAATCAGAGGGGCTAAATCAGAGGGGCTGAATCAGAGGGGCTGAAACAGAGGGGCTGAATCAGAGGGGCTGAAACAAAGGGCGAGAAACAGAGGGACTGAAACAGAGGGGCTGAAACAGAGGGGCTGAAACAGAGGGGCTGAAACAGGGGGGCTGTAACAGAGGGCGAGAAACAGAGGGGCTGAAACAGAGTCCGAGAAACAGAGGGGCTGAAACAGAGGGGCTGAAACAGAAGGGCTGAAACAGAGGGGCTGAACAGAGGGCGAGAAACAGAGGGGCTGAATCAGAGGGGCTAAACAGAGGAGCTGAAACAGAGGGCGAGAAATAGAGGGGCTGAAACAGAGGGGATGAAACAGAGTGGCTGAAACAGAGGGGCTGATACAGAGGGCGTGTAACAGAGGGGATGAAACAGAGGGCGAGAAACAGAGGGGCTGAAACAGAGGGGCTGAAACAGAGGGGCTGAAACAGAGGGAACGAAACAGAGGGCGAGAAACAGAGGGGCTGAAACAGAGGGCAAGAAACAGTGGGCGAGAAACAGAGGGACTGAAACAGAGGGACCGAAACAGAGGGGCTGAAACAGAGGGCGAGAAACAGAGGGGCTGAAAGAGAGGGCGAGAAACAGAGGGGCTGAAACAGAGGGGCTGAATGAGTGCGGCTGAATCAGAGGGGCTGAATCAGAGGGGCTGAAACAGAAGGTGAGAAACAGAGGGGCTGAAACTGAGGGGCTGAAACAGATGGGCTGAAACAGAGGGCGAGAAACAGAGGGGCTGAATCAGAGGGGCTAAATCAGAGGGGCTGAATCAGAGGGGCTGAAACAGAGGGGCTGAATCAGAGGGGCTGAAACAAAGGGCGAGAAACAGAGGGGCTGAAACAGAGGGGCTGAAACAGAGTGGCTGAAACAGAGGGGCTGAAACAGAGGGGCTGGAACAGAGGGGGAGAAACAGAGGGGCTGAAACAGAGGGGATGAATCAGAGGGGCTGAAACAGAGGGCGAGAAACAGAGGGGCTGAAACAGAGGGCGAGAAACAGAGGGGCTGAAACAGAGGGGCTGAAACAGAGGGGCTGAATCAGAGGTGCTGATTCAGAGGGGCTGAATCAGAGGGGCTGAAACAGAGGGCGAGAAACAGAGGGGCTGAAACAGAGGGCGAGAAACAGAGGAGCTGAAATAGAGGGTCTGAAACAGAGGGGCTGAAACAGAGTGGCTGAAACAGAAGGCGAGAAACAGAGGGGCTGAAACAGAGGGCGAGAATCAGAGGGGCTGAAACAGAGGGGCTGAAAGAGAGGGGCTAAAAGAGAGGGGCTGAAACAGAGGGCAAGAAACAGAGGCGCTGAAACAGAGGGGCTGAAACAGAGGGACTAAATCAGAGGGGCAGAAACAGAGGGCGAGAAACAGAGGGGCTGAAACAAAGGGCGAGAAACAGAGGGGCTGAAACAGAGAGCGAGAAACAGAGGGGCTGAAACAGAGGGGCTGAAACAGAGGGCAAGAAACAGAGTGGCTGAAACAGAGGGTGAGAAACAGAGGGGCTGAAACAGAGGGCGAGAAACAGTGGGCGGGAAACAGAGGGACTGAAACAGAGGGACTGAAACAGAGGGGCTGAAACAGAGGGCGAGAAACAGAGGGGCTGAAAGAGAGCGCGAGAAACAGTGGGGCTGAAACAGAGGGGCTGAATGAGTGGGGCTGAATCAGAGGGGCTGAATCAGAGGGGCTGAAACAGAGGGGCTGAAACAGAGGGGCTGAATCAGAGGGGCTGAAACAAAGGGCGAGAAACAGAGGGGCTGAAACAGAGGGGCTGAAACAGAGTGGCTGAAACAGAGGGGCTGAAACAGAAGGGCTGGAACAGAGGGGGAGAAACAGAGGGGCTGAAACAGCGGGGCTGAATCAGAGGGGCTGAAACAGAGGGCGAGAAACAGAGGGGCTGAAACAGAGGGCGAGAAACAGAGTGGCTGAAACAGAGGGGCTGAATCAGAGGGGCTGAATCGGAGGGGCTGATTCAGAGGGGCTGAATCAGAGGGGCTGAAACAGAGGGCGAGAAACAGAGGGGCTGAAACAGAGGGCGAGAAACCGAGGGGCTGAAACAGAGGGGCTGAAACAGAGGGGCTGAAACAGAGTGGCTGAAACAGAGGGGCTGGAACAGAGGGCGTGAAACAGTGGGGCTGAAACAGAGGGCGAGAAACAGAGGGGCTGAAACAGAGGGGCTGAATCAGAGGGGCTGAAACAGAGGGGCTGAATCAAAGGGGCTGAATCAGAGGGGCTGAATCAGAGGGGCTGAAACAGAGGGCGAGAAACAGAGGGGCTGAAACAGAAGGCGAGAAACAGAGGGGCTGAAACAGAGGGGCTGAAACAGAGGGGCTAAAAGAGAGGGGCTGAAACAGAGGGCGAGAAACAGAGGGGCTGAAACAGAGGGGCTGAAACAGAGGGGCTAAATCAGAGGGGCAGAAACAGAGGGCGAGAAACAGAGGGGCTGAAACAGAGGGGCTGAAACAGAGGGCAAGAAACAGAGGGGCTGAAACAGAGGGCGAGAAACAGAGGGGCTGAAACAGAGGTCGAGAAACAGTGGGCGGGAAACAGAGGGACTGAAACAGAGGGACTGAAACAGAGGGGCTGAAACAGAGGGCGAGAAACAGAGGGGCTGAAAGAGAGCGCGAGAAACAGTGGGGCTGAAACAGAGGGGCTGAATGAGTGGGGCTGAATCAGAGGGGCTGAATCAGAGGGGCTGAAACAGAGGGGCTGAAACAGAGGGGCTGAATCAGAGGGACTGAAACAAAGGGCGAGAAACAGAGGGGCTGAAACAGAGGGGCTGAAACAGAGTGGCTGAAACAGAGGGGCTGAAACAGAAGGGCTGGAACAGAGGGGGAGAAACAGAGGGGCTGAAACAGCAGGGCTGAATCAGAGGGGCTGAAACAGAGGGCGAGAAACAGAGGGGCTGAAACAGAGGGCGAGAAACAGAGGGGCTAAAACAGAGGGGCTGAAACAGAGGGGCTGAATCGGAGGGGCTGATTCAGAGGGGCTGAATCAGAGGGGCTGAAACAGAGGGCGAGAAACAGAGGGGCTGAAACAGAGGGCGAGAAACAGAGGGGCTGAAACAGAGGGGATGAAACAGAGGGGCTGAAACAGAGTGGCTGAAACAGAGGGGCTGGAACAGAGGGCGTGAAACAGTGGGGCTGAAACAGGGGGCGAGAAACAGAGGGGCTGAAACAGAGGGGCTGAATCAGAGGGGCTGAAACAGAGGGCGAGAAACAGAGGGGCTGAAACAGAGGGCGAGAAACAGAGGGGCTGAAACAGAGGGGCTGAAACAGAGGGGCTAAAAGAGAGGGGCTGAAACAGAGGGCGAGAAACAGAGGGGCTGAAACAGAGGGGCTGAAACAGAGGGGCTAAATCAGAGGGGCAGAAACAGAGGGCGAGAAACAGAGGGGCTGAAACAGAGGGCGAGAAACAGAGGGGCTGAAACAGAGGGGCTGAAACAGAGGGGCTGAAACAGAGGGCGAGAAACAGAGGGTCTGAAACAGAGGGCGAGACACAAAGGGGCTGATACAGAGAGCGAGAAACAGAGGGGCTGAAACAGAGGGGCTGAAACAGAAGGGCTGAAACAGATGGGCTGAAACAGAGGGCGAGAAACAGAGTTGATGAATCAGAGGGGCTGAATCAGAGGGGCTGAAACAGAAGGCGAGAAACAGAGGGGCTGAAACAGAGGGCGAGAAACAGAGGGGCTGAAACAGAGGGGCTGAATGAGTGGGGCTGAATCAGAGGGGCTGAATCAGAGCGGCTGAAACACAGGGTGAGAAACAGAGGGGCTGAAACAGAGGCGCTGAAACAGATGGGCTGAAACAGAGGGCGAGAAACAGAGGGGCTGAATCAGAGGGGGTAAATCAGAGGGGCTGAATCAGAGGGGCTGAAACAGAGGGGCTGAATCAGAGGGGCTGAAACAAAGGGCGAGAAACAGAGGGGCTGAAACAGAGGGGCTGAAACAGAGTGGCTGAAACAGAGGTGCTGAAACAGAGGGGCTGGAAAGAAGGGGGAGAAACAGAGGGGCTGAAACAGAGGGGCTGAATCAGAGGGGCTGAAACAGAGGGCGAGAAACAGAGGGGCTGAAACAGGGGGCGAGAAACAGAGGGGCTGAAACACAGGGGCTGAAACAGAGGGGCTGAATCAGAGGGGCTGATTCAGAGGGGCTGAATCAGAGGGGCAGAAACAGAGGGCTAGAAACAGAGGGGCTGAAACAGAGGGCGAGAAACAGAGGGGCAGAAACAGAGGGCGAGAAACAGAGGGGCTGAAACAGAGGGGCTGACACAGAGGGGCTGAATCAGAGGGGCTGAAACAGAGGGCTGAATCAGAGGGGCTGAAACAAAGGGCGAGAAACAGAGGGGCTGAAACAGAGGGCGAGAAACAGAGGGGCTGAAACAGAGGGGCTGAATCAGAGGGGCTGAAACAGAGGGCGAGAAAGAGATGGGCTGAAACAGAGGGCGAGAAACAGAGGGGCTGAAACAGAGGGGCTGAAACAGAGGGGCTGAAACAGAGGGCGAGAAACAGAGGGGCTGAAACAGAGGTGCTGAAACAGAGGGCAAGAAACAGAGGGGCTGAAACAGAGGGCGAGAAACAGAGGGGCTGAAACAGAGGGCGAGAAACAGTGGGCGAGAAACAGAGGGACTGAAACAGAGGGACTGAAACAGAGGGGCTGAAATAGAGGGCGAGAAACAGAGGGGCTGAAAGAGAGGGCGAGAAACAGAGGGGCTGAAACAGAGGGGCTGGATGAGTGGGGCTGAATCAGAGGGGCTGAATCAGAGGGGCTGAAACAGAGGGTGAGAAACAGAGGGGCTGAAACAGAGGGGCTGAAACAGATGGGCTGAAACAGAAGGCGAGAAACAGAGGGGCTGAATCAGAGGGGCTAAATCAGAGCCGCTGAATCAGAAGGGCTGAAACAGAGGGCGAGAAACAGAGGGGCTGAAACAGAGGGCGAGAAACAGAGGGGCTGAAACAGAGGGGCTGAAACAGAGGGGCTGAAACAGAGTGGCTGAAACAGAGGGGCTGAAACAGAGGGGCTGGAACAGAGGGCGAGAAACAGTGGGGCTGAAACAGAGGGCGAGAAACAGAGGGGCTGAAACAGAGGGGCTGAAACAGAGGGGCTGAATCAGAGGGGCTAAATCAGAGGGGCTGAATCAGAGGGGCTGAAACAGAGGGGCTGAATCAAAGGGGCTGAATCAGAGGGGCTGAATCAGAGGGGCTGAAACAGAGGGCGAGAAACAGAGGGGCTGAAAAAGAGGGCAAGAAACAGAGGGGCTGAATCAGAGGGGCTAAATCAGAGGGGCTGAATCAGAGGGGCTGAAACAGAGGGGCTGAATCAGAGAGGCTGAAACAAAGGGCGAGAAACAGAGGGGCTGAAACAGAGGGGCTGAAACAGAGTGGCTGAAACAGAGGGGCTGAAACAGACGGGCTGGAACAGAGGGGGAGAAACACAGGGGCTGAAACAGAGGGGCTGAATCAGAGGGGCTGAAACAGAGGGCGAGAAACAGAGGGGCTGAAAAAGAGGGCAAGAAACAGAGGGGCTGAATCAGAGGGGCTAAATCAGAGGGGATGAATCAGAGGGGCTGAAACAGAGGGGCTGAATCAGAGAGGCTGAAACAAAGGGCGAGAAACAGAGGGGCTGAAACAGAGGGGCTGAAACAGAGTGGCTGAAACAGAGGGGCTGAAACAGAGGGGCTGGAACAGAGGGGGAGAAACACAGGGGCTGAAACAGAGGGGCTGAATCAGAGGGGCTGAAACAGAGGGCGAGAAACAGAGGGGCTGAAACAGAGGGGCTGAATCAGAGGGGCTGATTCAGAGGGGCTGAATCAGAGGGGTTGAAAGAGAGGGCTAGAAACAGAGGTGCTGAAACAGAGGGCGAGAAACAGAGGGGCTGAAACAGAGGGGCTGAAACAGAGGGGCTGAATCAGAGGGGCTGAATCAGAGGGGCTGAAACAGAGGGTGAGAAACAGAGGGGCTGAAACAGAGGTTCTGAAACAGAGGGGCTGAAACAGAGGGCGAGAAACAGAGGGGCTGAATCAGAGGGGCAAAATCAGAGGGGCTGAATCAGAGGGGCTGAAACAGAGGGGCTGAATCAGAGGGGCTGAAACAGAGGGCGAGAAACAGAGGGGCTGAAACAGATGGCGAGAAACAGAGGGGCTGAAACAGAGGGGCTGAAACAGAGGGGCTGAAACAGAGGGCGAGAAACAGAGGGGCTGAAACAGAGGGGCTGAAACAGAGGGGCTGAAACAGAGGGGCTAAAACAGAGGGGCTGAAACAGAGGGCGAGAAAGAGAGGGGCTGAAACAGAGGGGCTGAAACAGAGGGGCTGAATCAGAGAGTCTGAATCAGACGGGTTGAAACAGAGGGTGAGAAACAGAGGGGCTGAAACAGAGGGGCTGAAACTGAGGGGCTGAAACAGAGGGGCTGAATCAGAGGGGCTAAATCAGAGGGGCTGAATCAGAGGGGCTGAAACAGAGGGGCTGAATCAGAGGGGCTGAAACAAAGGGCGAGAAACAGAGGGGCTGAAACAGAGGGGCTGAAACAGTGTGGCTGAAACAGAGGGGCTGAAACAGAGGGGCTGGAACAGAGGGGGAGAAACAGAGGGGCTGAAACAGAGGGGCTGAATCAGAGGGGCTCAAACAGAGGGCGTGAAACAGAGGGGCTGAAACAGAAGGGCTGAAACAGAGGGGCTGAACAGAGGGCGAGAAACAGAGGGGCTGAATCAGAGGGGCTGAATCAGAGGGGCTGAAACAGAGGAGCTGAAACAGAGGGCGAGAAACAGAGGGGCTGAAACAGAGGGCGAGAAACAGAGGGCGAGAAACAGAGGGGCTGAAACAGAGGGGATGAAACAGAGTGGCTGAAACAGAGGGGCTTATACAGAGGGCGTGAAACAGAGGGGCTGAAACAGAGGGCGAGAAACAGCGGGGCTGAAACAGAGGGCGAGAAACAGAGGGGCTGAAACAGAGGGGCTGAAACATAGGGGCTGAAACAGAGGTGCTGAATCGGAGGGGCTGATTCAGAGGGGCTGAATCAGAGGGGCTGAAACAGAGGGAACGAAACAGAGGGCGAGAAACAGAGAGGCTGAAACAGAGGGCGAAAAACAGAGGGGCTGAAACAGAGGGCGAGAAACAGAGGGGCTGAAACAGAGAGCGAGAAACAGAGGGGCTGAAACAGAGGGGCTGAAACAGAGGGCAAGAAACAGAGGGGCTGAAACAGAGGGCGAGAAACAGAGGGGCTGAAACAGAGGGCGAGAAACAGTGGGCGAGAAACAGAGGGACAGAAACAGAGGGACTGAAACAGAGGGGCTGAAACAGAGGGCGAGAAACAGAGGGGCTGAAAGAGTGGGCGAGAAACAGAGGGGCTGAAACAGAGGGGCTGAATGAGTGGGGCTGAATCAGAGGGGCTGAATCAGAGGGGCTGAAACAGAGGGTGAGAAACAGAGGGGCTGAAACAGAGGGCCTGAAACAGATGGGCTGAAACAGAGTTCGAGAAACAGAGGGGCTGAATCAGAGGGGCTAAATCAGAGGGGCTGAATCAGAGGGGCTGAAACAGAGGGGCTGAATCAGAGGGGCTGAAACAAAGGGCGAGAAACAGAGGGGCTGAAACAGAGGGCGAGAAACAGAGGGGCTGAAACAGAGGGGCTGAATCAGAGGGGCTGATTCAGAGGGGCTGAATCAGAGGGGTTGAAAGAGAGGGCTAGAAACAGAGGTGCTGAAACAGAGGGCGAGAAACAGAGGGGCTGAAACAGAGGGGCTGAAACAGAGGGGCTGAATCAGAGGGGCTGAATCAGAGGGGCTGAAACAGAGGGTGAGAAACAGAGGGGCTGAAACAGAGGTTCTGAAACAGAGGGGCTGAAACAGAGGGCGAGAAACAGAGGGGCTGAATCAGAGGGGCAAAATCAGAGGGGCTGAATCAGAGGGGCTGAAACAGAGGGGCTGAATCAGAGGGGCTGAAACAGAGGGCGAGAAACAGAGGGGCTGAAACAGATGGCGAGAAACAGAGGGGCTGAAACAGAGGGGCTGAAACAGAGGGGCTAAAACAGAGGGGCTGAAACAGAGGGCGAGAAACAGAGGGGCTGAAACAGAGGGGCTGAAACAGAGGGGCTGAATCAGAGAGTCTGAATCAGACGGGTTGAAACAGAGGGTGAGAAACAGAGGGGCTGAAACAGAGGGGCTGAAACTGAGGGGCTGAAACAGAGGGGCTGAATCAGAGGGGCTAAATCAGAGGGGCTGAATCAGAGGGGCTGAAACAGAGGGGCTGAATCAGAGGGGCTGAAACAAAGGGCGAGAAACAGAGGGGCTGAAACAGAGGGGCTGAAACATAGGGGCTGGAACAGAGGGGGAGAAACAGAGGGGCTGAAACAGAGGGGCTGAATCAGAGGGGCTCAAACAGAGGGCGAGAAACAGAGGGGCTGAAACAGAGGGCGAGAAACAGAGGGGCTGAAACAGAGGGGCTGAAACAGAGGGGCTGAATCAGAGGGGCGGATTCAGAGGGGCTGAATCAGAGGGGCTGAAACAGAGGGCTAGAAACAGAGGGGCTGAAACAGAGGGCGAGAAACAGAGGGGCTGAAACAGAGGGCGAGAAACAGAGGGGCTGAAACAGAGGGGCTGAAACAGAGGGGCTGAATCAGAGGGGCTGAATCAGAGGGACTGAAACAGCGGGTGAGAAACAGAGGGGCTGCAACAGAGGTGCTGAAACAGAGGGGCTGAAACAGAGGGCGAGAAACAGAGGGGCTGAATCAGAGGGGCAAAGTCAGAGGGGCTGAATCAGAGGGGCTGAAACAGAGGGGCTGAATCAGAGGGGCTGAAACTGAGGGCGAGAAACAGAGGGGCTGAAACAGAGGGCGAGAAACAGAGGGGCTGAAACAGAGGGCGAGAAACAGAGGGGCTGAAACAGAGGGGCTGATACAGAGGTGCTAAAACAGAGGGGCCACATTAGAGGGGCAGAAACAGAGGGCGAGAAACAGAGGGACTGAAACAGAGGGCGAGAAACAGAGTGGCTGAAACAGAGGGGCTGAAACAGAGGGGCTGAATCAGAGGGGCTGAAACAGAGGGCGAGAAACAGAGGGGCTGAAACAGAGGGCGAGACACAGAGGGGCTGATACAGAGGGCGAGAAACAGAGGGGCTGAAACAGAGGGGCTGAAACAGAAGGGCTGAAACAGAGGGGCTGAACAGACGGCGAGAAACAGAGGGGCTGAATCAGAGGGGCTGAATCTGAGGGGCTGAAACAGAGGTGCTGAAACAGAGGGCGAGAAACAGAGGGGCTGAAACAGAGGGCGAGAAACAGAGGGCGAGAAACAGAGGGGCTGAAACAGAGGGGATGAAACAGAGGGGCTGAAACAGAGGGGCTTATACAGAGGGCGTGAAACAGAGGGGCTGAAACAGAGGGCGAGAAACAGCGGGGCTGAAACAGAGGGCGAGAAACAGAGGGGCTGAAACAGAGGGGCTGAAACAGAGGGGCTGAAACAGAGGTGCTGAATCGGAGGGGCTGATTCAGAGGGGCTGAATCAGAGGGGCTGAAACAGAGGGAACGAAACAGAGGGCGAGAAACAGAGAGGCTGAAACAGAGGGCGAAAAACAGAGGGGCTGAAACAGAGGGCGAGAAACAGAGGGGCTGAAACAGAGAGCGAGAAACAGAGGGGCTGAAACAGAGGGGCTGAAACAGAGGGCAAGAAACAGAGGGGCTGAAACAGAGGGCGAGAAACAGAGGGGCTGAAACAGAGGGCGAGAAACAGTGGGCGAGAAACAGAGGGACAGAAACAGAGGGACTGAAACAGAGGTGCTGAAACAGAGGGCGAGAAACAGAGGGGCTGAAAGAGTGGGCGAGAAACAGAGTGGCTGAAACAGAGGGGCTGAATGAGTGGGGCTGAATCAGAGGGGCTGAATCAGAGGGGCTGAAACAGAGGGTGAGAAACAGAGGGGCTGAAACAGAGGGCCTGAAACAGATGGGCTGAAACAGAGTTCGAGAAACAGAGGGGCTGAATCAGAGGGGCTAAATCAGAGGGGCTGAATCAGAGGGGCTGAAACAGAGGGGCTGAATCAGAGGGGCTGAAACAAAGGGCGAGAAACAGAGGGACTGAAACAGAGGGGCTGAAACAGAGGGGCTGAAACAGAGGGGCTGAAACAGGGGGGCTGGAACAGAGGGCGAGAAACAGAGGGGCTGAAACAGAGTCCGAGAAACAGAGGGGCTGAAACAGAGGGGCTGAAACAGAAGGGCTGAAACAGAGGGGCTGAACAGAGGGCGAGAAACAGAGGGGCTGAATCAGAGGGGCTAAACAGAGGAGCTGAAACAGAGGGCGAGAAATAGAGGGGCTGAAACAGAGGGGATGAAACAGAGGGGCTGAAACAGAGGGGCTGATACAGAGGGCGTGTAACAGAGGGGCTGAAACAGAGGGCGAGAAACAGAGGGGCTGAAACAGAGGGGCTGAAACAGAGGGGCTGAAACAGAGGGAACGAAACAGTGGGCGAGAAACAGAGGGACTGAAACAGAGGGACCGAAACAGAGGGGCTGAAACAGAGGGTGAGAAACAGAGGGGCTGAAAGAGAGGGCGAGAAACAGAGGGGCTGAAACAGAGGGGCTGAATGAGTGCGGCTGAATCAGAGGGGCTGAATCAGAGGGGCTGAAACAGAGGGTGAGAAACAGAGGGGCTGAAACTGAGGGGCTGAAACAGATGGGCTGAAACAGAGGGCGAGAAACAGAGGGGCTGAATCAGAGGGGCTAAATCAGAGGGGCTGAATCAGAGGGGCTGAAACAGAGGGGCTGAATCAGAGGGGCTGAAACAAAGGGCGAGAAACAGTGGGGCTGAAACAGAGGGGCTGAAACAGAGTGGCTGAAACAGAGGGGCTGAAACAGAGGGGCTGGAACAGAGGGGGAGAAACAGAGGGGCTGAAACAGAGGGGATGAATCAGAGGGGCTGAAACAGAGGGCGAGAAACAGAGGGGCTGAAACAGAGGGCGAGAAACAGAGGGGCTGAAACAGAGGGGCTGAAACAGAGGGGCTGAATCAGAGGTGCTGATTCAGAGGGGCTGAATCAGAGGGGCTGAAACAGAGGGCGAGAAACAGAGGGGCTGAAACAGAGGGGCTGAATCAGAGGGGCTGAAACAGAGGGAACGAAACAGAGGGCGAGAAACAGAGAGGCTGAAACAGAGGGCGAAAAACAGAGGGGCTGAAACAGAGGGCGAGAAACAGAGGGGCTGAAACAGAGAGCGAGAAACAGAGGGGCTGAAACAGAGGGGCTGAAACAGAGGGCAAGAAACAGAGGGGCTGAAACAGAGGGCGAGAAACAGAGGGGCTGAAACAGAGGGCGAGAAACAGTGGGCGAGAAACAGAGGGACAGAAACAGAGGGACTGAAACAGAGGGGCTGAAACAGAGGGCGAGAAACAGAGGGGCTGAAAGAGTGGGCGAGAAACAGAGTGGCTGAAACAGAGGGGCTGAATGAGTGGGGCTGAATCAGAGGGGCTGAATCAGAGGGGCTGAAACAGAGGGTGAGAAACAGAGGGGCTGAAACAGAGGGCCTGAAACAGATGGGCTGAAACAGAGTTCGAGAAACAGAGGGGCTGAATCAGAGGGGCTAAATCAGAGGGGCTGAATCAGAGGGGCTGAAACAGAGGGGCTGAATCAGAGGGGCTGAAACAAAGGGCGAGAAACAGAGGGACTGAAACAGAGGGGCTGAAACAGAGGGGCTGAAACAGAGGGGCTGAAACAGGGGGGCTGGAACAGAGGGCGAGAAACAGAGGGGCTGAAACAGAGTCCGAGAAACAGAGGGGCTGAAACAGAGGGGCTGAAACAGAAGGGCTGAAACAGAGGGGCTGAACAGAGGGCGAGAAACAGAGGGGCTGAATCAGAGGGGCTAAACAGAGGAGCTGAAACAGAGGGCGAGAAATAGAGGGGCTGAAACAGAGGGGATGAAACAGAGGGGCTGAAACAGAGGGGCTGATACAGAGGGCGTGTAACAGAGGGGCTGAAACAGAGGGCGAGAAACAGAGGGGCTGAAACAGAGGGGCTGAAACAGAGGGGCTGAAACAGAGGGAACGAAACAGAGGGCGAGAAACAGAGGGGCTGAAACAGAGGGCAAGAAACAGTGGGCGAGAAACAGAGGGTCTGAAACAGAGGGACCGAAACAGAGGGGCTGAAACAGAGGGTGAGAAACAGAGGGGCTGAAAGAGAGGGCGAGAAACAGAGGGGCTGAAACAGAGGGGCTGAATGAGTGCGGCTGAATCAGAGGGGCTGAATCAGAGGGGCTGAAACAGAGGGTGAGAAACAGAGGGGCTGAAACTGAGGGGCTGAAACAGATGGGCTGAAACAGAGGGCGAGAAACAGAGGGGCTGAATCAGAGGGGCTAAATCAGAGGGGCTGAATCAGAGGGGCTGAAACAGAGGGGCTGAATCAGAGGGGCTGAAACAAAGGGCGAGAAACAGTGGGGCTGAAACAGAGGGGCTGAAACAGAGTGGCTGAAACAGAGGGGCTGAAACAGAGGGGCTGGAACAGAGGGGGAGAAACAGAGGGGCTGAAACAGAGGGGATGAATCAGAGGGGCTGAAACAGAGGGCGAGAAACAGAGGGGCTGAAACAGAGGGCGAGAAACAGAGGGGCTGAAACAGAGGGGCTGAAACAGAGGGGCTGAATCAGAGGTGCTGATTCAGAGGGGCTGAATCAGAGGGGCTGAAACAGAGGGCGAGAAACAGAGGGGCTGAAACAGAGGGCGAGAAACAGAGGAGCTGAAACAGAGGGTCTGAAACAGAGGGGCTGAAACAGAGTGGCTGAAACAGAAGGCGAGAAACAGAGAGGCTGAAACAGAGGGCGAGAATCAGAGGGGCTGAAACAGAGGGGCTGAAAGAGAGGGGCTAAAAGAGAGGGGCTGAAACAGAGGGCAAGAAACAGAGGCGCTGAAACAGAGGGGCTGAAACAGAGGGACTAAATCAGAGGGGCAGAAACAGAGGGCGAGAAACAGAGGGGCTGAAACAGAGGGTGAGAAACAGAGGGGCTGAAACAGAGGGGCTGAAACAGAGGGGCTGAAACAGAGGGGCTGAAACAGAGGGCGAGAAACAGAGGGTCTGAAACAGAGGGCGAGACACAGAGGGGCTGATACAGAGGGCGAGAAACGAAGGGGCTGAAACAGAGGGGCTGAAACAGAAGGGCTGAAACAGAGGGGCTGAAACAGAGGGCGAGAAACAGAGGGGCTGAATCAGAGGGGCTGAATCAGAGGGGCTGAAACAGAGGGGCTGAAACAGAGGGCGAGAAACAGAGGGGCTGAAACAGAGGGCGAGAAACAGAGGGCGTGAAACAGAGGGGCTGAAACAGAGGGGCTGAAAAAGAGGGACTGAAACAGCGGGGCTGATACAGAGGGCGTGAAACATAGGGGCTGAAACAGAGGGCGAGAAACAGAGGGGCTGAAACAGAGGGCGAGAAACAGAGGGGCTGGAACAGAGGGGCTGAATGAGTGGGGCTGAAACAGAGGGGCTTAAACAAAGGGACTGAAACAGAGGGTGAGAAACAGAGAGGCTGAAACAGAGGGCGAGAAACGGAGGGGCTGAAACTGAGGGCGAGAAACAGAGGGGCTGAAACATAGGGCGAGAAACAGAGGGGCTGAAACAGAGGGGCTGAAACAGAGGGGCTGAAACAGAGGGCGAGAAACAGAGGGGCTGAATCAGCGGGGCTGAATAAAAGGGGCTGAAACAGAGGGGCTGAAACAGAGGGCGAGAAACAGAGGGGCTGAAACAGGGGGCGAGTAACAGAGGGCGAGAAACAGGGGCTGAAACAGAGGGGCTGAAAAAGAGCGACTGAAACAGAGGGGCTGATACAGAGGGCGTGAAACATAGGGCGAGAAACAGAGGGGCTGAAACAGAAAGGCTGAAAAAGAAGGACTGAAACAGAGGGGCTGATACAGAGGGCGTGAAACAGAGGGGCTGAAACAGAGGGCGAGAAACAGAGGGGCTGAAACAGAGGGCGAGAAACAGAGGGGCTGAAACAGAGGGGCTGAAACAGAGGGGCTGAAACAAAGGGACTGAAACAGAGGGCGAGAAACAGAGAGGCTGAAACAGAGGGCGAGAAACGGAGGGGCTGAAACTGAGGGCGAGAAACAGAGGGGCTGAAACATAGGGCGAGAAACAGAGGGGCTGAAAGAGAGGGGCTGAAACAGAGGGCAAGAAACAGAGGGGCTGAAACAGAGGGCGAGAAACAGAGGGGCTGAAACAGAGGGCGAGAATCAGAGGGCGAGAAACAGAGGGACTGAAACAGAGGGACTGAAACAGAGGGGCTGAAACAGAGGGCGAGAAACAGAGGGGCTGAAACAGAGGGCGAGAAACAGAGGGGCTGAAACAGAGGGGCTGAAACAGAGGGCGAGAAACAGAGGGGCTGAAAGAGAGGGCGAGAAACAGAGGGGCTGAAACAGAGGGGCTGAATGAGTGCGGCTGAATCAGAGGGGCTGAATCAGAGGGGCTGAAACAGAGGGTGAGAAAAAGAGGGGCTGAAACTGAGGGGCTGAAACAGATGGGCTGAAACAGAGGGCGAGACACAGAGGGGCTGATACAGAGGGCGAGAAACAGAGGGGCTGAAACAGAGGGGCTGAAACAGAAGGGCTGAAACAGAGGGGCTGAACAGACGGCGAGAAACAGAGGGGCTGAATCAGAGGGGCTGAATCTGAGGGGCTGAAACAGAGGAGCTGAAACAGAGGGCGAGAAACAGAGGGGCTGAAACAGAGGGCGAGAAACAGAGGGCGAGAAACAGAGGGGCTGAAACAGAGGGGATGAAACAGAGGGGCTGAAACAGAGGGGCTTATACAGAGGGCGTGAAACAGAGGGGCTGAAACAGAGGGCGAGAAACAGCGGGGCTGAAACAGAGGGCGAGAAACAGAGGGGCTGAAACAGAGGGGCTGAAACAGAGGGGCTGAAACAGAGGTGCTGAATCGGAGGGGCTGATTCAGAGGGGCTGAATCAGAGGGGCTGAAACAGAGGGAACGAAACAGAGGGCGAGAAACAGAGAGGCTGAAACAGAGGGCGAAAAACAGAGGGGCTGAAACAGAGGGCGAGAAACAGAGGGGCTGAAACAGAGAGCGAGAAACAGAGGGGCTGAAACAGAGGGGCTGAAACAGAGGGCAAGAAACAGAGGGGCTGAAACAGAGGGCGAGAAACAGAGGGGCTGAAACAGATGGCGAGAAACAGTGGGCGAGAAACAGAGGGACAGAAACAGAGGGACTGAAACAGAGGGGCTGAAACAGAGGGCGAGAAACAGAGGGGCTGAAAGAGTGGGCGAGAAACAGAGGGGCTGAAACAGAGGGGCTGAATGAGTGGGGCTGAATCAGAGGGGCTGAATCAGAGGGGCTGAAACAGAGGGTGAGAAACAGAGGGGCTGAAACAGAGGGCCTGAAACAGATGGGCTGAAACAGAGTTCGAGAAACAGAGGGGCTGAATCAGAGGGGCTAAATCAGAGGGGCTGAATCAGAGGGGCTGAAACAGAGGGGCTGAATCAGAGGGGCTGAAACAAAGGGCGAGAAACAGAGGGACTGAAACAGAGGGGCTGAAACAGAGGGGCTGAAACAGAGGGGCTGAAACAGGGGGGCTGGAACAGAGGGCGAGAAACAGAGGGGCTGAAACAGAGTCCGAGAAACTGAGGGGCTGAAACAGAGGGGCTGAAACAGAAGGGCTGAAACAGAGGGGCTGAACAGAGGGCGAGAAACAGAGGGGCTGAATCAGAGGGGCTAAACAGAGGAGCTGAAACAGAGGGCGAGAAATAGAGGGTCTGAAACAGAGGGGATGAAACAGAGGGGCTGAAACAGAGGGGCTGATACAGAGGGCGTGTAACAGAGGGGCTGAAACAGAGGGCGAGAAACAGAGGGGCTGAAACAGAGGGGCTGAAACAGAGGGGCTGAAACAGAGGGAACGAAACAGAGGGCGAGAAACAGAGGGGCTGAAACAGAGGGCAAGAAACAGTGGGCGAGAAACAGAGGGACTGAAACAGAGGGACCGAAACAGAGGGGCTGAAACAGAGGGCGAGAAACAGAGGGGCTGAAAGAGAGGGCGAGAAACAGAGGGGCTGAAACAGAGGGGCTGAATGAGTGCGGCTGAATCAGAGGGGCTGAATCAGAGGGGCTGAAACAGAGGGCGAGAAACAGAGGGGCTGAATCAGAGGGGCTAAATCAGAGGGGCTGAATCAGAGGGGCTGAAACAGAGGGGCTGAATCAGAGGGGCTGAAACAAAGGGCGAGAAACAGAGGGGCTGAAACAGAGGGGCTGAAACAGAGTGGCTGAAACAGAGGGGCTGAAACAGAGGGGCTGGAACAGAGGGGGAGAAACAGAGGGGCTGAAACAGAGGGGATGAATCAGAGGGGCTGAAACAGAGGGCGAGAAACAGAGGGGCTGAAACAGAGGGCGAGAAACAGAGGGGCTGAAACAGAGGGGCTGAAACAGAGGGGCTGAATCAGAGGTGCTGATTCAGAGGGGCTGAATCAGAGGGGCTGAAACAGAGGGCGAGAAACAGAGGGGCTGAAACAGAGGGCGAGAAACAGAGGAGCTGAAACAGAGGGTCTGAAACAGAGGGGCTGAAACAGAGTGGCTGAAACAGAAGGCGAGAAACAGAGGGGCTGAAACAGAGGGCGAGAATCAGAGGGGCTGAAACAGAGGGGCTGAAAGAGAGGGGCTAAAAGAGAGGGGCTGAAACAGAGGGCAAGAAACAGAGGCGCTGAAACAGAGGGGCTGAAACAGAGGGACTAAATCAGAGGGGCAGAAACAGAGGGCGAGAAACAGAGGGGCTGAAACAGAGGGTGAGAAACAGAGGGGCTGAAACAGAGGGGCTGAAACAGAGGGGCTGAAACAGAGGGCGAGAAACAGAGGGTCTGAAACAGAGGGCGAGACACAGAGGGGCTGATACAGAGGGCGAGAAACGGAGGGGCTGAAACAGAGGGGCTGAAACAGAAGGGCTGAAACAGAGGGGCTGAAACAGAGGGCGAGAAACAGAGGGGCTGAATCAGAGGGGCTGAATCAGAGGGGCTGAAACAGAGGGGCTGAAACAGAGGGCGAGAAACAGAGGGGCTGAAACAGAGGGCGAGAAACAGAGGGCGTGAAACAGAGGGGCTGAAACAGAGGGGCTGAAAAAGAGGGACTGAAACAGCGGGGCTGATACAGAGGGCGTGAAACATAGGGGCTGAAACAGAGGGCGAGAAACAGAGGGGCTGAAACAGAGGGCGAGAAACAGAGGGGCTGAAACAGAGGGGCTGAATGAGTGGGGCTGAAACAGAGGGGCTTAAACAAAGGGACTGAAACAGAGGGTGAGAAACAGAGAGGCTGAAACAGAGGGCGAGAAACGGAGGGGCTGAAACTGAGGGCGAGAAACAGAGGGGCTGAAACATAGGGCGAGAAACAGAGGGGCTGAAACAGAGGGGCTGAAACAGAGGGGCTGAAACAGAGGGCGAGAAACAGAGGGGCTGAATCAGCGGGGCTGAATCAGAGGGGCTGAAACAGAGGGGCTGAAACAGAGGGCGAGAAACAGAGGGGCTGAAACAGAGGGCGAGTAACAGAGGGCGAGAAACAGAGGGGCTGAAACAGAGGGGCTGAAAAAGAGGGACTGAAACAGAGGGGCTGATACAGAGGGCGTGAAACATAGGGCGAGAAACAGAGGGGCTGAAACAGAAAGGCTGAAAAAGAAGGACTGAAACAGAGGGGCTGATACAGAGGGCGTGAAACATAGGGGCTGAAACAGAGGGCGAGAAACAGAGGGGCTGAAACAGAGGGCGAGAAACAGAGGGGCTGAAACAGAGGGGCTGAAACAGAGGGGCTGAAACAAAGGGACTGAAACAGAGGGCGAGAAACAGAGAGGCTGAAACAGAGGGCGAGAAACGGAGGGGCTGAAACTGAGGGCGAGAAACAGAGGGGCTGAAACATAGGGCGAGAAACAGAGGGGCTGAAAGAGAGGGGCTGAAACAGAGGGCAAGAAACAGAGGGGCTGAAACAGAGGGCGAGAAACAGAGGGGCTGAAACAGAGGGCGAGAATCAGAGGGCGAGAAACAGAGGGACTGAAACAGAGGGACTGAAACAGAGGGGCTGAAACAGAGGGCGAGAAACAGAGGGGCTGAAACATAGGGCGAGAAACAGAGGGGCTGAAACAGAGGGGCTGAAACAGAGGGCGAGAAACAGAGGGGCTGAAACAGAGGGGCTGAATGAGTGCGGCTGAATCAGAGGGGCTGAATCAGAGGGGCTGAAACAGAGGGTGAGAAACAGAGGGGCTGAAACTGAGGGGCTGAAACAGATGGGCTGAAACAGAGGGCGAGAAACAGAGGGGCTGAATCAGAGGGGCTAAATCAGAGGGGCTGAATCAGAGGGGCTGAAACATGGGGGGCTGAATCAGAGGGGCTGAAACAAAGGGCGAGAAACAGAGGGGCTGAAACAGAGGGGCTGAAACAGAGTGGCTGAAACAGAGGGGCTGAAACAGAGGGGCTGGAACAGAGGGGGAGAAACAGAGGGGCTGAAACAGAGGGGATGAATCAGAGGGGCTGAAACAGAGGGCGAGAAACAGAGGGGCTGAAACAGAGGGCGAGAAACAGAGGGGCTGAAACAGAGGGGCTGAAACAGAGGGGCTGAATCAGAGGTGCTGATTCAGAGGGGCTGAATCAGAGGGGCTGAAACAGAGGGCGAGAAACAGAGGGGCTGAAACAGAGGGCGAGAAACAGAGGAGCTGAAACAGAGGGTCTGAAACAGAGGGGCTGAAACAGAGTGGCTGAAACAGAAGGCGAGAAACAGAGGGGCTGAAACAGAGGGCGAGAATCAGAGGGGCTGAAACAGAGGGGCTGAAAGAGAGGGGCTAAAAGAGAGGGGCTGAAACAGAGGGCAAGAAACAGAGGCGCTGAAACAGAGGGGCTGAAACAGAGGGACTAAATCAGAGGGGCAGAAACAGAGGGCGAGAAACAGAGGGGCTGAAACAGAGGGTGAGAAACAGAGGGGCTGAAACAGAGGGGCTGAAACAGAGGGGCTGAAACAGAGGGGCTGAAACAGAGGGCGAGAAACAGAGGGTCTGAAACAGAGGGCGAGACACAGAGGGGCTGATACAGAGGGCGAGAAACGGAGGGGCTGAAACAGAGGGGCTGAAACAGAAGGGCTGAAACAGAGGGGCTGAAACAGAGGGCGAGAAACAGAGGGGCTGAATCAGAGGGGCTGAATCAGAGGGGCTGAAACAGAGGGGCTGAAACAGAGGGCGAGAAACAGAGGGGCTGAAACAGAGGGCGAGAAACAGAGGGCGTGAAACAGAGGGGCTGAAACAGAGGGGCTGAAAAAGAGGGACTGAAACAGCGGTGCTGATACAGAGGGCGTGAAACATAGGGGCTGAAACAGAGGGCGAGAAACAGAGGGGCTGAAACAGAGGGCGAGAAACAGAGGGGCTGAAACAGAGGGGCTGAATGAGTGGGGCTGAAACAGAGGGGCTTAAACAAAGGGACTGAAACAGAGGGTGAGAAACAGAGAGGCTGAAACAGAGGGCGAGAAACGGAGGGGCTGAAACTGAGGGCGAGAAACAGAGGGGCTGAAACATAGGGCGAGAAACAGAGGGGCTGAAACAGAGGGGCTGAAACAGAGGGGCTGAAACAGAGGGCGAGAAACAGAGGGGCTGAATCAGAGGGGCTGAAACAGAGGGGCTGAAACAGAGGGCGAGAAACAGAGGGGCTGAAAAAGAGGGCGAGTAACAGAGGGCGAGAAACAGAGGGGCTGAAACAGAGGGGCTGAAAAAGAGGGACTGAAACAGAGGGGCTGATACAGAGGGCGTCAAAAATAGGGCGAGAAACAGAGGGGCTGAAACAGAGGGGCTGAAAAAGAAGGACTGAAACAGAGGGGCTGATACAGAGGGCGTGAAACAGAGGGGCTGAAACAGAGGGCGAGAAACAGAGGGGCTGAAACAGAGGGGCTGAAACAGAGGGGCTGAAACAAAGGGACTGAAACAGGGGGGCTGATACAGAGGGCGTGAAACAGAGGGGCTGAAACAGAGGGCGAGAAACAGAGGGGCTGAAACAAAGGGACTGAAACAGAGGGCGAGAAACAGAGAGGCTGAAACAGAGGGCGAGAAACGGAGGGGCTGAAACTGAGGGCGAGAAACAGAGGGGCTGAAACATAGGGCGAGAAACAGAGGGGCTGAAAGAGAGGGGCTGAAACAGAGGGCAAGAAACAGAGGGGCTGAAACAGAGGGCGAGAAACAGAGGGGCTGAAACAGAGGGCGAGAATCAGAGGGCGAGAAACAGAGGGACTGAAACAGAGGGACTGAAACAGAGGGGCTGAAACAGAGGGCGAGAAACAGAGGGGCTGAAACAGAGGGCGAGAAACAGAGGGGCTGAAACAGTGGGGCTGAATGAGTGGGGCTGAATCAGAGGGGCTGCATCAGAGGGGCTGAAACAGAGGGGGAGAAACAGAGGTGCTGAAACAGAGTGGCTGAAACAGAGGGGCTGAAACAGAGGGGCTGGAACTGAGGGGGAGAAACAGAGGGGCTGAAACAGAGGGGCTGAATCAGAGGGTCTGAAACAAAGGGCGAGAAACAGAGGGGGAGAAACAGAGGGGCTGAAACAGAGGGCGAGAAACAGAGGGGCTGAAACAGAGGGGCTGAAACAGAGGGGCTGAAACAGAGTGGCTGAAACAGAGGGGCTGAAACAGAGGGGCTGGAACAGAGGGCGAGAAACAGTGGGGCTGAAACAGAGGGCGAGAAACAGAGGGGCTGGAACAGAGGGGCTGAATCAAAGGGGCTGAATCAGAGGGGCTGAATCAGAGAGGCTGAAACAGAGGGCGAGAAACAGAGGGGCTGAAACAGAGGCCGAGAAATAGAGGGGTTGAAACAGATGGCGAGAAACAGAGGGGCTGAAACAGAGGGGCTGAAACAGAGGCGCTAAAACAGAGTGGCTGAAACAGAGGGCGAGAAACAGAGGGGCTGAAACAGAGGGGCTGAAACAGAGGGGCTAAATCAGAGGGGCAGAAACAGAAGGCGAGAAACAGAGGGGCTGAAACAGAGGGGGAGAAACAGAGGGGCTGAAACAGAGGGGCTGAAACAGAGGGCGAGAAACAGATGGGCTGAAACAGAGGGCAAGAAACAGAGGGGCTGAAACAGAAGGGCTGAAACAGAGGGGCTGAAACAGAGGGCGAGAAACAGAGGGGCTGAATCAGAGGGGCTGAATCAGAGGGGCTGAAACAGAGGGGCTGAAACAGACGGCGAGAAACAGAGGGGCTGAAACAGAGGGCGAGAAACAGAGGGCGAGAAACAGAGGGGCTGAAACAGAGGGGCTGAAACAGAGGGGCTGAAACAGAGGGTCTGATACAGAGGGCGTGAAACAGAGGGGCTGAAACAGAGGGGCTGAAACAGCGGGGGAGAAACAGAGGGGCTGAAACAGGGGGCGAGAAACAGAGGGGCAGAAAGAGAGGGGCTGAAACAGAGGGCGAGAAACAGAGGGGCTGAAACAGAGGGCAAGAAACAGAGGGACTGAAACAGAGGGACTGAAACAGAGGCGCTGAAACAGAGGGCGAGAAACAGAGGGGCTGAAACAGAGGGCGAGAAACAGAGGGGCTGAAACAGAGGGGCTGAATGAGTGGGGCTGAATCAGAGGGGATGAATCAGAGGGGCTGAAACAGAGCGTGAGAAACAGAGGGGCTGAAACAGAGGGGCTGAAACAGATGGGCTGAAACAGAAGGCGAGAAACAGAGGGGCTGAAACAGAGGGGCTGAAACAGAGGGGCTGAAACAGAGGGGTTGATACAGAGGGCGAGAAACAGAGGGGCTGAAACAGAGGGCGAGAAACAGAGGGGCTGAAACAGAGTGGCTGAAACAGAGGGGCTGAAACAGAGGGCGAGAAACAGAGGGGCTGACACAGAGCGGCTGAAACAGAGGGGCTGAATCAGACGGGCAGAAACAGAGGGCGAGAAACAGAGGGGCTGAAACAGAGGGTGAGAAACAGAGGGGCTGAAACAGAGGGGCAAAAACAGAGGGGCTGAAACAGAGGGCGAGAAACAGAGGTTCTGAAACAGAGGGCGAGACACAGAGGGGCTGATACAGAGGGCGAGAAACGGCGGGGCTGGAACAGAGGGGCTGAAACAGAAGGGCTGAAACAGAGGGGCTGAAACAGAGGGCGAGAAACAGAGGGGCTGAATCAGAGGGGCTGAATCAGAGGGGCTGAAACAGAGGGGCTGAAACAGAGGGCGAGAAACAGAGGGGCTGAAACAGAGGGCGAGAAACAGAGGGCGAGAAACAGAGGGGCTGAAACAGAGAGGCTGAAACAGAGGGACTGAAACAGAGGGGCTGATACAGAGGGCGTGAAACAGAGGGGCTGAAACAGTGGGCGAGAAACAGAGGGGCTGAAACAGAGGGCGAGAAACAGAAGGGCTGAAACAGAGGGGCTGAAAAAGAGGGACTGAAACAGAGGGGCTGATACAGAGGGCGAGAAACATAGGGGCTGAAACAGAGGGCGAGAAACAGAGGGGCTGAAACAGAGGGCGAGAAACAGAGGGGCTGAAACAGAGGGGCTGAAACAGAGGGGCTGAAACAGAGGGGCTGAAACAAAGGGACTGAAACAGTGGATGAGAAACAGAGAGGCTGAAACAGAGGGCGAGAAACGGAGGGGCTGAAACTGAGGGCGAGAAACAGAGGGGCTGAAACATAGGGCGAGAAACAGAGGGGCTGAAACAGAGGGGCTGAAACAGAGGGGCTGAAACAGAGGGCGAGAAACAGAGGGGCTGAATCAGAGGGGCTGAATCAGAGGGGCTGAAACAGAGGGGCTGAAACAGAGGGCGAGAAACAGAGGGGCTGAAACAGAGGGCGAGAAACGGAGGGGCTGAAACTGAGGGCGAGAAACAGAGGGGCTGAAACACAGGGCGAGAAACAGAGGGGCTGAAAGAGAGGGGCTGAAACAGAGGGCAAGAAACAGAGGGGCTGAAACAGAGGGCGAGAAACAGAGGGGCTGAAACAGAGGGCGAGAAACAGAGGGCGAGAAACAGAGGGGCTGAATCAGAGGGGCTGAAACAGAGGGGCTGAAACAAAGGGACTGAAACAGAGGGCGAGAAACAGAGAGGCTGAAACAGAGGGCGAGAAACGGAGGGGCTGAAACTGAGGGCGAGAAACAGAGGGGCTGAAACACAGGGCGAGAAACAGAGGGGCTGAAAGAGAGGGGCTGAAACAGAGGGCAAGAAACAGAGGGGCTGAAACAGAGGGCGAGAAACAGAGGGGCTGAAACAGAGGGCGAGAATCAGAGGGCGAGAAACAGAGGGACTGAAACAGAGGGACTGAAACAGAGGGGCTGAAACAGAGGGCGAGAAACAGAGGGGCTGAAACAGAGGGCGAGAAACAGAGGGGCTGAAACAGAGGGGCTGAATGAGTGGGGCTGCATCAGAGGGGCTGAATCAGACGGGCTGAAACAGAGGGGGAGAAACAGAGGGGCTGAAACAGAGGGGCTGAAACAGATGGGCTGAAACAGAGGGCGAGCAACAGAGGGGCTGAATCAGAGGGGCTAAATCAGAGGGGCTGAATCAGAGGGGCTGAAACAGAGGTGCTGAAACAGAGTGGCTGAAACAGAGGGGCTGAAACAGAGGGGCTGAAATTGAGGGGGAGAAACAGAGGGGTTGAAACAGATGGGCTGAATCAGAGGGTCTGAAACAAAGGGCGAGAAACAGAGGGGCTGAAACAGAGGGCTGAAACAGAGTGGCTGAAACAGAGGGGCTGAAACAGAGGGGCTAGAACAGAGGGGGAGATACAGAGGGGCTGAAACAGAGGGCGAGAAACAGAGGGGCTGAAACAGAGGGGCTGGAACAGAGGGCGAGAAACAGTGGGGCTGAAACAGAGGGCGAGAAACAGAGGGGCTGGAACAGAGGGGCTGAATCAAAGGGGCTGAATCAGAGGGGCTGAATCAGAGAGGCTGAAACAGAGGGCGAGAAACAGAGGGGCTGAAACAGAGGCCGAGAAATAGAGGGGTTGAAACAGAGGGCGAGAAACAGACGGGCTGAAACAGAGGGGCTGAAACAGAGGCGCTAAAACAGAGGGGCTGAAACAGAGGGGGAGAAACAGAGGGGCTGAAACAGAGGGGCTGAAACAGAGGGGCTAAATCAGAGGGGCAGAAACAGAGGGCGAGAAACAGAGGGGCTGAAACAGAGGGGGAGAAACAGAGGGGCTGAAACAGAGGGGCTGAAACAGAGGGGCTGAAACAGAGGGGCTGAAACAGAGTGTCTGATACAGAGGGCGTGAAACAGAGGGGCTGAAACAGAGGGGCTGAAACAGCGGGCGAGAAACATAGGGGCTGAAACAGAGGGCGAGAAACAGAGGGGCTGAAACAGAGGGGCTGAAACAGAGGGACTGAAACAGAGGGACTGAAACAGAGGGGCTGAAACAGAGGGCGAGAAACAGAGGGGCTGAAACAGAGGGCGAGAAACAGAGGGGCTGAAACAGAGGGGCTGAATGAGTGGGGCTGAATCAGAGGGTATGAATCAGAGGGGCTGAAACAGAGGGTGAGAAACAGAGGGGCTGAAACAGAGGGGCTGAAACAGATGGGCTGAAACAGAAGGCGAGAAACAGAGGGGCTGAAACAGAGGTGCTGAAACAGAGGGGCTGAAACAGAGGGGTTGATACAGAGGGCGAGAAACAGAGGGGCTGAAACAGAGGGCGAGAAACAGAGGGGCTGAAACAGAGTGGCTGAAACAGAGGGGCTGAAACAGAGGGCGAGAAACAGGGAGGCTGAAACAGAGGGGCTGAAACAGAGGGGCTGAAACAGAGGGGCTGAAACAGAGGCGTTGATACAGAGGGCGAGAAACAGAGGTGCTGAAACAGAGAGCGATAAATAGAGGGGCTGAAACAGAGGGCGAGAAACAGAGTGGCTGAAACAGAGGGGCTGAAACAGAGGGACTGAAACAGAGGGGCTGAAACAGAGGGCGAGAACCAGAGGGGCTGAAACAGAGGGCGAGAAACAGAGGGGCTGAAATAGAGGGCGAGAAACAGAGGGCGAGAAACAGAGCGACTGAAACAGAGGGGCTGAAACAGAGGGGCTGAAACAGAGGGCGAGAAACAGAGGGGCTGAAACAGAGGGCGAGAAACAGAGGGGCTGAAACCGAGGGGCTGAATCAGAGAGGCTGAAACAGAGGGGCTGAAACAGAGGGCGAGAAACAGAGGGGCTGAAACAGAGGGCGAGAAACAGAGGGGCTGAAACAGAGGGCGAGAAACAGAGGGGCTGACACAGAGCGGCTGAAACAGAGGGGCTGAATCAGAGGGGCTGATTCATAGGGGCTGAAACCGAGGGGCTGAATCAGAGGGGCTGAAACAAAGGGCGAGACACAGAGGGGCTGAAACAGAGGGGCTGAAACAGAGGGGCTGGAACAGAGGGGGAGAAACAGAGGGGCTGAAACAGAGGGGCTGAATCAGAGGGGCTGAAACAGAGGGCGAGAAACAGAGGGGCTGAAACAGAGGGCGAGAAACAGGAGGGCTGAAACAGAGGGGCTGAAACAGAGGGGCTGGAACAGAGGGGGAGAAACAGAGGGGCTGAAACAGAGGGGCTGAATCAGAGGGGCTGAAACAGAGGGCGAGAAACAGAGGGGCTGAAACAGAGGGCGAGAAACAGGAGGGCTGAAACAGAGGGGCTGAAACAGAGGCGCTGAATCAGAGGGGCTGATTCAGAGGGGCTGAATCAGAGGGGCTGAAACAGAGGGCGAGAAACAGAGGGGCTGAAACAGAGAGCGAGAAACAGAGGAGCTGAAACAGAGGGTCTGAAACAGCGGGGCTGAAACCGAGTGGCTGAAACAGAGGGTCTGAAACAGAGGGGCTGGAACAGAGGGCGTGAAACAGTGGGGCTGAAACAGAGGGCGAGAAACAGAGGGGCTGAATCAGAGGGGCTGAAACAGAGGGGCTGAATCAAAGGGGCTGAATCAGAGGAGCTGAATCAGAGGGGCTGAAACAGAGGGCGAGAAACAGAGGGGCTGAAACAGAGGGCGAGAAACAGAGGGGCTGAAACAGAGGGGCTGAAACAGAGGGACTAAAAGAGAGGGGCTGAAACAGAGGGCGAGAAACAGAGGGGCTGAAACAGAGGGGCTGAAACAGAGGGGCTAAATCAGAGGGGCAGAAACAGAGGGCGAGAAACAGAGGGGCTGAAACAGAGGGCGAGAAACAGAGGGGCTGAAACAGAGGGGCTGAAACAGAGGGGCTGAAACAGAGGGCGAGAAACAGAGGGTCTGAAACAGAGGGCGAGACACAGAGGGGCTGATACAGAGGGCGAGAAACGGAGGGGCTGAAACAGAGGGGCTGAAACAGAAGAGCTGAAACAGCGGGGCTGAAACAGAGGGCGAGAAACAGAGGGGCTGAATCAGAGGGGCTTAATAAGAGGGGCTGAAACAGAGGGGCTGAAACAGAGGGCGAGAAACAGAGGGGCTGAAACAGAGGGCGAGAAACAGAGGGCGAGAAACAGAGGGGCTGAAACAGAGGGGCTGAAAAAAAGGGACTGAAACAGAGGGGCTGATACAGAGGGCGTGAAACATAGGGGCTGAAACAGAGGGCGAGAAACAGAGGGGCTGAAACAGAGGGCGAGAAACAGAGGGGCTGAAACAGAGGGGCTGAAACAGAGGGGCTTAAACAGAGGGGCTGAAACAAAGGGACTGAAACAGAGGGTGAGAAACAGAGAGGCTGAAACAGAGGGCGAGAAACGGAGGGGCTGAAACTGAGGGCGAGAAACAGAGGGGCTGAAACATAGGGCGAGAAACAGAGTGGCTGAAACAGAGGGGCTGAAACAGAGGGGCTGAAACAGAGGGCGAGAAACAGAGGGGCTGAATCAGAGGGGCTGAATCAGAGGGGCTGAAACAGAGGGGCTGAAACAGAGGGCGAGAAACAGAGGGGCTGAAACAGAGGGCGAGTAACAGAGGGCGAGAAACAGAGGGGCTGAAACAGAGGGGCTGAAAAAGAGGGACTGAAACAGAGGGGCTGATACAGAGGGCGTGAAACATAGGGGCTGAAACAGAGGGCGAGAAACAGAGGGGCTGAAACAGAGGGCGAGAAACAGAGGGGCTGAAACAGAGGGGCTGAAACAGAGGGGCTGAAACAAAGGGACTGAAACAGAGGGTGAGAAACAGAGAGGCTGAAACAGAGGGCGAGAAACGGAGGGGCTGAAACTGAGGGCGAGAAACAGAGGGGCTGAAACATAGGGCGAGAAACAGAGGGGCTGAAACAGAGGGGCTGAAACAGAGGGCAAGAAACAGAGGGGCTGAAACAGAGGGCGAAAAACAGAGGGGCTGAAACAGAGGGCGAGAATCAGAGGGCGAGAAACAGAGGGACTGAAACAGAGGGACTGAAACAGAGGGGCTGAAACAGAGGGCGAGAAACAGAGGGGCTGAAACAGAGGGCGAGAAACAGAGGGGCTGAAACAGAGGGCGAGAAACAGAGGGGCTGAAACAGAGGGGCTGAATGAGTGGGGCTGAATCAGAGGTGCTGAATCAGAGGGGCTGAAACAGAGGGGGAGAAACAGAGGGGCTGAAACAGAGGGGCTGAAACAGATGGGCTGAAACAGAGGGCAAGCAACAGAGGGGCTGAATTAAAAGGGCTAAATCTGAGGGGCTGAATCAGAGGGGCTGAAACAGATGCTGAAACAGAGTGGCTGAAACAGAGGGGCTGAAACAGAGGGGCTGGAACTGAGGGGGAGAAACAGAGGGGCTGAAACAGAGGGGCTGAATCAGAGGGTCTGAAACAAAGGGCGAGAAACAGAGGGGCTGAAACAGAGGGGCTGAAACAGAGTGGCTGAAACAGAGGGGCTGAAACAGAGGGGCTGGAACAGAGGGGGAGAAACAGAGGGGCTGAAACAGAGGGCAAGAAACAGAGGGGCTGAAACAGAGGGGCTGAAACAGAGGGCGAGAAACAGAGGGGCTGAAACCGAGGGGCTGAATCAGAGAGGCTGAAACAGAGGGGCTGAAACAGAGGGCGAGAAACAGAGGGGCTGAAACAGAGGGCGAGAAACAGAGGGGCTGAAACAGAGGGCGAGAAACAGAGGGGCTGACACAGAGCGGCTGAAACAGAGGGGCTGAATCAGAGGGGCTGATTCATAGGGGCTGAAACCGAGGGGCTGAATCAGAGGGGCTGAAACAAAGGGCGAGACACAGAGGGGCTGAAACAGAGGGGCTGAAACAGAGGGGCTGGAACAGAGGGGGAGAAACAGAGGGGCTGAAACAGAGGGGCTGAATCAGAGGGGCTGAAACAGAGGGCGAGAAACAGAGGGGCTGAAACAGAGGGCGAGAAACAGGAGGGCTGAAACAGAGGGGCTGAAACAGAGGGGCTGGAACAGAGGGGGAGAAACAGAGGGGCTGAAACAGAGGGGCTGAATCAGAGGGGCTGAAACAGAGGGCGAGAAACAGAGGGGCTGAAACAGAGGGCGAGAAACAGGAGGGCTGAAACAGAGGGGCTGAAACAGAGGCGCTGAATCAGAGGGGCTGATTCAGAGGGGCTGAATCAGAGGGGCTGAAACAGAGGGCGAGAAACAGAGGGGCTGAAACAGAGAGCGTGAAACAGAGGAGCTGAAACAGAGGGTCTGAAACAGAGGGGCTGAAACCGAGTGGCTGAAACAGAGGGTCTGAAACAGAGGGGCTGGAACAGAGGGCGTGAAACAGTGGGGCTGAAACAGAGGGCGAGAAACAGAGGGGCTGAATCAGAGGGGCTGAAACAGAGGGGCTGAATCAAAGGGGCTGAATCAGAGGAGCTGAATCAGAGGGGCTGAAACAGAGGGCGAGAAACAGAGGGGCTGAAACAGAGGGCGAGAAACAGAGGGGCTGAAACAGAGGGGCTGAAACAGAGGGACTAAAAGAGAGGGGCTGAAACAGAGGGCGAGAAACAGAGGGGCTGAAACAGAGGGGCTGAAACAGAGGGGCTAAATCAGAGGGGCAGAAACAGAGGGCGAGAAACAGAGGGGCTGAAACAGAGGGCGAGAAACAGAGGGGCTGAAACAGAGGGGCTGAAACAGAGGGGCTGAAACAGAGGGCGAGAAACAGAGGGTCTGAAACAGAGGGCGAGACACAGAGGGGCTGATACAGAGGGCGAGAAACGGAGGGGCTGAAACAGAGGGGCTGAAACAGAAGAGCTGAAACAGCGGGGCTGAAACAGAGGGCGAGAAACAGAGGGGCTGAATCAGAGGGGCTTAATAAGAGGGGCTGAAACAGAGGGGCTGAAACAGAGGGCGAGAAACAGAGGGGCTGAAACAGAGGGCGAGAAACAGAGGGCGAGAAACAGAGGGGCTGAAACAGAGGGGCTGAAAAAAAGGGACTGAAACAGAGGGGCTGATACAGAGGGCGTGAAACATAGGGGCTGAAACAGAGGGCGAGAAACAGAGGGGCTGAAACAGAGGGCGAGAAACAGAGGGGCTGAAACAGAGGGGCTGAAACAGAGGGGCTTAAACAGAGGGGCTGAAACAAAGGGACTGAAACAGAGGGTGAGAAACAGAGAGGCTGAAACAGAGGGCGAGAAACGGAGGGGCTGAAACTGAGGGCGAGAAACAGAGGGGCTGAAACATAGGGCGAGAAACAGAGTGGCTGAAACAGAGGGGCTGAAACAGAGGGGCTGAAACAGAGGGCGAGAAACAGAGGGGCTGAATCAGAGGGGCTGAATCAGAGGGGCTGAAACAGAGGGGCTGAAACAGAGGGCGAGAAACAGAGGGGCTGAAACAGAGGGCGAGTAACAGAGGGCGAGAAACAGAGGGGCTGAAACAGAGGGGCTGAAAAAGAGGGACTGAAACAGAGGGGCTGATACAGAGGGCGTGAAACATAGGGGCTGAAACAGAGGGCGAGAAACAGAGGGGCTGAAACAGAGGGCGAGAAACAGAGGGGCTGAAACAGAGGGGCTGAAACAGAGGGGCTGAAACAAAGGGACTGAAACAGAGGGTGAGAAACAGAGAGGCTGAAACAGAGGGCGAGAAACGGAGGGGCTGAAACTGAGGGCGAGAAACAGAGGGGCTGAAACATAGGGCGAGAAACAGAGGGGCTGAAACAGAGGGGCTGAAACAGAGGGCAAGAAACAGAGGGGCTGAAACAGAGGGCGAAAAACAGAGGGGCTGAAACAGAGGGCGAGAATCAGAGGGCGAGAAACAGAGGGACTGAAACAGAGGGACTGAAACAGAGGGGCTGAAACAGAGGGCGAGAAACAGAGGGGCTGAAACAGAGGGCGAGAAACAGAGGGGCTGAAACAGAGGGGCTGAATGAGTGGGGCTGAATCAGAGGTGCTGAATCAGAGGGGCTGAAACAGAGGGGGAGAAACAGAGGGGCTGAAACAGAGGGGCTGAAACAGATGGGCTGAAACAGAGGGCAAGCAACAGAGGGGCTGAATTAAAAGGGCTAAATCTGAGGGGCTGAATCAGAGGGGCTGAAACAGATGCTGAAACAGAGTGGCTGAAACAGAGGGGCTGAAACAGAGGGGCTGGAACTGAGGGGGAGAAACAGAGGGGCTGAAACAGAGGGGCTGAATCAGAGGGTCTGAAACAAAGGGCGAGAAACAGAGGGGCTGAAACAGAGGGGCTGAAACAGAGTGGCTGAAACAGAGGGGCTGAAACAGAGGGGCTGGAACAGAGGGGGAGAAACAGAGGGGCTGAAACAGAGGGCAAGAAACAGAGGGGCTGAAACAGAGGGGCTGAAACAGAGGGGCTGAAACAGAGGGGCTGAAACAGAGGGGCTGAAACAGAGGGGCTGGAACAGAGGGCGAGAAACAGTGGGGCTGAAACAGAGGGAGAGAAACAGAGGGGCTGGAACAGAGGGGCTGAATCAAAGGGGCTGAATCAGAGGGGCTGAATCAGAGAGGCTGAAACAGAAGGCGAGAAACTGAGGGGCTGAAACAGAGGCGAGAAATAGAGGGGTTGAAACAGAGGGCGAGAAACAGAGGGGCTGAAACAGAGGGGCTGAAACAGAGGCGCTAAAACAGAGGGGCTGAAACAGAGGGCGAGAAACAGAGGGGCTGAAACAGAGGGGCTGAAACAGAGGGGCTAAATCAGAGGGGCAGAAACAGAGGGCGAGAAACAGAGGGGCTGAAACATAGGGGGAGAAACAGAGGGGCTGAAACAGAGGGGCTGAAACAGAGGGCGAGAAACAGAGGGGCTGAAGCAGAGGGCGAGAAACAGAGGGACTGAAACAGAGGGACTGAAACAGAGGCGCTGAAACAGAGGGCGAGAAACAGAGGGGGCTGAAACAGAGGGCGAGAAACAGAGGGGCTGAAACAGAGGGGCTGAATGAGTGGGCTGAATCAGAGGGGATGAATCAGAGGGGCTGAAACAGAGCGTGAGAAACAGAGGGGCTGAAACAGAGGGGCTGAAACAGATGGGCTGAAACAGAAGGCGAGAAACAGAGGGGCTGAAACAGAGGGGCTGAAACAGAGGGGCTGAAACAGAGGGGTTGATACAGAGGGCGAGAAACAGAGGGGCTGAAACAGAGGGCGAGAAACAGAGGGGCTGAAACAGAGTGGCTGAAACAGAGGGGCTGAAACAGAGGGCGAGAAACAGAGGGGCTGACACAGAGCGGCTGAAACAGAGGGGCTGAATCAGACGGGCAGAAACAGAGGGCGAGAAACAGAGGGGCTGAAACAGAGGGTGAGAAACAGAGGGGCTGAAACAGAGGGGCAAAAACAGAGGGGCTGAAACAGAGGGCGAGAAACAGAGGTTCTGAAACAGAGGGCGAGACACAGAGGGGCTGATACAGAGGGCGAGAAACGGCGGGGCTGGAACAGAGGGGCTGAAACAGAAGGGCTGAAACAGAGGGGCTGAAACAGAGGGCGAGAAACAGAGGGGCTGAATCAGAGGGGCTGAATCAGAGGGGCTGAAACAGAGGGGCTGAAACAGAGGGCGAGAAACAGAGGGGCTGAAACAGAGGGCGAGAAACAGAGGGCGAGAAACAGAGGGGCTGAAACAGAGAGGCTGAAACAGAGGGACTGAAACAGAGGGGCTGATACAGAGGGCGTGAAACAGAGGGGCTGAAACAGTGGGCGAGAAACAGAGGGGCTGAAACAGAGGGCGAGAAACAGAAGGGCTGAAACAGAGGGGCTGAAAAAGAGGGACTGAAACAGAGGGGCTGATACAGAGGGCGAGAAACATAGGGGCTGAAACAGAGGGCGAGAAACAGAGGGGCTGAAACAGAGGGCGAGAAACAGAGGGGCTGAAACAGAGGGGCTGAAACAGAGGGGCTGAAACAGAGGGGCTGAAACAAAGGGACTGAAACAGTGGATGAGAAACAGAGAGGCTGAAACAGAGGGCGAGAAACGGAGGGGCTGAAACTGAGGGCGAGAAACAGAGGGGCTGAAACATAGGGCGAGAAACAGAGGGGCTGAAACAGAGGGGCTGAAACAGAGGGGCTGAAACAGAGGGCGAGAAACAGAGGGGCTGAATCAGAGGGGCTGAATCAGAGGGGCTGAAACAGAGGGGCTGAAACAGAGGGCGAGAAACAGAGGGGCTGAAACAGAGGGCGAGAAACGGAGGGGCTGAAACTGAGGGCGAGAAACAGAGGGGCTGAAACACAGGGCGAGAAACAGAGGGGCTGAAAGAGAGGGGCTGAAACAGAGGGCAAGAAACAGAGGGGCTGAAACAGAGGGCGAGAAACAGAGGGGCTGAAACAGAGGGCGAGAAACAGAGGGCGAGAAACAGAGGGGCTGAATCAGAGGGGCTGAAACAGAGGGGCTGAAACAAAGGGACTGAAACAGAGGGCGAGAAACAGAGAGGCTGAAACAGAGGGCGAGAAACGGAGGGGCTGAAACTGAGGGCGAGAAACAGAGGGGCTGAAACACAGGGCGAGAAACAGAGGGGCTGAAAGAGAGGGGCTGAAACAGAGGGCAAGAAACAGAGGGGCTGAAACAGAGGGCGAGAAACAGAGGGGCTGAAACAGAGGGCGAGAATCAGAGGGCGAGAAACAGAGGGACTGAAACAGAGGGACTGAAACAGAGGGGCTGAAACAGAGGGCGAGAAACAGAGGGGCTGAAACAGAGGGCGAGAAACAGAGGGGCTGAAACAGAGGGGCTGAATGAGTGGGGCTGCATCAGAGGGGCTGAATCAGACGGGCTGAAACAGAGGGGGAGAAACAGAGGGGCTGAAACAGAGGGGCTGAAACAGATGGGCTGAAACAGAGGGCGAGCAACAGAGGGGCTGAATCAGAGGGGCTAAATCAGAGGGGCTGAATCAGAGGGGCTGAAACAGAGGTGCTGAAACAGAGTGGCTGAAACAGAGGGGCTGAAACAGAGGGGCTGAAATTGAGGGGGAGAAACAGAGGGGTTGAAACAGATGGGCTGAATCAGAGGGTCTGAAACAAAGGGCGAGAAACAGAGGGGCTGAAACAGAGGGGCTGAAACAGAGTGGCTGAAACAGAGGGGCTGAAACAGAGGGGCTAGAACAGAGGGGGAGATACAGAGGGGCTGAAACAGAGGGCGAGAAACAGAGGGGCTGAAACAGAGGGGCTGGAACAGAGGGCGAGAAACAGTGGGGCTGAAACAGAGGGCGAGAAACAGAGGGGCTGGAACAGAGGGGCTGAATCAAAGGGGCTGAATCAGAGGGGCTGAATCAGAGAGGCTGAAACAGAGGGCGAGAAACAGAGGGGCTGAAACAGAGGCCGAGAAATAGAGGGGTTGAAACAGAGGGCGAGAAACAGACGGGCTGAAACAGAGGGGCTGAAACAGAGGCGCTAAAACAGAGGGGCTGAAACAGAGGGGGAGAAACAGAGGGGCTGAAACAGAGGGGCTGAAACAGAGGGGCTAAATCAGAGGGGCAGAAACAGAGGGCGAGAAACAGAGGGGCTGAAACAGAGGGGGAGAAACAGAGGGGCTGAAACAGAGGGGCTGAAACAGAGGGGCTGAAACAGAGGGGCTGAAACAGAGTGTCTGATACAGAGGGGCTGAAACAGAGGGGCTGAAACAGAGGGGCTGAAACAGCGGGCGAGAAACATAGGGGCTGAAACAGAGGGCGAGAAACAGAGGGGCTGAAACAGAGGGGCTGAAACAGAGGGACTGAAACAGAGGGACTGAAACAGAGGGGCTGAAACAGAGGGCGAGAAACAGAGGGGCTGAAACAGAGGGCGAGAAACAGAGGGGCTGAAACAGAGGGGCTGAATGAGTGGGGCTGAATCAGAGGGTATGAATCAGAGGGGCTGAAACAGAGGGTGAGAAACAGAGGGGCTGAAACAGAGGGGCTGAAACAGATGGGCTGAAACAGAAGGCGAGAAACAGAGGGGCTGAAACAGAGGTGCTGAAACAGAGGGGCTGAAACAGAGGGGTTGATACAGAGGGCGAGAAACAGAGGGGCTGAAACAGAGGGCGAGAAACAGAGGGGCTGAAACAGAGTGGCTGAAACAGAGGGGCTGAAACAGAGGGCGAGAAACAGGGAGGCTGAAACAGAGGGGCTGAAACAGAGGGGCTGAAACAGAGGGGCTGAAACAGAGGCGTTGATACAGAGGGCGAGAAACAGAGGTGCTGAAACAGAGAGCGATAAATAGAGGGGCTGAAACAGAGGGCGAGAAACAGAGTGGCTGAAACAGAGGGGCTGAAACAGAGGGACTGAAACAGAGGGGCTGAAACAGAGGGCGAGAACCAGAGGGGCTGAAACAGAGGGCGAGAAACAGAGGGGCTGAAATAGAGGGCGAGAAACAGAGGGCGAGAAACAGAGCGACTGAAACAGAGGGGCTGAAACAGAGGGGCTGAAACAGAGGGCGAGAAACAGAGGGGCTGAAACAGAGGGCGAGAAACAGAGGGGCTGAAACCGAGGGGCTGAATCAGAGAGGCTGAAACAGAGGGGCTGAAACAGAGGGCGAGAAACAGAGGGGCTGAAACAGAGGGCGAGAAACAGAGGGGCTGAAACAGAGGGCGAGAAACAGAGGGGCTGACACAGAGCGGCTGAAACAGAGGGGCTGAATCAGAGGGGCTGATTCATAGGGGCTGAAACCGAGGGGCTGAATCAGAGGGGCTGAAACAAAGGGCGAGACACAGAGGGGCTGAAACAGAGGGGCTGAAACAGAGGGGCTGGAACAGAGGGGGAGAAACAGAGGGGCTGAAACAGAGGGGCTGAATCAGAGGGGCTGAAACAGACGGCGAGAAACAGAGGGGCTGAAACAGAGGGCGAGAAACAGGAGGGCTGAAACAGAGGGGCTGAAACAGAGGGGCTGGAACAGAGGGGGAGAAACAGAGGGGCTGAAACAGAGGGGCTGAATCAGAGGGGCTGAAACAGAGGGCGAGAAACAGAGGGGCTGAAACAGAGGGCGAGAAACAGGAGGGCTGAAACAGAGGGGCTGAAACAGAGGCGCTGAATCAGAGGGGCTGATTCAGAGGGGCTGAATCAGAGGGGCTGAAACAGAGGGCGAGAAACAGAGGGGCTGAAACAGAGAGCGAGAAACAGAGGAGCTGAAACAGAGGGTCTGAAACAGAGGGGCTGAAACCGAGTGGCTGAAACAGAGGGTCTGAAACAGAGGGGCTGGAACAGAGGGCGTGAAACAGTGGGGCTGAAACAGAGGGCGAGAAACAGAGGGGCTGAATCAGAGGGGCTGAAACAGAGGGGCTGAATCAAAGGGGCTGAATCAGAGGAGCTGAATCAGAGGGGCTGAAACAGAGGGCGAGAAACAGAGGGGCTGAAACAGAGGGCGAGAAACAGAGGGGCTGAAACAGAGGGGCTGAAACAGAGGGACTAAAAGAGAGGGGCTGAAACAGAGGGCGAGAAACAGAGGGGCTGAAACAGAGGGGCTGAAACAGAGGGGCTAAATCAGAGGGGCAGAAACAGAGGGCGAGAAACAGAGGGGCTGAAACAGAGGGCGAGAAACAGAGGGGCTGAAACAGAGGGGCTGAAACAGAGGGGCTGAAACAGAGGGCGAGAAACAGAGGGTCTGAAACAGAGGGCGAGACACAGAGGGGCTGATACAGAGGGCGAGAAACGGAGGGGCTGAAACAGAGGGGCTGAAACAGAAGAGCTGAAACAGCGGGGCTGAAACAGAGGGCGAGAAACAGAGGGGCTGAATCAGAGGGGCTTAATAAGAGGGGCTGAAACAGAGGGGCTGAAACAGAGGGCGAGAAACAGAGGGGCTGAAACAGAGGGCGAGAAACAGAGGGCGAGAAACAGAGGGGCTGAAACAGAGGGGCTGAAAAAAAGGGACTGAAACAGAGGGGCTGATACAGAGGGCGTGAAACATAGGGGCTGAAACAGAGGGCGAGAAACAGAGGGGCTGAAACAGAGGGCGAGAAACAGAGGGGCTGAAACAGAGGGGCTGAAACAGAGGGGCTTAAACAGAGGGGCTGAAACAAAGGGACTGAAACAGAGGGTGAGAAACAGAGAGGCTGAAACAGAGGGCGAGAAACGGAGGGGCTGAAACTGAGGGCGAGAAACAGAGGGGCTGAAACATAGGGCGAGAAACAGAGTGGCTGAAACAGAGGGGCTGAAACAGAGGGGCTGAAACAGAGGGCGAGAAACAGAGGGGCTGAATCAGAGGGGCTGAATCAGAGGGGCTGAAACAGAGGGGCTGAAACAGAGGGCGAGAAACAGAGGGGCTGAAACAGAGGGCGAGTAACAGAGGGCGAGAAACAGAGGGGCTGAAACAGAGGGGCTGAAAAAGAGGGACTGAAACAGAGGGGCTGATACAGAGGGCGTGAAACATAGGGGCTGAAACAGAGGGCGAGAAACAGAGGGGCTGAAACAGAGGGCGAGAAACAGAGGGGCTGAAACAGAGGGGCTGAAACAGAGGGGCTGAAACAAAGGGACTGAAACAGAGGGTGAGAAACAGAGAGGCTGAAACAGAGGGCGAGAAACGGAGGGGCTGAAACTGAGGGCGAGAAACAGAGGGGCTGAAACATAGGGCGAGAAACAGAGGGGCTGAAACAGAGGGGCTGAAACAGAGGGCAAGAAACAGAGGGGCTGAAACAGAGGGCGAAAAACAGAGGGGCTGAAACAGAGGGCGAGAATCAGAGGGCGAGAAACAGAGGGACTGAAACAGAGGGACTGAAACAGAGGGGCTGAAACAGAGGGCGAGAAACAGAGGGGCTGAAACAGAGGGCGAGAAACAGAGGGGCTGAAACAGAGGGGCTGAATGAGTGGGGCTGAATCAGAGGTGCTGAATCAGAGGGGCTGAAACAGAGGGGGAGAAACAGAGGGGCTGAAACAGAGGGGCTGAAACAGATGGGCTGAAACAGAGGGCAAGCAACAGAGGGGCTGAATTAAAAGGGCTAAATCTGAGGGGCTGAATCAGAGGGGCTGAAACAGATGCTGAAACAGAGTGGCTGAAACAGAGGGGCTGAAACAGAGGGGCTGGAACTGAGGGGGAGAAACAGAGGGGCTGAAACAGAGGGGCTGAATCAGAGGGTCTGAAACAAAGGGCGAGAAACAGAGGGGCTGAAACAGAGGGGCTGAAACAGAGTGGCTGAAACAGAGGGGCTGAAACAGAGGGGCTGGAACAGAGGGGGAGAAACAGAGGGGCTGAAACAGAGGGCAAGAAACAGAGGGGCTGAAACAGAGGGGCTGAAACAGAGGGCGAGAAACAGCGGGGCTGAAACCGAGGGGCTGAATCAGAGAGGCTGAAACAGAGGGGCTGAAACAGAGGGCGAGAAACAGAGGGGCTGAAACAGAGGGCGAGAAACAGAGGGGCTGAAACAGAGGGCGAGAAACAGAGGGGCTGACACAGAGCGGCTGAAACAGAGGGGCTGAATCAGAGGGGCTGATTCATAGGGGCTGAAACCGAGGGGCTGAATCAGAGGGGCTGAAACAAAGGGCGAGACACAGAGGGGCTGAAACAGAGGGGCTGAAACAGAGGGGCTGGAACAGAGGGGGAGAAACAGAGGGGCTGAAACAGAGGGGCTGAATCAGAGGGGCTGAAACAGAGGGCGAGAAACAGAGGGGCTGAAACAGAGGGCGAGAAACAGGAGGGCTGAAACAGAGGGGCTGAAACAGAGGGGCTGGAACAGAGGGGGAGAAACAGAGGGGCTGAAACAGAGGGGCTGAATCAGAGGGGCTGAAACAGAGGGCGAGAAACAGAGGGGCTGAAACAGAGGGCGAGAAACAGGAGGGCTGAAACAGAGGGGCTGAAACAGAGGCGCTGAATCAGAGGGGCTGATTCAGAGGGGCTGAATCAGAGGGGCTGAAACAGAGGGCGAGAAACAGAGGGGCTGAAACAGAGAGCGAGAAAGAGAGGAGCTGAAACAGAGGGTCTGAAACAGAGGGGCTGAAACCGAGTGGCTGAAACAGAGGGTCTGAAACAGAGGGGCTGGAACAGAGGGCGTGAAACAGTGGGGCTGAAACAGAGGGCGAGAAACAGAGGGGCTGAATCAGAGGGGCTGAAACAGAGGGGCTGAATCAAAGGGGCTGAATCAGAGGAGCTGAATCAGAGGGGCTGAAACAGAGGGCGAGAAACAGAGGGGCTGAAACAGAGGGCGAGAAACAGAGGGGCTGAAACAGAGGGGCTGAAACAGAGGGACTAAAAGAGAGGGGCTGAAACAGAGGGCGAGAAACAGAGGGGCTGAAACAGAGGGGCTGAAACAGAGGGGCTAAATCAGAGGGGCAGAAACAGAGGGCGAGAAACAGAGGGGCTGAAACAGAGGGCGAGAAACAGAGGGGCTGAAACAGAGGGGCTGAAACAGAGGGGCTGAAACAGAGGGCGAGAAACAGAGGGTCTGAAACAGAGGGCGAGACACAGAGGGGCTGATACAGAGGGCGAGAAACGGAGGGGCTGAAACAGAGGGGCTGAAACAGAAGAGCTGAAACAGCGGGGCTGAAACAGAGGGCGAGAAACAGAGGGGCTGAATCAGAGGGGCTTAATAAGAGGGGCTGAAACAGAGGGGCTGAAACAGAGGGCGAGAAACAGAGGGGCTGAAACAGAGGGCGAGAAACAGAGGGCGAGAAACAGAGGGGCTGAAACAGAGGGGCTGAAAAAAAGGGACTGAAACAGAGGGGCTGATACAGAGGGCGTGAAACATAGGGGCTGAAACAGAGGGCGAGAAACAGAGGGGCTGAAACAGAGGGCGAGAAACAGAGGGGCTGAAACAGAGGGGCTGAAACAGAGGGGCTTAAACAGAGGGGCTGAAACAAAGGGACTGAAACAGAGGGTGAGAAACAGAGAGGCTGAAACAGAGGGCGAGAAACGGAGGGGCTGAAACTGAGGGCGAGAAACAGAGGGGCTGAAACATAGGGCGAGAAACAGAGTGGCTGAAACAGAGGGGCTGAAACAGAGGGGCTGAAACAGAGGGCGAGAAACAGAGGGGCTGAATCAGAGGGGCTGAATCAGAGGGGCTGAAACAGAGGGGCTGAAACAGAGGGCGAGAAACAGAGGGGCTGAAACAGAGGGCGAGTAACAGAGGGCGAGAAACAGAGGGGCTGAAACAGAGGGGCTGAAAAAGAGGGACTGAAACAGAGGGGCTGATACAGAGGGCGTGAAACATAGGGGCTGAAACAGAGGGCGAGAAACAGAGGGGCTGAAACAGAGGGCGAGAAACAGAGGGGCTGAAACAGAGGGGCTGAAACAGAGGGGCTGAAACAAAGGGACTGAAACAGAGGGTGAGAAACAGAGAGGCTGAAACAGAGGGCGAGAAACGGAGGGGCTGAAACTGAGGGCGAGAAACAGAGGGGCTGAAACATAGGGCGAGAAACAGAGGGGCTGAAACAGAGGGGCTGAAACAGAGGGCAAGAAACAGAGGGGCTGAAACAGAGGGCGAAAAACAGAGGGGCTGAAACAGAGGGCGAGAATCAGAGGGCGAGAAACAGAGGGACTGAAACAGAGGGACTGAAACAGAGGGGCTGAAACAGAGGGCGAGAAACAGAGGGGCTGAAACAGAGGGCGAGAAACAGAGGGGCTGAAACAGAGGGGCTGAATGAGTGGGGCTGAATCAGAGGTGCTGAATCAGAGGGGCTGAAACAGAGGGGGAGAAACAGAGGGGCTGAAACAGAGGGGCTGAAACAGATGGGCTGAAACAGAGGGCAAGCAACAGAGGGGCTGAATTAAAAGGGCTAAATCTGAGGGGCTGAATCAGAGGGGCTGAAACAGATGCTGAAACAGAGTGGCTGAAACAGAGGGGCTGAAACAGAGGGGCTGGAACTGAGGGGGAGAAACAGAGGGGCTGAAACAGAGGGGCTGAATCAGAGGGTCTGAAACAAAGGGCGAGAAACAGAGGGGCTGAAACAGAGGGGCTGAAACAGAGTGGCTGAAACAGAGGGGCTGAAACAGAGGGGCTGGAACAGAGGGGGAGAAACAGAGGGGCTGAAACAGAGGGCAAGAAACAGAGGGGCTGAAACAGAGGGGCTGAAACAGAGGGGCTGAAACAGAGGGGCTGAAACAGAGGGGCTGAAACAGAGGGGCTGGAACAGAGGGCGAGAAACAGTGGGGCTGAAACAGAGGGAGAGAAACAGAGGGGCTGGAACAGAGGGGCTGAATCAAATGGGCTGAATCAGAGGGGCTGAATCAGAGAGGCTGAAACAGAAGGCGAGAAACTGAGGGGCTGAAACAGAGGCCGAGAAATAGAGGGGTTGAAACAGAGGGCGAGAAACAGAGGGGCTGAAACAGAGGGGCTGAAACAGAGGCGCTAAAACAGAGGGGCTGAAACAGAGGGCGAGAAACAGAGGGGCTGAAACAGAGGGGCTGAAACAGAGGGGCTAAATCAGAGGGGCAGAAACAGAGGGCGAGAAACAGAGGGGCTGAAACATAGGGGGAGAAACAGAGGGGCTGAAACAGAGGGGCTGAAACAGAGGGCGAGAAACAGAGGGGCTGAAACAGAGGGCGAGAAACAGAGGGGCTGAAACAGAGGGGCTGAATGAGTGGGGCTGAATCAGAGGGGCTGAATCAGACGGGCTGAAACAGAGGGGGAGAAACAGAGGGGCTGAAACAGAGGGGCTGAAACAGATGGGCTGAAACAGAGGGCGAGCAACAGAGGGGCTGAATCAGAGGGGCTAAATCAGAGGGGCTGAATCAGAGGGGCTGAAACAGAGGTGCTGAAACAGAGTGGCTGAAACAGAGGGGCTGAAACAGAGGGGCTGAAATTGAGGGGGAGAAACAGAGGGGTTGAAACAGAGGGCAAGAAACAGAGGGACTGAAACAGAGGGGCTGAAACAGAGGGGTTGATACAGAGGGCGAGAAACAGAGGGGCTGAAACAGAGGGCGAGAAACAGAGGGGCTGAAACAGAGTGGCTGAAACAGAGGGGCTGAAACAGAGGGCGAGAAACAGGGAGGCTGAAACAGAGGGGCTGAAACAGAGGGGCTGAAACAGAGGGGCTGAAACAGAGACGTTGATACAGAGGGCGAGAAACAGAGGTGCTGAAACAGAGAGCGATAAACAGAGGGGCTGAAACAGAGGGCGAGAAACAGAGTGGCTGAAACAGAGGGGCTGAAACAGAGGGACTGAAACAGAGGGGCTGAAACAGAGGGCGAGAACCAGAGGGGCTGAAACAGAGGACGAGAAACAGAGGGGCTGAAATAGAGGGCGAGAAACAGAGGGCGAGAAACAGAGGGACTGAAACAGAGGGGCTGAAACAGAGGGGCTGAAACAGAGGGCAAGAAACAGAGGGGCTGAAACAGAGGGCGAGAAACAGAGGGGCTGAAACCGAGGGGCTGAATCAGAGAGGCTGAAACAGAGGGGCTGAAACAGAGGGCGAGAAACAGAGGGGCTGAAACAGAGGGCGAGAAACAGAGGGGCTGAAACAGAGGGCGAGAAACAGAGGGGCTGACACAGAGCGGCTGAAACAGAGGGGCTGAATCAGAGGGGCTGATTCATAGGGGCTGAAACCGAGGGGCTGAATCAGAGGGGCTGAAACAAAGGGCGAGACACAGAGGGGCTGAAACAGAGGGGCTGAAACAGAGGGGCTGGAACAGAGGGGGAGAAACAGAGGGGCTGAAACAGAGGGGCTGAATCAGAGGGGCTGAAACAGAGGGCGAGAAACAGAGGGGCTGAAACAGAGGGCGAGAAACAGGAGGGCTGAAACAGAGGGGCTGAAACAGAGGGGCTGGAACAGAGGGGGAGAAACAGAGGGGCTGAAACAGAGGGGCTGAATCAGAGGGGCTGAAACAGAGGGCGAGAAACAGAGGGGCTGAAACAGAGGGCGAGAAACAGGAGGGCTGAAACAGAGGGGCTGAAACAGAGGGGCTGAATCAGAGGGGCTGATTCAGAGGGGCTGAATCAGAGGGGCTGAAACAGAGGGCGAGAAACAGAGGGGCTGAAACAGAGAGCGAGAAAGAGAGGAGCTGAAACAGAGGGTCTGAAACAGAGGGGCTGAAACCGAGTGGCTGAAACAGAGGGTCTGAAACAGAGGGGCTGGAACAGAGGGCGTGAAACAGTGGGGCTGAAACAGAGGGCGAGAAACAGAGGGGCTGAATCAGAGGGGCTGAAACAGAGGGGCTGAATCAAAGGGGCTGAATCAGAGGAGCTGAATCAGAGGGGCTGAAACAGAGGGCGAGAAACAGAGGGGCTGAAACAGAGGGCGAGAAACAGAGGGGCTGAAACAGAGGGGCTGAAACAGAGGGACTAAAAGAGAGGGGCTGAAACAGAGGGCGAGAAACAGAGGGGCTGAAACAGAGGGGCTGAAACAGAGGGGCTAAATCAGAGGGGCAGAAACAGAGGGCGAGAAACAGAGGGGCTGAAACAGAGGGCGAGAAACAGAGGGGCTGAAACAGAGGGGCTGAAACAGAGGGGCTGAAACAGAGGGCGAGAAACAGAGGGTCTGAAACAGAGGGCGAGACACAGAGGGGCTGATACAGAGGGCGAGAAACGGAGGGGCTGAAACAGAGGGGCTGAAACAGAAGAGCTGAAACAGCGGGGCTGAAACAGAGGGCGAGAAACAGAGGGGCTGAATCAGAGGGGCTTAATAAGAGGGGCTGAAACAGAGGGGCTGAAACAGAGGGCGAGAAACAGAGGGGCTGAAACAGAGGGCGAGAAACAGAGGGCGAGAAACAGAGGGGCTGAAACAGTGGGGCTGAAAAAAAGGGACTGAAACAGAGGGGCTGAAACAGAGGGGCTGGAACAGAGGGGGAGAAACAGAGGGGCTGAAACAGAGGGCAAGAAACAGAGGGGCTGAAACAGAGGGGCTGAAACAGACTGGCTGAAACAGAGGGGCTGAAACAGAGGGGCTGGAACAGAGGGCGAGAAACAGTGGGGCTGAAACAGAGGGAGAGAAACAGAGAGGGCTGGAACAGAGGGGCTGAATCAAAGGGGCTGAATCAGAGGGGCTGAATCAGAGAGGCTGAAACAGAAGACGAGAAACTGAGGGGCTGAAACAGAGGCCGAGAAATAGAGGGGTTGAAACAGAGGGCGAGAAACAGTAGGGGCTGAAACAGAGGGGCTGAAACAGAGGCGCTAAAACAGAGGGGCTGAAACAGAGGGCGAGAAACAGAGGGGCTGAAACAGAGGGGCTGAAACAGAGGGGCTAAATCAGAGGGGCAGAAACAGAGGGCGAGAAACAGAGGGGCTGAAACAGAGGGGGAGAAACAGAGGGGCTGAAACAGAGGGGCTGAAACAGAGGGCGAGAAACAGAGGGGCTGAAACAGAGGGCGAGAAACAGAGAGGCTGAAACAGAGGGCGAGAAACGGAGGGGCTGAAACTGAGGGCGAGAAACAGAGGGGCTGAAACATAGGGCGAGAAACAGAGGGGCTGAAAGAGAGGGGCTGAAACAGAGGGCAAGAAACAGAGGGGCTGAAACAGAGGGCGAGAAACAGAGGGGCTGAAACAGAGGGCGAGAATCAGAGGGCGAGAAACAGAGGGACTGAAACAGAGGGACTGAAACAGAGGGGCTGAAACAGAGGGCGAGAAACAGAGGGGCTGAAACAGAGGGCGAGAAACAGAGGGGCTGAAACAGAGGGGCTGAATGAGTCCGGCTGAATCAGAGGGGCTGAATCAGACGGGCTGAAACAGAGGGGGAGAAACAGAGGGGCTGAAACAGAGGGGCTGAAACAGATGGGCTGAAACAGAGGGCGAGCAACAGAGGGGCTGAATCAGAGGGGCTAAATCAGAGGGGCTGAATCAGAGGGGCTGAAACAGAGGTGCTGAAACAGAGTGGCTGAAACAGAGGGGCTGAAACAGAGGGGCTGAAATTGAGGGGGAGAAACAGAGGGGTTGAAACAGATGGGCTGAATCAGAGGGTCTGAAACAAAGGGCGAGAAACAGAGGGGCTGAAACAGAGGGGCTGAAACAGAGTGGCTGAAACAGAGGGGCTGAAACAGAAGGGCTAGAACAGAGGGGGAGATACAGAGGGGCTGAAACAGAGGGCGAGAAACAGAGGGGCTGAAACAGAGGGGCTGGAACAGAGGGCGAGAAACAGTGGGGCTGAAACAGAGGGCGAGAAACAGAGGGGCTGGAACAGAGGGGCTGAATCAAAGGGGCTGAATCAGAGGGGCTGAATCAGAGAGGCTGAAACAGAGGGCGAGAAACAGAGGGGCTGAAACAGAGGCCGAGAAATAGAGGGGTTGAAACAGAGGGCGAGAAACAGACGGGCTGAAACAGAGGGGCTGAAACAGAGGCGCTAAAACAGAGGGGCTGAAACAGAGGGGGAGAAACAGAGGGGCTGAAACAGAGGGGCTGAAACAGAGGGGCTAAATCAGAGGGGCAGAAACAGAGGGCGAGAAACAGAGGGGCTGAAACAGAGGGGGAGAAACAGAGGGACTGAAACAGAGGGGCTGAAACAGAGGGGCTGAAACAGAGGGGCTGAAACAGAGTGTCTGATACAGAGGGCGTGAAACAGAGGGGCTGAAACAGAGGGGCTGAAACAGCGGGCGAGAAACATAGGGGCTGAAACAGAGGGCGAGAAACAGAGGGGCTGAAACAGAGGGGCTGAAACAGAGGGCGAGAAACAGAGGGGCTGAAACAGAGGGCGAGAAACAGAGGGACTGAAACAGAGGGACTGAAACAGAGGGGCTGAAACAGAGGGCGAGAAACAGAGGGGCTGAAACAGAGGGCGAGAAACAGAGGGGCTGAAACAGAGGGGCTGAATGAGTGGGGCTGAATCAGAGGGTATGAATCAGAGGGGCTGAAACAGAGGGTGAGAAACAGAGGGGCTGAAACAGAGGGGCTGAAACAGATGGGCTGAAACAGAAGGCGAGAAACAGAGGGGCTGAAACAGAGGTGCTGAAACAGAGGGGCTGAAACAGAGGGGTTGATACAGAGGGCGAGAAACAGAGGGGCTGAAACAGAGGGCGAGAAACAGAGGGGCTGAAACAGAGTGGCTGAAACAGAGGGGCTGAAACAGAGGGCGAGAAACAGGGAGGCTGAAACAGAGGGGCTGAAACAGAGGGGCTGAAACAGAGGGGCTGAAACAGAGGCGTTGATACAGAGGGCGAGAAACAGAGGTGCTGAAACAGAGAGCGATAAATAGAGGGGCTGAAACAGAGGGCGAGAAACAGAGTGGCTGAAACAGAGGGGCTGAAACAGAGGGACTGAAACAGAGGGGCTGAAACAGAGGGCGAGAACCAGAGGGGCTGAAACAGAGGGCGAGAAACAGAGGGGCTGAAATAGAGGGCGAGAAACAGAGGGCGAGAAACAGAGCGACTGAAACAGAGGGGCTGAAACAGAGGGGCTGAAACAGAGGGCGAGAAACAGAGGGGCTGAAACAGAGGGCGAGAAACAGAGGGGCTGAAACCGAGGGGCTGAATCAGAGAGGCTGAAACAGAGGGGCTGAAACAGAGGGCGAGAAACAGAGGGGCTGAAACAGAGGGCGAGAAACAGAGGGGCTGACACAGAGCGGCTGAAACAGGGGGGCTGAATCAGAGGGGCTGATTCATAGGGGCTGAAACCGAGGGGCTGAATCAGAGGGGCTGAAACAGAGGGCGAGAAACAGAGGGGCTGAAACAGAGAGCGAGAAACAGAGGAGCTGAAACAGAGGGTCTGAAACAGAGGGGCTGTAACCGAGTGGCTGAAACAGAGGGACTAAAAGAGAGGGGCTGAAACAGAGGGCGAGAAACAGAGGGGCTGAAACAGAGGGGCTGAAACAGAGGGGCTAAATCAGAGGGGCAGAAACAGAGGGCGAGAAACAGAGGGGCTGAAACAGAGGGCGAGAAACAGAGGGGCTGAAACAGAGGGGCTGAAACAGAGGGGCTGAAACAGATGGCGAGAAACAGAGGGTCTGAAACAGAGGGCGAGACACAGAGGGGCTGATACAGAGGGCGAGAAACGGAGGGGCTGAAACAGAGGGGCTGAAACAGAAGAGCTGAAACAGCGGGGCTGAAACAGAGGGCGAGAAACAGAGGGGCTGAATCAGAGGGGCTTAATAAGAGGGGCTGAAACAGAGGGGCTGAAACAGAGGGCGAGAAACAGAGGGGCTGAAACAGAGGGCGAGAAACAGAGGGCGAGAAACAGAGGGGCTGAAACAGAGGGGCTGAAAAAAAGGGACTGAAACAGAGGGGCTGATACAGAGGGCGTGAAACATAGGGGCTGAAACAGAGGGCGAGAAACAGAGGGGCTGAAACAGAGGGCGAGAAACAGAGGGGCTGAAACAGAGGGGCTGAAACAGAGGGGCTTAAACAGAGGGGCTGAAACAAAGGGACTGAAACAGAGGGTGAGAAACAGAGAGGCTGAAACAGAGGGCGAGAAACGGAGGGGCTGAAACTGAGGGCGAGAAACAGAGGGGCTGAAACATAGGGCGAGAAACAGAGTGGCTGAAACAGAGGGGCTGAAACAGAGGGGCTGAAACAGAGGGCGAGAAACAGAGGGGCTGAATCAGAGGGGCTGAATCAGAGGGGCTGAAACAGAGGGGCTGAAACAGAGGGCGAGAAACAGAGGGGATGAAACAGAGGGCGAGTAACAGAGGGCGAGAAACAGAGGGGCTGAAACAGAGGGGCTGAAAAAGAGGGACTGAAACAGAGGGGCTGATACAGAGGGCGTGAAACATAGGGGCTGAAACAGAGGGCGAGAAACAGAGGGGCTGAAACAGAGGGCGAGAAACAGAGGGGCTGAAACAGAGGGGCTGAAACAGAGGGGCTGAAACAAAGGGACTGAAACAGAGGGTGAGAAACAGAGAGGCTGAAACAGAGGGCGAGAAACGGAGGGGCTGAAACTGAGGGCGAGAAACAGAGGGGCTGAAACATAGGGCGAGAAACAGAGGGGCTGAAACAGAGGGGCTGAAACAGAGGGCAAGAAACAGAGGGGCTGAAACAGAGGGCGAAAAACAGAGGGGCTGAAATAGAGGGCGAGAAACAGAGGGCGAGAAACAGAGCGACTGAAACAGAGGGGCTGAAACAGAGGGGCTGAAACAGAGGGCGAGAAACAGAGGGGCTGAAACAGAGGGCGAGAAACAGAGGGGCTGAAACCGAGGGGCTGAATCAGAGAGGCTGAAACAGAGGGGCTGAAACAGAGGGCGAGAAACAGAGGGGCTGAAACAGAGGGCGAGAAACAGAGGGGCTGACACAGAGCGGCTGAAACAGAGGGGCTGAATCAGAGGGGCTGATTCATAGGGGCTGAAACCGAGGGGCTGAATCAGAGGGGCTGAAACAGAGGGCGAGAAACAGAGGGGCTGAAACAGAGAGCGAGAAACAGAGGAGCTGAAACAGAGGGTCTGAAACAGAGGGGCTGTAACCGAGTGGCTGAAACAGAGGGACTAAAAGAGAGGGGCTGAAACAGAGGGCGAGAAACAGAGGGGCTGAAACAGAGGGGCTGAAACAGAGGGGCTAAATCAGAGGGGCAGAAACAGAGGGCGAGAAACAGAGGGGCTGAAACAGAGGGCGAGAAACAGAGGGGCTGAAACAGAGGGGCTGAAACAGAGGGGCTGAAACAGATGGCGAGAAACAGAGGGTCTGAAACAGAGGGCGAGACACAGAGGGGCTGATACAGAGGGCGAGAAACGGAGGGGCTGAAACAGAGGGGCTGAAACAGAAGAGCTGAAACAGCGGGGCTGAAACAGAGGGCGAGAAACAGAGGGGCTGAATCAGAGGGGCTTAATAAGAGGGGCTGAAACAGAGGGGCTGAAACAGAGGGCGAGAAACAGAGGGGCTGAAACAGAGGGCGAGAAACAGAGGGCGAGAAACAGAGGGGCTGAAACAGAGGGGCTGAAAAAAAGGGACTGAAACAGAGGGGCTGATACAGAGGGCGTGAAACATAGGGGCTGAAACAGAGGGCGAGAAACAGAGGGGCTGAAACAGAGGGCGAGAAACAGAGGGGCTGAAACAGAGGGGCTGAAACAGAGGGGCTTAAACAGAGGGGCTGAAACAAAGGGACTGAAACAGAGGGTGAGAAACAGAGAGGCTGAAACAGAGGGCGAGAAACGGAGGGGCTGAAACTGAGGGCGAGAAACAGAGGGGCTGAAACATAGGGCGAGAAACAGAGTGGCTGAAACAGAGGGGCTGAAACAGAGGGGCTGAAACAGAGGGCGAGAAACAGAGGGGCTGAATCAGAGGGGCTGAATCAGAGGGGCTGAAACAGAGGGGCTGAAACAGAGGGCGAGAAACAGAGGGGATGAAACAGAGGGCGAGTAACAGAGGGCGAGAAACAGAGGGGCTGAAACAGAGGGGCTGAAAAAGAGGGACTGAAACAGAGGGGCTGATACAGAGGGCGTGAAACATAGGGGCTGAAACAGAGGGCGAGAAACAGAGGGGCTGAAACAGAGGGCGAGAAACAGAGGGGCTGAAACAGAGGGGCTGAAACAGAGGGGCTGAAACAAAGGGACTGAAACAGAGGGTGAGAAACAGAGAGGCTGAAACAGAGGGCGAGAAACGGAGGGGCTGAAACTGAGGGCGAGAAACAGAGGGGCTGAAACATAGGGCGAGAAACAGAGGGGCTGAAACAGAGGGGCTGAAACAGAGGGCAAGAAACAGAGGGGCTGAAACAGAGGGCGAAAAACAGAGGGGCTGAAACAGAGGGCGAGAATCAGAGGGCGAGAAACAGAGGGACTGAAACAGAGGGACTGAAACAGAGGGGCTGAAACAGAGGGCGAGAAACAGAGGGGCTGAAACAGAGGGCGAGAAACAGAGGGGCTGAAACAGAGGGGCTGAATGAGTGGGGCTGAATCAGAGGTGCTGAATCAGAGGGGCTGAAACAGAGGGGGAGAAACAGAGGGGCTGAAACAGAGGGGCTGAAACAGATGGGCTGAAACAGAGGGCGAGCAACAGAGGGGCTGAATTAAAAGGGCTAAATCTGAGGGGCTAAATCAGAGGGGCTGAAACAGATGCTGAAACAGAGTGGCTGAAACAGAGGGGCTGAAACAGAGGGGCTGGAACTGAGGGGGAGAAACAGAGGGGCTGAAACAGAGGGGCTGAATCAGAGGGTCTGAAACAAAGGGCGAGAAACAGAGGGGCTGAAACAGAGGGGCTGAAACAGAGTGGCTGAAACAGAGGGGCTGAAACAGAGGGGCTGGAACAGAGGGGGAGAAACAGAGGGGCTGAAACAGAGGGCAAGAAACAGAGGGGCTGAAACAGAGGGGCTGAAACAGAGGGGCTGAAACAGAGGGGCTGAAACAGAGGGGCTGAAACAGAGGGGCTGGAACAGAGGGCGAGAAACAGTGGGGCTGAAACAGAGGGAGAGAAACAGAGGGGCTGGAACAGAGGGGCTGAATCAAAGGGGCTGAATCAGAGGGGCTGAATCAGAGAGGCTGAAACAGAAGGCGAGAAACTGAGGGGCTGAAACAGAGGCCGAGAAATAGAGGGGTTGAAACAGAGGGCGAGAAAAAGAGGGGCTGAAACAGAGGGGCTGAAACAGAGGCGCTAAAACAGAGGGGCTGAAACAGAGGGCGAGAAACAGAGGGGCTGAAACAGAGGGGCTGAAACAGAGGGGCTAAATCAGAGGGGCAGAAACAGAGGGCGAGAAACAGAGGGGCTGAAACATAGGGGGAGAAACAGAGGGGCTGAAACAGACGGGCTGAAACAGAGGGCGAGAAACAGAGGGGCTGAAACAGAGGGCGAGAACCAGAGGGGCTGAAACAGAGGGGCTGAATGAGTGGGGCTGAATCAGAGGGGCTGAATCAGACGGGCTGAAACAGAGGGGGAGAAACAGAGGGGCTGAAACAGAGGGGCTGAAACAGATGGGCTGAAACAGAGGGCGAGCAACAGAGGGGCTGAATCAGAGGGGCTAAATCAGAGGGGCTGAATCAGAGGGGCTGAAACAGAGGTGCTGAAACAGAGTGGCTGAAACAGAGGGGCTGAAACAGAGGGGCTGAAATTGAGGGGGAGAAACAGAGGGGTTGAAACAGAGGGCAAGAAACAGAGGGACTGAAACAGAGGGGCTGAAACAGAGGGGTTGATACAGAGGGCGAGAAACAGAGGGGCTGAAACAGAGGGCGAGAAACAGAGGGGCTGAAACAGAGTGGCTGAAACAGAGGGGCTGAAACAGAGGGCGAGAAACAGGGAGGCTGAAACAGAGGGGCTGAAACAGAGGGGCTGAAACAGAGGGGCTGAAACAGAGACGTTGATACAGAGGGCGAGAAACAGAGGTGCTGAAACAGAGAGCGATAAACAGAGGGGCTGAAACAGAGGGCGAGAAACAGAGTGGCTGAAACAGAGGGGCTGAAACAGAGGGACTGAAACAGAGGGGCTGAAACAGAGGGCGAGAACCAGAGGGGCTGAAACAGAGGACGAGAAACAGAGGGGCTGAAATAGAGGGCGAGAAACAGAGGGCGAGAAACAGAGGGACTGAAACAGAGGGGCTGAAACAGAGGGGCTGAAACAGAGGGCGAGAAACAGAGGGGCTGAAACAGAGGGCGAGAAACAGAGGGGCTGAAACCGAGGGGCTGAATCAGAGAGGCTGAAACAGAGGGGCTGAAACAGAGGGCGAGAAACAGAGGGGCTGAAACAGAGGGCGAGAAACAGAGGGGCTGAAACAGAGGGCGAGAAACAGAGGGGCTGACACAGAGCGGCTGAAACAGAGGGGCTGAATCAGAGGGGCTGATTCATAGGGGCTGAAACCGAGGGGCTGAATCAGAGGGGCTGAAACAAAGGGCGAGACACAGAGGGGCTGAAACAGAGGGGCTGAAACAGAGGGGCTGGAACAGAGGGGGAGAAACAGAGGGGCTGAAACAGAGGGGCTGAATCAGAGGGGCTGAAACAGAGGGCGAGAAACAGAGGGGCTGAAACAGAGGGCGAGAAACAGGAGGGCTGAAACAGAGGGGCTGAAACAGAGGGGCTGGAACAGAGGGGGAGAAACAGAGGGGCTGAAACAGAGGGGCTGAATCAGAGGGGCTGAAACAGAGGGCGAGAAACAGAGGGGCTGAAACAGAGGGCGAAAAACAGGAGGGCTGAAACAGAGGGGCTGAAACAGAGGCGCTGAATCAGAGGGGCTGATTCAGAGGGGCTGAATCAGAGGGGCTGAAACAGAGGGCGAGAAACAGAGGGGCTGAAACAGAGAGCGAGAAACAGAGGAGCTGAAACAGAGGGTCTGAAACAGAGGGGCTGAAACCGAGTGGCTGAAACAGAGGGTCTGAAACAGAGGGGCTGGAACAGAGGGCGTGAAACAGTGGGGCTGAAACAGAGGGCGAGAAACAGAGGGGCTGAATCAGAGGGGCTGAAACAGAGGGGCTGAATCAAAGGGGCTGAATCAGAGGAGCTGAATCAGAGGGGCTGAAACAGAGGGCGAGAAACAGAGGGGCTGAAACAGAGGGCGAGAAACAGAGGGGCTGAAACAGAGGGGCTGAAACAGAGGGACTAAAAGAGAGGGGCTGAAACAGAGGGCGAGAAACAGAGGGGCTGAAACAGAGGGGCTGAAACAGAGGGGCTAAATCAGAGGGGCAGAAACAGAGGGCGAGAAACAGAGGGGCTGAAACAGAGGGCGAGAAACAGAGGGGCTGAAACAGAGGGGCTGAAACAGAGGGGCTGAAACAGAGGGCGAGAAACAGAGGGTCTGAAACAGAGGGCGAGACACAGAGGGGCTGATACAGAGGGCGAGAAACGGAGGGGCTGAAACAGAGGGGCTGAAACAGAAGAGCTGAAACAGCGGGGCTGAAACAGAGGGCGAGAAACAGAGGGGCTGAATCAGAGGGGCTTAATAAGAGGGGCTGAAACAGAGGGGCTGAAACAGAGGGCGAGAAACAGAGGGGCTGAAACAGAGGGCGAGAAACAGAGGGCGAGAAACAGAGGGGCTGAAACAGAGGGGCTGAAAAAAAGGGACTGAAACAGAGGGGCTGATACAGAGGGCGTGAAACATAGGGGCTGAAACAGAGGGCGAGAAACAGAGGGGCTGAAACAGAGGGCGAGAAACAGAGGGGCTGAAACAGAGGGGCTGAAACAGAGGGGCTTAAACAGAGGGGCTGAAACAAAGGGACTGAAACAGAGGGTGAGAAACAGAGAGGCTGAAACAGAGGGCGAGAAACGGAGGGGCTGAAACTGAGGGCGAGAAACAGAGGGGCTGAAACATAGGGCGAGAAACAGAGGGGCTGAAACAGAGGGGCTGAAACAGAGGGGCTGAAACAGAGGGCGAGAAACAGAGGGGCTGAATCAGAGGGGCTGAATCAGAGGGGCTGAAACAGAGGGGCTGAAACAGAGGGCGAGAAACAGAGGGGCTGAAACAGAGGGCGAGTAACAGAGGGCGAGAAACAGAGGGGCTGAAACAGAGGGGCTGAAAAAGAGGGACTGAAACAGAGGGGCTGATACAGAGGGCGTGAAACATAGGGGCTGAAACAGAGGGCGAGAAACAGAGGGGCTGAAACAGAGGGCGAGAAACAGAGGGGCTGAAACAGAGGGGCTGAAACAGAGGGGCTGAAACAAAGGAACTGAAACAGAGGGCGAGAAACAGAGAGGCTGAAACAGAGGGCGAGAAACGGAGGGGCTGAAACTGAGGGCGAGAAACAGAGGGGCTGAAACATAGGGCGAGAAACAGAGGGGCTGAAACAGAGGGGCTGAAACAGAGGGCAAGAAACAGAGGGGCTGAAACAGAGGGCGAAAAACAGAGGGGCTGAAACAGAGGGCGAGAATCAGAGGGCGAGAAACAGAGGGACTGAAACAGAGGGACTGAAACAGAGGGGCTGAAACAGAGGGCGAGAAACAGAGGGGCTGAAACAGAGGGCGAGAAACAGAGGGGCTGAAACAGAGGGGCTGAATGAGTGGGGCTGAATCAGAGGTGCTGAATCAGAGGGGCTGAAACAGAGGGGGAGAAACAGAGGGGCTGAAACAGAGGGGCTGAAACAGATGGGCTGAAACAGAGGGCGAGCAACAGAGGGGCTGAATTAAAAGGGCTAAATCTGAGGGGCTGAATCAGAGGGGCTGAAACAGATGCTGAAACAGAGTGGCTGAAACAGAGGGGCTGAAACAGAGGGGCTGGAACTGAGGGGGAGAAACAGAGGGGCTGAAACAGAGGGGCTGAATCAGAGGGTCTGAAACAAAGGGCGAGAAACAGAGGGGCTGAAACAGAGGGGCTGAAACAGAGTGGCTGAAACAGAGGGGCTGAAACAGAGGGGCTGGAACAGAGGGGGAGAAACAGAGGGGCTGAAACAGAGGGCAAGAAACAGAGGGGCTGAAACAGAGGGGCTGAAACAGAGGGGCTGAAACAGAGGGGCTGAAACAGAGGGGCTGGAACAGAGGGCGAGAAACAGTGGGGCTGAAACAGAGGGAGAGAAACAGAGGGGCTGGAACAGAGGGGCTGAATCAAAGGGGCTGAATCAGAGGGGCTGAATCAGAGAGGCTGAAACAGAAGGCGAGAAACTGAGGGGCTGAAACAGAGGCCGAGAAATAGAGGGGTTGAAACAGAGGGCGAGAAACAGAGGGGCTGAAACAGAGGGCGAGAAACAGAGGGGCTGAAACAGAGGGGCTGAAACAGAGGGGCTAAATCAGAGGGGCAGAAACAGAGGGCGAGAAACAGAGGGGCTGAAACATAGGGGGAGAAACAGAGGGGCTGAAACAGAGGGGCTGAAACAGAGGGCGAGAAACAGAGGGGCTGAAACAGAGGGCGAGAAACTGAGGGGCTGAAACAGAGGGGCTGAATGAGTGGGGCTGAATCAGAGGGGCTGAATCAGACGGGCTGAAACAGAGGGGGAGAAACAGAGGGGCTGAAACAGAGGGGCTGAAACAGATGGGCTGAAACAGAGGGCGAGCAACAGAGGGGCTGAATCAGAGGGGCTAAATCAGAGGGGCTGAATCAGAGGGGCTGAAACAGAGGGGCTGAAACAGAGGGGCTGAAATTGAGGGGGAGAAACAGAGGGGTTGAAACAGAGGGGCTGAATCAGAGGGTCTGAAACAAAGGGCGAGAAACAGAGGGGCTGAAACAGAGGGGCTGAAACAGAGTGGCTGAAACAGAGGGGCTGAAACAGAGGGGCTAGAACAGAGGGGGAGAAACAGAGGGGCTGAAACAGAGGGCGAGAAACAGAGGGGCTGAAACAGAGGGGCTGAAACAGAGGGGCTGGAACAGAGGGCGAGAAACAGTGGGGCTGAAACAGAGGGAGAGAAACAGAGGGGCTGGAACAGAGGGGCTGAATCAAAGGGGCTGAATCAGAGGGGCTGAATCATAGAGGCTGAAACAGAGGGCGAGAAACAGAGGGGCTGAAACAGAGGCCGAGAAATAGAGGGGTTGAAACAGAGGGCGAGAAACAGACGGGCTGAAACAGAGTGGCTGAAACAGAGGCGCTAAAACAGAGGGGCTGAAACAGAGGGCGAGAAACAGAGGGGCTGAAACAGAGGGGCTGAAACAGAGGGGCTAAATCAGAGGGGCAGAAACAGAGGGCGAGAAATAGAGGGGCTGAAACAGAGGGGGAGAAACAGAGGGGCTGAAACAGAGGGGCTGAAACAGAGGGGCTGAAACAGAGGGGCTGAAACAGAGGGTCTGATACAGAGGGCGTGAAACAGAGGGTCTGAAACAGAGGGGCTGAAACAGCGGGCGAGAAACATAGGGGCTGAAACAGAGGGCGAGAAACAGAGGGGCTGAAACAGAGGGGCTGAAACAGAGGGCGAGAAACAGAGGGGCTGAAACAGAGGGCGAGAAACAGAGGGACTGAAACAGAGGGACTGAAACAGAGGGGCTGAAACAGAGGGCGAGAAACAGAGGGGCTGAAACAGAGGGCGAGAAACAGAGGGGCTGAAACAGAGGGGCTGAATGAGTGGGGCTGAATCAGAGGGGATGAATCAGAGGGGCTGAAACAGAGGGTGAGAAACAGAGGGGCTGAAACAGAGGGGCTGAAACAGATGGGCTGAAACAGAAGGCGAGAAACAGAGGGGCTGAAACAGAGGGGCTGAAACAGAGGGGCTGAAACAGAGGGGTTGATACAGAGGGCGAGAAACAGAGGGGCTGAAACAGAGGGCGAGAAACAGAGGGGCTGAAACAGAGTGGCTGAAACAGAGGGGCTGAAACAGAGGGCGAGAAACAGGGAGGCTGAAACAGAGGGGCTGAAAGAGAGGGGCTGAAACAGAGGGGCTGAAACAGAGGGACTGAAACAGAGGGGCTGAAACAGAGAGCGATAAACAGAGGGGCTGAAACAGAGGGCGAGAAACAGAGTGGCTGAAACAGAGGGCTGAAACAGAGGGACTGAAACAGAGGGGCTGAAACAGAGGGCGAGAACCAGAGGGGCTGAAACAGAGGGCGAGAAACAGAGGGGCTGAAATAGAGGGCGAGAAACAGAGGGCGAGAAACAGAGCGACTGAAACAGAGGGGCTGAAACAGAGGGGCTGAAACAGAGGGCGAGAAACAGAGGGGCTGAAACAGAGGGCGAGAAACAGAGGGGCTGAAACCGAGGGGCTGAATCAGAGAGGCTGAAACAGAGGGGCTGAAACAGAGGGCGAGAAACAGAGGGGCTGAAACAGAGGGCGAGAAACAGAGGGGCTGAAACAGAGGGCGAGAAACAGAGGGGCTGACACAGAGCGGCTGAAACAGAGGGGCTGAATCAGAGGGGCTGATTCAGCGGGGCTGAAACCGAGGGGCTGAATCAGAGGGGCTGAAACAAAGGGCGAGACACAGAGGGGCTGAAACAGAGGGGCTGAAACAGAGTGGCTGAAACAGAGGGGCTGAAACAGAGGGGCTGGAACAGAGGGGGAGAAACAGAGGGGCTGAAACAGAGGGGCTGAATCAGAGGGGCTGAAACAGAGGGCGATAAACAGAGGGGCTGAAACAGAGGGCGAGAAACAGGAGGGCTGAAACAGAGGGGCTGAAACAGAGGGGCTGAATCAGAGGGGCTGATTCAGAGGGGCTGAATCAGAGGGGCTGAAACAGAGGGCGAGAAACAGAGGAGCTGAAACAGAGGGTCTGAAACAGAGGGGCTGAAACAGAGGGGCTGAAACAGAGGGTCTGAAACAGAGGGGCTGGAACAGAGGGCGTGAAACAGTGGGGCTGAAACAGAGGGCGAGAAACAGAGGGGCTGAAACAGAGGGCGAGAAACAGAGGGGCTGAAACAGAGGGGCTGAAACAGAGGGGCTGAATCAAAGGGGCTGAATCAGAGGGGCTGAATCAGAGGGGCTGAAACAGAGGGCGAGAAACAGAGGGGCTGAAACAGAGGGCGAGAAACAGAGGGGCTGAAACAGAGGGGCTGAAACAGAGGGGCTAAAAGAGAGGGGCTGAAACAGAGGGCGAGAAACAGAGGGGCTGAAACAGAGGGGCTGAAACAGAGGGGCTAAATCAGAGGGGCAGAAACAGAGGGCGAGAAACAGAGGGGCTGAAACATAGGGCGAGAAACAGAGGGGCTGAAACAGAGGGGCTGAAACAGAGGGGCTGAAACAGAGGGGCTGAAACAGAGGGCGAGACACAGAGGGGCTGAAACAGAGGGCGAGAAACAGAGGGGCTGAATCAGAGGGGCTTAATAAGAGGGGCTGAAACAGAGTGGCTGAAACAGAGGGCGAGAAACAGAGGGGCTGAAACAGAGGGCGAGAAACAGAGGGCGAGAAACAGAGGGGCTGAAACTGAGGGGCTGAAAAAAAGGGACTGAAACAGAGGGGCTGATACAGAGGGCGTGAAACATAGGGGCTGAAACAGAGGGCGAGAAACAGAGGGGCTGAAACAGAGGGCGAGAAACAGAGGGGCTGAAACAGAGGGGCTGAATGAGTGGGTCTGAAACAGAGGGGCTTAAACAAAGGGACTGAAACAGAGGGTGAGAAACAGAGAGGCTGAAACAGAGGGCGAGAAACGGAGGGGCTGAAACTGAGGGCGAGAAACAGAGGGGCTGAAACATAGGGCGAGAAACAGAGGGGCTGAAACAGAGGGGCTGAAACAGAGGGGCTGAAACAGAGGGCGAGAAACAGAGGGGCTGAATCAGAGGGGCTGAATCAGAGGGGCTGAAACAGAGGGGCTGAAACAGAGGGCGAGAAACAGAGGGGCTGAAACAGAGGGCGAGTAACAGAGGGCGAGAAACAGAGGGGCTGAAACAGAGGGGCTGAAAAAGAGGGACTGAAACAGAGGGGCTGATACAGAGGGCGTGAAACATAGTAGCTGAAACAGAGGGCGAGAAACAGAGGGGCTGAAACAGAGGGCGAGGAACAGAGGGGCTGAAACAGAGGGGCTGAAACAGAGGGGCTGAAACAAAGGGACTGAAACATAGGGCGAGAAACAGAGAGGCTGAAACAGAGGGCGAGAAACGGAGGGGCTGAAACTGAGGGCGAGAAACAGAGGGGCTGAAACATAGGGCGAGAAACAGAGGGGTTGAAAGAGAGGGGCTGAAACAGAGGGCAAGAAACAGGGGGGCTGAAACAGAGGGCGAAAAACAGAGGGGCTGAAACAGAGGGCGAGAATCAGAGGGCGAGAAACAGAGGGACTGAAACACAGGGACTGAAACAGAGGGGCTGAAACAGAGGGCGAGAAACAGAGGGGCTGAAACAGAGGGCGAGAAACAGAGGGGCTGAAACAGAGGGGCTGAATGAGTGGGGCTGAATCAGAGGTGCTGAATCAGAGGGGCTGAAACAGAGGGGGAGAAACAGAGGGGCTGAAACAGAGGGGCTGAAACAGATGGGCTGAAACAGAGGGCGAGCAACAGAGGGGCTGAATTAAAAGGGCTAAATCTGAGGGGCTGAATCAGAGGGGCTGAAACAGATGCTGAAACAGAGTGGCTGAAACAGAGGGGCTGAAACAGAGGGGCTGGAACTGAGGGGGAGAAACAGAGGGGCTGAAACAGAGGGGCTGAATCAGAGGGTCTGAAACAAAGGGCGAGAAACAGAGGGGCTGAAACAGAGGGGCTGAAACAGAGTGGCTGAAACAGAGGGGCTGAAACAGAGGGGCTGGAACAGAGGGGGAGAAACAGAGGGGCTGAAACAGAGGGCAAGAAACAGAGGGGCTGAAACAGAGGGGCTGAAACAGAGTGGCTGAAACAGAGGGGCTGAAACAGAGGTTCTGGAACAGAGGGCGAGAAACAGTGGGGCTGAAACAGAGGGAGAGAAACAGAGAGGGCTGGAACAGAGGGGCTGAATCAAAGGGGCTGAATCAGAGGGGCTGAATCAGAGAGGCTGAAACAGAAGGCGAGAAACTGAGGGGCTGAAACAGAGGCCGAGAAATAGAGGGGTTGAAACAGAGGGCGAGAAACAGTAGGGGCTGAAACAGAGGGGCTGAAACAGAGGCGCTAAAACAGAGGGGCTGAAACAGAGGGCGAGAAACAGAGGGGCTGAAACAGAGGGGCTGAAACAGAGGGGCTAAATCAGAGGGGCAGAAACAGAGGGCGAGAAACAGAGGGGCTGAAACAGAGGGGGAGAAACAGAGGGGCTGAAACAGAGGGGCTGAAACAGAGGGCGAGAAACAGAGGGGCTGAAACAGAGGGCAAGAAACAGAGGGGCTGAAAAAGAGGGGCTGGAACAGAAGGGCTCAAACAGAGGGGCTGAAACAGAGGGCGAGAAACAGAGGGGCTGAAACAGAGGGCAAGAAACAGAGGGGCTGAAAAAGAGGGGCTGGAACAGAAGGGCTCAAACAGAGGGGCTGAAACAGAGGGCGAGAAACAGAGGGGCTGAATCAGAGGGGCTGAATCAGAGGGGCTGAAACAGAGGGGCTGAAACAGACGGCGAGAAACAGAGGGGCTGAAACAGAGGGCGAGAAACAGAGGGCGAGAAACAGAGGGGCTGAAACAGAGGGGCTGAAACAGAGGGGCTGAAACAGAGGGTCTGATACAGAGGGCGTGAAACAGAGGGGCTGAAACAGAGGGGCTGAAACAGCGGGCGAGAAACAGAGGGGCTGAAACAGAGGGCGAGAAACAGAGAGGCTGAATGAGAGGGGCTGAAACAGAGGGCGAGAAACAGAGGGGCTGAAACAGAGGGTGAGAAACAGAGGGACTGAAACAGAGGGACTGAAACAGAGGGGCTGAAACAGAGGGCGAGAAACAGAGGGGCTGAAACAGAGGGCGAGAAACAGAGGGGCTGAAACAGAGGGGCTGAATGAGTGGGGCGGAATCAGAGGGGATGAATCAGAGGGCCTGAAACAGAGGGTGAGAAACAGAGGGGCTGAAACAGAGGGGCTGAAACAGATGGGCTGAAACAGAAGGCGAGAAACAGAGGCGCTGAAACAGAGGGGCTGAAACAGAGGGGCTGAAACAGAGGGGTTGATACAGAGGGCGAGAAACAGAGGGGCTGAAACAGAGGGCGAGAAACAGAGGGGCTGAAACAGAGTGGCTGAAACAGAGGGGCTGAAACAGAGGGCGAGAATCAGGGAGGCTGAAACAGAGGGGCTGAAACAGAGGGGCTGATCAGAGGGGCTGAAACAGAGGGGCTGAAACAGAGGGGTTGATACAGAGGGCGAGAAACAGAGGTGCTGAAACAGAGGGCGAGAAACAGAGAGGCTGAAACTGAGGGGCTGAAACAGAGTGGCTGAAACAGAGGGGCTGAAACAGAGGGCGAGAACCAGAGGGGCTGAAACAGAGGACGAGAAACAGAGGGGCTGAAATAGAGGGCGAGAAACAGAGGGCGAGAAACAGAGGGACTGAAACAGAGGGGCTGAAACAGAGGGGCTGAAACAGAGGGCGAGAAACAGAGCGGCTGAAACAGAGGGCGAGAAACAGAGGGGCTGAAACCGAGGGGCTGAATCAGAGGGGCTGAAACAGAGGGGCTGAAACAGAGGGCGAGAAACAGAGGGGCTGAAACAGAGGGCGAGAAACAGAGGGGCTGAAACAGAGGGCGAGAAACAGAGGGGCTGACACAGAGCGGCTGAAACACACAGGCTGAATCAGAGGGGCTGATTCAGAGGGGCTGAAACAGAGGAGCTGAATCAGCGGGGCTGAAACAGAGGGCGAGAAACAGAGGGGCTGAAACAGAGGGCGAGAGACAGAGGGGCAGAAACAGAGGGTGAGAAACAGAGGGGCAGAAACAGAGTGCGAGAAACAGAGGGGCTGAAACAGAGGGGCTGAAATACAAGGGCTGAAACAGAGGGGCAGAAACAGAGAGGCTGAAACAGAGGGGCTGAAACAGAGCGGCTGAAACAGAGGGCCTGGAATAGAGGGGGAGAAACAGAGGGGCTGAAACAGAGGGGCTGAATCACAGGGGCTGAAACAGAGGGCGAGAAACATAGGGGCTGAAAAAGAGGGCGAGAAACAGAGGGGCTGAAACAGAGTGGATGAATCAGAGGGGCTGAAACAGAGGGGCTGAATCAGAGGGGCTGAATCAGAGTGGCTGAAACAGAGGGCGAGAAACAGAGGGGCTGAAACAGAGGGGCTGAAACAGAGGGGCTAAATCAGAGGGGCAGAAACAGAGGGCGAGAAACAGAGGGGCTGAAACAGAGGGCGAGAAACAGAGTGGCTGAAACAGAGGGGCTGAAACAGAGGGGCTGAAACAGAGGGGCTGATACAGAGGGCGAGACACAGAGGGGCTGATACAGAGGGCGAGAAACAGAGGGGCTGAAACAGAGGGGCTGAAACAGAAGGGCTGAAACAGAGGGGCTGAAACAGAGGGCGAGAAACAGAGGGGCTGAATCAGAGGGGCTGAATCAGAGGGGCTGAAACCGAGGGGCTGAAACATAGGGCGAGAAACAGAGGGGCTGAAACAGAGGGCGAGAAACAGAGGGCGAGAAACAGAGGGGCTGAAACAGAGGGGATGAAACAGAGGGGCTGAAACAGAGGGGCTGATACAGAGGGCGTGAAACAGAGGGGCTGAAACAGAGGGCGATAAACAGAGGGGCTGAAACAGAGGGCGAGAAACAGAGAGGCTGAAACAGAGGGCGAGAAACAGAGGGGCTGAAACAGAGGGCGAGAAACAGTGGGGCTGAAACAGAGGGCGAGAAACAGAGGGGCGGAAACAGAGGGGCTGAAACAGAGGGCAAGAAACAGAGGGGCTGAAACAGAGGGCGAGAAACAGAGGGGCTGAAACAGAGGGCGAGAAACAGAGGGGCTGAAACAGAGGGACTGAAACAGAGGGACTGAAACAGAGGGGCTGAAACAGAGGGCGAGAAACAGAGGGACTGAAAGAGAGGGCGAGAAACAGAGGGGCTGAAACAGAGGGGCTGAATGAGTGGGGCTGAATCAGAGGGGCTGAATCAGAGGGGCTGAAACAGAGGGTGAGAAACAGAGGGGCTGAAACAGAGGGGCTGAAACAGATGGGCTGAAACAGAGGGCAAGAAACAGAGCGGCTGAATCAGAGGGGCTAAATCAGAGGGGCTGAGTCAGAGGGGCTGAAACAGAGGGGCAGAATCAGAGGGGCTGAAACAAAGGGCGAGAAACAGAGGGGCTGAAACAGAGGGGCTGAAACAGAGGGGCTGAAACAGAGGGGCTGAAACAGAGGGGCTGGAACAGAGGGGGAGACACAGAGGGGCTGAAACAGAAGGGCTGAATCAGAGGGGCTGAAACAGAGGGCGAGAAACAGAGGGGCTGAAACAGAGGGCGAGAAACAGAGGGGCTGAAACAGAGGGGTAGAAACAGAGGGGCTGAATCAGAGGGGCTGATTCAGTGGGGCTGAATCAGAGGGGCTGAAACAGAGGGCGAGAAACAGAGGGGCTGAAACAGAGGGCGAGAAACAGAGGGGCTGAAACAGAGGGGCTGAAACAGAGGGGCTGAAGCAGAGTGGCTGAAACAGAGGGGCTGAAACACAGGGGCTGGAACAGAAGGCGAGAATCAGTGTGGCTGAAACAGAGGGTGAGAAACAGAGGTGCTGAAACAGCGGAGCTGAATCAGAGGGGCTGAAATAGAGGGGCTGAATCAAAGGGGCTGAATCAGAGGGGCTGAATCAGAGGGGCTAAAACAGAGGGCGAGAAAAAGAGGGGCTGAAACAGAGGGCGAAAAACAGAGGGGCTGAAACAGAGGGCGAGAAAAAGAGGGGCTGAAACAGAGGGGCTGAAACTGAGGGGCTAAAACAGAGGGGCTGAAACAGAGGGCGAGAAACAGAGGGGCTGAAACAGAGGGGCTGAAACAGAGGGGCTAAATCAGAGGGGCAGAAACAGAGGGCGAGGAACAGAAGGGCTGAAACAGAGGGCGAGAAACAGAGGGGCTGAAACAGATTGGCTGAAACAGAGGGGCTGAAACAGAGGTGCTGAAACAGAGGGCGAGAAACAGAGGGGCTGAAACAGAGATGCTGAAACAGAGGGCGCGAAACAGAGGGGATGAATCAGAGGGGCTGCATCAGAGGGGCTGAAACAGAGGGACTGAAACAGACGGCGAGAAACAGAGGGGCTGAAACAGAGGGCGAGAAACAGAGGGGCTGAAACAGAGTGGCTGAAACAGAGGGGCTGAAACAGAGGGCGAGAAACAGGGAGGCTGAAACAGAGGGGCTGAAACAGAGGGCGAGAAACAGAGGGGCTGAAACAGAGGGGCTGAAACAGAGGTGCTAAATCAGAGGGGCAGAAACAGAGGGCGAGAAACAGAGGGGCTGAAACAGAGGGCGAGAAACAGAGTGGCTGAAACAGAGGGGCTGAAACAGAGGGGCTGAAACAGAGGGGCTGATACAGAGGGCGAGACACAGAGGGGCTGATACAGAGGGCGAGAAACAGAGGGGCTGAAACAGAGGGGCTGAAACAGAAGGGCTGAAACAGAGGGGCTGAAACAGAGGGCGAGAAACAGAGGGTCTGAATCAGAGGGGCTGAATCAGAGGGGCTGAAACCGAGGGGCTGAAACATAGGGCGAGAAACAGAGGGGCTGAAACAGAGGGCGAGAAACAGAGGGCGAGAAACAGAGGGGCTGAAACAGAGGGGATGAAACAGAGGGGCTGAAACTGAGGGGCTGATACAGAGGGCGTGAAACAGAGGGGCTGAAACAGAGGGCGATAAACAGAGGGGCTGAAACAGAGGGCGAGAAACAGAGAGGCTGAAACAGAGGGCGAGAAACAGAGGGGCTGAAACAGAGGGCGAGAAACAGTGGGGCTGAAACAGAGGGCGAGAAACAGAGGGGCTGAAACAGAGGGGCTGAAACAGAGGGCAAGAAACAGAGGGGCTGAAACAGAGGGCGAGAAACAGAGGGGCTGAAACAGAGGGCGAGAAACAGAGGGGCTGAAACAGAGGGACTGAAACAGAGGGACTGAAACAGAGGGGCTGAAACAGAGGGCGAGAAACAGAGGGGGTGAAAGAGAAGGCGAGAAACAGAGGGGCTGAAACAGAGGGGCTGAATGAGTGGGGCTGAATCAGAGGGGCTGAATCAGAGGTTCTGAAACAGAGGGTGAGAAACAGAGGGGCTGAAACAGAGGGGCTGAAACAGATGGGCTGAAACAGAGGGCAAGAAACAGAGCGGCTGAATCAGAGGGGCTAAATCAGAGGGGCTGAGTCAGAGGGGCTGAAACATCGGGGCAGAATCAGAGGGGCTGAAACAAAGGGCGAGAAACAGAGGGGCTGAAACAGAGGGGCTGAAACAGAGTGGCTGAAACAGAGGGGCTGAAACAGAGGGGCTGGAACAGAGGGGGAGACACAGAGAGGCTGAAACAGAAGGGCTGAATCAGAGGGGCTGAAACAGAGGGCGAGAAACAGAGGGGCTGAAACAGAGGGCGAGAAACAGAGGGGCTGAAACAGAGGGGTAGAAACAGAGGGGCTGAATCAGAGGGGCTGATTCAGTGGGGCTGAATCAGAGGGGCTGAAACAGAGGGCGAGAAACAGAGGGGCTGAAACAGAGGGCGAGAAACAGAGGGGCTGAAACAGAGGGGCTGAAACAGAGGGGCTGAAGCAGAGTGGCTGAAACAGAGGGGCTGAAACACAGGGGCTGGAACAGAAGGCGAGAATCAGTGTGGCTGAAACAGAGGGCGAGAAACAGAGGTGCTGAAACAGCGGAGCTGAATCAGAGGGGCTGAAATAGAGGGGCTGAATCAAAGGGGCTGAATCAGAGGGGCTGAATCAGAGGGGCTAAAACAGAGGGCGAGAAACAGAGGGGCTGAAACAGAGGGCGAAAAACAGAGGGGCTGAAACAGAGGGCGAGAAAAAGAGGGGCTGAAACAGAGGGGCTGAAACTGAGGGGCTAAAACAGAGGGGCTGAAACAGAGGGCGAGAAACAGAGGGGCTGAAACAGAGGGGCTGAAACAGAGGGGCTAAATCAGAGGGGAAGAAACAGAGGGCGAGGAACAGAAGGGCTGAAACAGAGGGCGAGAAACAGAGGGGCTGAAACAGATTGGCTGAAACAGTGGGCGCGAAACAGAGGGGATGAATCAGAGGGGCTGCATCAGAGGGGCTGAAACAGAGGGACTGAAACAGACGGCGAGAAACAGAGGGGCTGAAACAGAGGGCGAGAAACAGAGGGGCTGAAACAGAGTGGCTGAAACAGAGGGGCTGAAACAGAGGGCGAGAAACAGGGAGGCTGAAACAGAGGGGCTGAAACAGAGGGGCTGAAACAAAGGGGCTGAAACAGAGGGGTTGATACAGAGGGCGAGAAACAGAGGTGCTGAAACAGAGGGCGATAAACAGAGGGGCTGAAACAGAGGGGCTGAAACAGAGGGCGAGAACCAGAGGGGCTGAAACAGAGGGCGAGAAACAGAGGGGCTGAAATAGAGGGCGAGAAACAGAGGGCGAGAAACAGAGGGACTGAAACAGAGGGGCTGAAACAGAGGGGCTGAAACAGAGGGCGAGAAACAGAGGGGCTGAAACAGAGGGCGAGAAACAGAGGGGCTGAAACCGAGGGGCTTAATCAGAGGGGATGAAACAGAGGGCGAGAAACAGAGGGGCTGAAACAGAGGGCGAGAAACAGAGGGGCTGAAACAGAGGGGATGAAACAGAGGGCGAGAAACAGAGGGGCTGAAACAGAGGGCGAGAAACAGAGGGGCTGAAACAGAGGGCGAGAAACAGAGGGGCTGACACAGAGCGGCTGAAACAGAGGGGCTGAATCAGAGGGGCTGATTCAGAGGCGCTGAAACAGAGGAGCTGAATCAGCGGGGCTGAAACAGAGGGTGAGAAACAGAGGGGCTGAAACAGAGGGGCTGAAACAGATGGGCTGAAACAGAGGGCAAGAAACAGAGCGGCTGAATCAGAGGGGCTAAATCAGAGGGGCTGAGTCAGAGGGGCTGAAACAGAGGGGCAGAATCAGAGGGGCTGAAACAAAGGGTGAGAAACAGAGGGGCTGAAACAGAGGGGCTGAAACAGAGTGGCTGAATCAGAGGGGCTGAAACAGAGGGGCTGGAACAGAGGGGGAGAAACAGAGGGGCTGAAACAGAAGGGCTGAATCAGAGGGGCTGAAACAGAGGGCGAGAAACAGAGGGGCTGAAACAGAGGGCGAGAAACAGAGGGGCTCAAACAGAGGGGTAGAAACAGAGGGGCTGAATCAGAGGGGCTGATTCAGTGGGGCTGAATCAGAGGGGCTGAAACAGAGGGCGAGAAACAGAGGGGCTGAAACAGAGGGGCTGAAACAGAGGGGCTGAATCAGAGGGGCTGAATCAGAGTGGCTGAAACAGAGGGCGAGAAACAGAGGGGCTGAAACAGAGGGGCTGAAACAGAGGGGCTAAATCAGAGGGGCAGAAACAGTGGGCGAGAAACAGAGTGGCTGAAACAGAGGGGCTGAAACAGAGGGCGAGAAACAGAGTGGCTGAAACAGAGGGGCTGAAACAGAGGGGCTGAAACAGAGGGGCTGAAACAGAGGGCGACAAACAGAGGGGCTGAAACAGAAGGGCTGAAACAGAGGGGCTGAAACAGAGGGCAATAAACAGAGGGGCTGAATCAGAGGGGCTGAATCAGAGGGGCTGAAACCGAGGGGCTGAAACATAGGGCGAGAAACAGAGGGGCTGAAACAGAGGGCGAGAAACAGAGGGCGAGAAACAGAGGGGCTGAAACAGAGGGGATGAAACAGAGGGGCTGAAACAGAGGGGCTGATACAGAGGGCGTGAAACAGAGGGGCTGAAACAGAGGGCGATAAACAGAGGGGCTGAAACAGAGGGCGAGAAACAGAGAGGCTGAAACAGAGGGGCTGAAACAGAGGGGCTGAAACAGAGGGGCTGAAACAGAGGGCGCGAAACAGAGGGGATGAATCAGAGGGGCTGCATCAGAGGGGCTGAAACAGAGGGGGTGAAACAGAGGGCGAGAAACAGAGGGGCTGAAACAGCGGGCGAGAAACAGAGGGGCTGAAACAGAGGGGCTGAAAAAGAAGAGCTGAAACAGAGGGGCTGAAACAGAGGGCGAGAAACAGAGGGGCTGAATCAGAGGGGCTGAATCAGAGGGGCTGAAACAGAGCGACTGAAACAGACGGCGAGAAACAGAGGGGCTGAAACAGAGGGCGAGAAACAGAGGGGCTGAAACAGAGTGGCTGAAACAGAGGGGCTGAAACAGAGGGCGAGAAACAGGGAGGCTGAAACAGAGGGGCTGAAATAGAGGGGCTGAAACAGAGGGGCTGAAACAGAGGGGTTGATACAGAGGGCGAGAAACAGAGGTGCTGAAACAGAGGGCGATAAACAGAGGGGCTGAAACAGAGGGCGAGAAACAGAGAGGCTGAAACAGAGGGGCTGAAACAGAGGGGCTGAAACAGAGGGGCTGAAACAGAGGGCGAGAACCAGAGGGGCTGAAACAGAGGGCGAGAAACAGAGGGGCTGAAATAGAGGGCGAGAAACAGAGGGCGAGAAACAGAGGGACTGAAACAGAGGGGCTGAAACAGAGGTGTTGAAACAGAGGGCGAGAAACAGAGGGGCTGAAACAGAGGGCGAGAAACAGAGGGGCTGAAACCGAGGGGCTGAATCAGAGGGGCTGAAACAGAGGGGCTGAAACAGAGGGCGAGAAACAGAGGGGCTGAAACAGAGGGCGAGAAACAGAGGGGCTGAAACAGAGGGCGAGAAACAGAGGGGCTGACACAGAGGGCGAGAGACAGAGGGGCAGAAACAGAGGGCGAGAAACAGAGGGGCAGAAACAGAGGGCGAGAAACAGAGGGGCTGAAACAGAGGGGCTGAAATAGAAGGGCTGAAACAGAGGGGCAGAAACAGAGAGGCTGAAACAGAGGGGCTGAAACAGAGGGGCTGAAACAGAGGGGCTTGAACAGAGGGGGAGAAACAGAGGGGCTGAAACAGAGGGTCTGAATCACAGGGGCTGAAACAGAGGGCGAGAAACATAGGTGCTGAAAAAGAGGGCGAGAAACAGAGGGGCTGAAACAGAGGGGATGAAACAGAGGGGCTGAAACAGAGGGGCTGAATCAGAGGGGCTGAATCAGAGGGGCTGAAACAGAGGGCGAGAAACTGAGGGGCTGAAACAGAGGGGCTGAAACAGAGGGGCTAAATCAGAGGGGCAGAAACAGAGGGCGAGAAACAGAGGGGCTGAAACAGAGGGCGAGAAACAGAGGGGCTGAATCAGAGGGGCTGAATCAGAGGGGCTGAAACAGAGCGACTGAAACAGACGGCGAGAAACAGAGGGGCTGAAACAGAGGGCGAGAAACAGAGGGGCTGAAACAGAGTGGCTGAAACAGAGGGGCTGAAACAGAGGGCGAGAAACAGGGAGGCTGAAACAGAGGGGCTGAAATAGAGGGGCTGAAACAGAGGGGCTGAAACAGAGGGGTTGATACAGAGGGCGAGAAACAGAGGTGCTGAAACAGAGGGCGATAAACAGAGGGGCTGAAACAGAGGGCGAGAAACAGAGAGGCTGAAACAGAGGGGCTGAAACAGAGGGGCTGAAACAGAGGGGCTGAAACAGAGGGCGAGAACCAGAGGGGCTGAAACAGAGGGCGAGAAACAGAGGGGCTGAAATAGAGGGCGAGAAACAGAGGGCGAGAAACAGAGGGACTGAAACAGAGGGGCTGAAACAGAGGGGTTGAAACAGAGGGCGAGAAACAGAGGGGCTGAAACAGAGGGCGAGAAACAGAGGGGCTGAAACCGAGGGGCTGAATCAGAGGGGCTGAAACAGAGGGGCTGAAACAGAGGGCGAGAAACAGAGGGGCTGAAACAGAGGGCGAGAAACAGAGGGGCTGAAACAGAGGGCGAGAAACAGAGGGGCTGACACAGAGGGCGAGAGACAGAGGGGCAGAAACAGAGGGCGAGAAACAGAGGGGCAGAAACAGAGGGCGAGAAACAGAGGGGCTGAAACAGAGGGGCTGAAATAGAAGGGCTGAAACAGAGGGGCAGAAACAGAGAGGCTGAAACAGAGGGGCTGAAACAGAGGGGCTGAAACAGAGGGGCTTGAACAGAGGGGGAGAAACAGAGGGGCTGAAACAGAGGGTCTGAATCACAGGGGCTGAAACAGAGGGCGAGAAACATAGGTGCTGAAAAAGAGGGCGAGAAACAGAGGGGCTGAAACAGAGGGGATGAAACAGAGGGGCTGAAACAGAGGGGCTGAATCAGAGGGGCTGAATCAGAGGGGCTGAAACAGAGGGCGAGAAACAGAGGGGCTGAAACAGAGGGGCTGAAACAGAGGGGCTAAATCAGAGGGGCAGAAACAGAGGGCGAGAAACAGAGGGGCTGAAACAGAGGGCGAGAAACAGAGTGGCTGAAACAGAGGGGCTGAAACAGAGGGGCTGAAACAGAGGGGCTGAAACAGAGGGCGAGAAACAGAGGGGCTGAAACAGAGGGCGAGACACAGAGGGGCTGATACAGAGGGCGAGAAACAGAGGGGCTGAAACAGAGGGGCTGAAACAGAAGGGCTGAAACAGAGGGGCTGAAACAGAGGGCGAGAAACAGAGGGGCTGAATCAGAGGGGCATAATCAGAGGGGCTGAAACCGAGGGGCTGAAACATAGGGCGAGAAACAGAGGGGCTGAAACAGAGGGCGAGAAACAGAGGGCGAGAAACAGAGGGGCTGAAACAGAGGGGATGAAACAGAGGGGCTGAAACAGAGGGGCTGATACAGAGGGCGTGAAACAGAGGGGCTGAAACAGAGGGCGATAAACAGAGGGGCTGAAACTGAGGGCGAGAAACAGAGGGGCTGAAACAAAGGGGCTGAAACAGAGGGCCTGAAACAGAGGGACTGAAACAGAGGGCGAGAAACAGAGGGGCTGAAACAGAGGGCGAGAAACAGAGGGGCTGAAACAGAGGGCGAGAAACAGAGGGGCTGAAACACAGGGGCTGAAACAGAGGGCAAGAAACAGAGGGGCTGAAACAGAGGGCGAGAAACAGAGGGGCTGAAACAGAGGGCGAGAAACAGAGGCCGAGAAACAGAGGGACTGAAACAGAGGGACTGAAACAGAGGGGCTGAAACAGAGGGCGAGAAACAGAGGGGCTGAAAGAGGGGGCGAGAAACAGAGGGGCTGAAACAGAGGGGCTGAATCAGAGGGGCTGAAACAGAGGGTGAGAAACAGAGGGGCTGAAACAGAGGGGCTGAAACAGATGGGCTGAAACAGAGGGGCTGAAACAGAGGGGCTGGAACAGAGGGGGAGAAACAGAGGGGCTGAAAGAGAGGGGCGAAATCAGAGGGGCTGATTCAGAGGGGCTGAAACAGAGGGGCAGAATCAGAACGTCTGAAACAAAGGGTGAGAAACAGAGGGGCTGAAACAGAGGGGCTGCAACAGAAGGGCTGAAACAGAGGGGCTGAAACAGAGGGCGAGAAACAGAGGGGCTGAATCAGAGGGGCTGAATCAGAGGGGCTGAAACAGACGGCGAGAAACAGAGGGGCTGAAATAGAGGGCGAGAAACAGAGGGCGAGAAACAGAGGGGCTGAAACAGAGGGGCTGAAACAGAGGGGCTGAAACAGAGGGTCTGATACAGAGGGTGTGAAACAGAGGGGCTGAAAGAGAGGGCGAGAAACAGCGGGGCTGAATCAGAGGGCGAGAAACAGAGGGGCTGCAACTGAGGGGCTTAAACAGAGGGCGAGAATCAGAGGGTCTGAAACAGGGCGAGAAACAGAGGGACTTAAACAGCGGGCGAGATACAGAGGGGCTGAAACAGAGGGCGAGAAACAGAGGGGCTGAAACAGAGGGGCTGAAACTGAGGGGCTAAAACAGAGGGGCTGAAACAGAGGGCGAGAAACAGAGGGGCTGAAACAGAGGGGCTGAAACAGAGGGGCTAAATCAGAGGGGCAGAAACAGAGGGCGAGGAAGAGAATGGCTGAAACAGAGGGCGAGAAACAGAGGGGCTGAAACAGAGGGGCTGAATGAGTGGGGCTGAATCAGAGGGGCTGAATCAGAGGGGCTGAAACAGAGGGTGAGAAACAGAGGGGCTGAAACAGAGGGGCTGAAACAGATGGGCTGAAACAGAGGGCGAGAAACAGAGGGGCTGAAACAGAGGGGCTGAAACAGAGGGGCTGAAACAGAGGGGTTGATACAGAGGGCGAGAAACAGAGGGGCTGAAACAGAGAGCGAGAAACAGAGGGGCTGAAACAGAGGGGCTGAAACAGAGGGGCTGATACAGAGGGCGAGAAACACAGAGGCTGAAACAGAGGGCGAGATACAGAGGGGCTGAAACAGAGGGCGATAAAAAGAGGGGCTGAAACAGAGGGCGAGAAACAGAGAGGCTGAAACAGAGGGGCTGAAACAGAGGGGCTGAAACAGAGGGGCTGAAACAGAGGGCGAGAAACAGAGAGGCTGAAACAGAGGGCGAGAAACAGAGGGGCTGAAACAGAGGGCGAGAAACAGAGGGGCTGAAACAGAGGGCGAGAAACAGAGGGGCTGAAACAGAGCGGCTGAATCAGAGGGGCTGAAACAGAGGGGCTGAATCAGAGGGGCTGAAACAGAGGGCGAGAAACAGAGGGGCTGAAACAGAGGGCGAGAAACAGAGGGGCTGAATCAGAGGGGCTGTAACAGAGGGTGAGAAACAGAGGGGCTGAAACAGAGGGCGAGAAACAATGGCTGAAACAGAGGGGCTGAAACAGAGGGGCTGGAACAGAGGGGGAGAAACAGAGGGGCTGAAACAGAGGGGCTGAACCAGAGGGGCTGAAACAGAGGGCGAGAAACATAGGGGCTGAAACAGAGGGCGAGAAACAGAGGGGCTGAAACAGAGGGGCTGAAACAGAGGGGCTGAATCAGAGGGGCTGAAACAGAGGGCGAGAAACAGAGGGGCTGAAACAGAGGGCGACAAATAGAGGGGCTGAAACAGAGGGGCTGAAACAGAGGGGCTGAAACAGAGGTTCTGAATCAGAGGGGCTGAATCAGAGGGGCTGAAACAGAGGGCGAGAAACAGAGGGGCTGAAACAGAGGGGCTGAAACAGAGGGGCTAAATCAGAGGGGCAGAAACAGAGGGCGAGAAACAGAGGGGCTGAAACAGAGGGCGAGAAACAGTGTGGCTGAAACAGAGGGGCTGAAACAGAGGGGCTGAAACAGAGGGGCTGAAAGAGAGGGCGAGAAACAGAGTGGCTGAAACAGAGGGCGAGACACAGAGGGGCTGATACAGAGGGCGAGAAACAGAGGGGCTAAAAACAGGGGCTGAAACAGAAGGGCTGAAACAGAGGGGCTGAAACAGAGGGCGAGAAACAGAGGGGCTGAATCAGAGGGCCTGAATCAGAGGGGCTGAAACCGAAGGGCTGAAACATCGGGCGAGAAACAGAGGGGCTGAATCAGAGGGCGAGAAACAGAGGGCGAGAAACAGAGGGGCTGAAACAGAGGGGATGACACAGAGGGGCTGAAACAGAGGGGCTGATACAGAGGGCGAGAAACAGAGGGGCTGAAACAGGGGGGCTGAAACAGAGGATCTAAAGCAGAGGGGCAGAAACAGAGGAGGAGAAACAGAGGGGCTGAAAAAGAGGGCGAGAAACAGAGGGGCTGAAACAGAGGGGCTGATACAGAGGGCGAGAAACAGAGGGGCTGAAACAGAGGGGCTGAAACAGAGGGGCTGAAACAGAGGGTCTGATACAGAGGGTGTGAAACAGAGGGGCTGAAAGAGAGGGCGAGAAACAGCGGGGCTGAATCAGAGGGCGAGAAACAGAGGGGCTGAAACTGAGGGGCTTAAACAGAGGGCGAGAATCAGAGGGTCTGAAACAGGGCGAGAAACAAAGGGCGAGAAACAGAGGGACTTAAACAGCGGGCGAGATACAGAGGGGCTGAAACAGAGGGCGAGAAACAGAGGGGCTGAAACAGAGGGGCTGAAACTGAGGGGCTAAAACAGAGGGGCTGAAACAGAGGGCGAGAAACAGAGGGGCTGAAACAGAGGGGCTGAAACAGAGGGGCTAAATCAGAGGGGCAGAAACAGAGGGCGAGGAAGAGAATGGCTGAAACAGAGGGCGAGAAACAGAGGGGCTGAAACAGAGGGGCTGAATGAGTGGGGCTGAATCAGAGGGGCTGAATCAGAGGGGCTGAAACAGAGGGTGAGAAACAGAGGGGCTGAAACAGAGGGGCTGAAACAGATGGGCTGAAACAGAGGGCGAGAAACAGAGGGGCTGAAACAGAGGGGCTGAAACAGAGGGGCTGAAACAGAGGGGCTGAAACAGAGGGGCTGATACAGAGGGCGAGAAACACAGAGGCTGAAACAGAGGGCGAGATACAGAGGGGCTGAAACAGAGGGCGATAAAAAGAGGGGCTGAAACAGAGGGCGAGAAACAGAGAGGCTGAAACAGAGGGGCTGAAACAGAGGGGCTGAAACATAGGGGCTGAAACAGAGGGCGAGAAACAGAGAGGCTGAAACAGAGAGGCTGAAACAGAGGGCGAGAAACAGAGGGGCTGAAACAGAGGGCGAGAAACAGAGAGGCTGAAACAGAGGGGCAGAAACAGAGGGGCTGAAACAGAGGGGCTGAAACAGAGGGCAAGAAACAGAGAGGCTGAAACAGAGGGCGAGAAACAGAGGGGCTGAAACAGAGGGCGAGAAACAGAGGGGCTGAAACAGAGGGCGAGAAACAGAGGGCCTGAAACAGAGCGGCTGAATCAGAGGGGCTGAAACAGAGGAGCTGAATCAGAGGGGCTGAAACAGAGGGCGAGAAACAGAGGGGCTGAAACAGAGGGCGAGAAACAGAGGGGCTGAATCAGAGGGGCTGTAACAGAGGGTGAGAAACAGAGGGGCTGAAACAGAGGGCGAGAAACAATGGCTGAAACAGAGGGGCTGAAACAGAGGGGCTGGAACAGAGGGGGAGAAACAGAGGGGCTGAAACAGAGGGGCTGAACCAGAGGGGCTGAAACAGAGGGCGAGAAACAAAGGGGCTGAAACAGAGGGCGAGAAACAGAGGGGCTGAAACAGAGGGGCTGAAACAGAGGGGCTGAATCAGAGGGGCTGAAACAGAGGGCGAGAAACAGAGGGGCTGAAACAGAGGTCGACAAATAGAGGGGCTGAAACAGAGGGGCTGAAACAGAGGGGCTGAAACAGAGGTTCTGAATCAGAGGGGCTGAATCAGAGGGGCTGAAACAGAGGGCGAGAAACAGAGGGGCTGAAACAGAGGGGCTGAAACAGAGGGGCTAAATCAGAGGGGCAGAAACAGAGGGCGAGAAACAGAGGGGCTGAAACAGAGGGCGAGAAACAGTGTGGCTGAAACAGAGGGGCTGAAACAGAGGGGCTGAAACAGAGGGGCTGAAAGAGAGGGCGAGAAACAGAGTGGCTGAAACAGAGGGCGAGACACAGAGGGGCTGATACAGAGGGCGAGAAACAGAGGGGCTAAAAACAGGGGCTGAAACAGAAGGGCTGAAACAGAGGGGCTGAAACAGAGGGCGAGAAACAGAGGGGCTGAATCAGAGGGCCTGAATCAGAGGGGCTGAAACCGAAGGGCTGAAACATAGGGCGAGAAACAGAGGGGCTGAATCAGAGGGCGAGAAACAGAGGGCGAGAAACAGAGGGGCTGAAACAGAGGGGCTGAAACAGAAGGGCTGAAACAGAGGGGCTGATACAGAGGCCTTGAAACAGAGGGGCTGAAACAGAGGGCGAGAAACAGAGGGGCTGAAACAGAGGGCGAGAAACAGAGGGGCTGAAACAGAGGGACTGAAACAGAGGGCGAGAAACAGAGAGGCTGAAACAGAGGGCGTGAAACAGAGGGGCTGAAACAGAGGGCGAGAAACAGAGGGGCTGAAACAGAGGGCGAGAAACAGAGGGCCTGAAACAGAGGGCGAGAAACAGAGGGCGAGAAACAGAGGGACTGAAACAGAGAGACTGAAACAGAGGAGCTGAAACAGAGGGCGAGAAACAGAGGGGCTGAAACAGAGGGCGAGAAACAGAGGGGCTGAAACAGAGGGGCTGAATGAGTGGGGCTGAATCAGAGGGGCTGAATCAGAGGGGCTGAAACAGAGGGTGAGAAACAGAGGGGCTGAAACAGAGGGGCTGAAACAGATGGGCTGAAACAGACGGCGAGAAACAGAGGGGCTGAATCAGAGGGGCAAAATCAGAGGGGCTGAATCAGAGGGGCTGAAACAGAGGGGCTGAAACAAAGGGCGAGAAACACAGGGGCTGAAACAGAGGGGCTGAAACAGAGGGGCTGAAACAGAGGGGCTGAAACAGAGGGGCTGGAACAGAGGGGGAGAAACAGAGGGGCTGAAACAGAGGGGTTGAATCAGAGGGGCTGAAACAGAGGGCGAGAAACAGAGGGGCTGAAAGAGAGGGCGAGAAACAGAGGGGCTGAAACAGAGGGGCAGAAACAGAGGGGCTGAATCAGAGGGGCTGTTTAAGAGTGGATGAATCAGAGGGGCTGAAACAGAGGGCGAGAAACAGAGGGGCTGAAACAGAGGGTGAGGAACAGAGGGGCTGAAACAGAGGGGCTGAAACAGAGGGGCTGAAACAGAGTGGCTGAAACAGAGGGGCTGAAACAGAGGGACTGGATCAGAGGGCGAGAAACAGAGGGGCTGAAACAGAGAGCGAGAAACAGAGGGGCTGAAACAGAGGGGCTGAATCAGAGGGGCTGAAATAGAGGGGCTGAATCAAAGGGGCTGAATCTGAGGGGCTGAATCAGAGGGGCTGAAACAGAGGGCGAGAAACAGAGGGGCTGAAACAGCGGGCGAGAAACAGAGGGGCTGAAATAGAGGGCGAGAAACAGAGGGGCTGAAACAGAGGGGCTGAAACTGAGGGGCTAAAACAGAGGGGCTGAAACAGAGGGCGAGAAACAGAGGGGCTGAAACAGAGGGGCTGAAACAGAGGGGCTAAATCAGAGGGGCAGAAACAGAGGGCGAGGAAGAGAATGGCTGAAACAGAGGGCGAGAAACAGAGGGGCTGAAACAGAGGGGCTGAAACAGAGGGGCTGAAACAGAGGTGCTGAAAGTGAGGGTGAGAAACAGAGGGGCTGAAACAGAGGGCGAGAAACAGAGGGGCTGAAACAGAGGGCGAGAAACAGAGGGGCTGAAACAGAGGGGCTGAAACAGAGGGCCAGAAACAGAGGGGATGAATCAGAGGGGTTGAATCAGAGGTGCTGAAACAGAGGGGGGGAAACAGAGGGCGAGAAACAGAGGGCTAAAACTTAGGGCGAGAAACAGAGGGGCTGAAACAGAGGGGCTGCAACAGAAGGGCTGAAACAGAGGGGCTGAAACAGAGGGCGAGAAACAGAGGGGCTGAATCAGAGGGGCTGAATCAGAGGGGCTGAAACAGACGGCGAGAAACAGAGGGGCTGAAATAGAGGGCGAGAAACAGAGGGCGAGAAACAGAGGGGCTGAAACAGAGGGGCTGAAACAGAGGGGCTGAAACAGAGGGTCTGATACAGAGGGTGTGAAACAGAGGGGCTGAAAGAGAGGGCGAGAAACAGCGGGGCTGAATCAGAGGGCGAGAAACAGAGGGGCTGAAACTGAGGGGCTTAAACAGAGGGCGAGAATCAGAGGGTCTGAAACAGGGCGAGAAACAAAGGGCGAGAAACAGAGGGACTTAAACAGCGGGCGAGATACAGAGGGGCTGAAACAGAGGGCGAGAAACAGAGGGGCTGAAACAGAGGGGCTGAAACTGAGGGGCTAAAACAGAGGGGCTGAAACAGAGGGCGAGAAACAGAGGGGCTGAAACAGAGGGGCTGAAACAGAGGGGCTAAATCAGAGGGGCAGAAACAGAGGGCGAGGAAGAGAATGGCTGAAACAGAGGGCGAGAAACAGAGGGGCTGAAACAGAGGGGCTGAATGAGTGGGGCTGAATCAGAGGGGCTGAATCAGAGGGGCTGAAACAGAGGGTGAGAAACAGAGGGGCTGAAACAGAGGGGCTGAAACAGATGGGCTGAAACAGAGGGCGAGAAACAGAGGGGCTGAAACAGAGGGGCTGAAACAGAGGGGCTGAAACAGAGGGGTTGATACAGAGGGCGAGAAACAGAGGGGCTGAAACAGAGAGCGAGAAACAGAGGGGCTGAAACAGAGGGGCTGAAACAGAGGGGCTGATACAGAGGGCGAGAAACACAGAGGCTGAAACAGAGGGCGAGATACAGAGGGGCTGAAACAGAGGGCGATAAAAAGAGGGGCTGAAACAGAGGGCGAGAAACAGAGAGGCTGAAACAGAGGGGCTGAAACAGAGGGGCTGAAACAGAGGGGCTGAAACAGAGGGCGAGAAACAGAGAGGCTGAAACAGAGGGCGAGAAACAGAGGGGCTGAAACAGAGGGCGAGAAACAGAGGGGCTGAAACAGAGGGCGAGAAACAGAGGGGCTGAAACAGAGCGGCTGAATCAGAGGGGCTGAAACAGAGGGGCTGAATCAGAGGGGCTGAAACAGAGGGCGAGAAACAGAGGGGCTGAAACAGAGGGCGAGAAACAGAGGGGCTGAATCAGAGGGGCTGTAACAGAGGGTGAGAAACAGAGGGGCTGAAACAGAGGGCGAGAAACAATGGCTGAAACAGAGGGGCTGAAACAGAGGGGCTGGAACAGAGGGGGAGAAACAGAGGGGCTGAAACAGAGGGGCTGAACCAGAGGGGCTGAAACAGAGGGCGAGAAACATAGGGGCTGAAACAGAGGGCGAGAAACAGAGGGGCTGAAACAGAGGGGCTGAAACAGAGGGGCTGAATCAGAGGGGCTGAAACAGAGGGCGAGAAACAGAGGGGCTGAAACAGAGGGCGACAAATAGAGGGGCTGAAACAGAGGGGCTGAAACAGAGGGGCTGAAACAGAGGTTCTGAATCAGAGGGGCTGAATCAGAGGGGCTGAAACAGAGGGCGAGAAACAGAGGGGCTGAAACAGAGGGGCTGAAACAGAGGGGCTAAATCAGAGGGGCAGAAACAGAGGGCGAGAAACAGAGGGGCTGAAACAGAGGGCGAGAAACAGTGTGGCTGAAACAGAGGGGCTGAAACAGAGGGGCTGAAACAGAGGGGCTGAAAGAGAGGGCGAGAAACAGCGGGGCTGAATCAGAGGGCGAGAAACAGAGGGGCTGAAACTGAGGGGCTTAAACAGAGGGCGAGAATCAGAGGGTCTGAAACAGGGCGAGAAACAAAGGGCGAGAAACAGAGGGACTTAAACAGCGGGCGAGATACAGAGGGGCTGAAACAGAGGGCGAGAAACAGAGGGGCTGAAACAGAGGGGCTGAAACTGAGGGGCTAAAACAGAGGGGCTGAAACAGAGGGCGAGAAACAGAGGGGCTGAAACAGAGGGGCTGAAACAGAGGGGCTAAATCAGAGGGGCAGAAACAGAGGGCGAGGAAGAGAATGGCTGAAACAGAGGGCGAGAAACAGAGGGGCTGAAACAGAGGGGCTGAATGAGTGGGGCTGAATCAGAGGGGCTGAATCAGAGGGGCTGAAACAGAGGGTGAGAAACAGAGGGGCTGAAACAGAGGGGCTGAAACAGATGGGCTGAAACAGAGGGCGAGAAACAGAGGGGCTGAAACAGAGCGGCTGAAACAGAGGGGCTGAAACAGAGGGGTTGATACAGAGGGCGAGAACAGAGGGGCTGAAACAGAGAGCGAGAAACAGAGGGGCTGAAACAGAGGGGCTGAAACAGAGGGGCTGATACAGAGGGCGAGAAACACAGAGGCTGAAACAGAGGGCGAGATACAGAGGGGCTGAAACAGAGGGCGATAAAAAGAGGGGCTGAAACAGAGGGCGAGAAACAGAGAGGCTGAAACAGAGGGGCTGAAACAGAGGGGCTGAAACAGAGGGGCTGAAACAGAGGGCGAGAAACAGAGAGGCTGAAACAGAGGGCGAGAAACAGAGGGGCTGAAACAGAGGGCGAGAAACAGAGGGGCTGAAACAGAGGGCGAGAAACAGAGGGGCTGAAACAGAGCGGCTGAATCAGAGGGGCTGAAACAGAGGGGCTGAATCAGAGGGGCTGAAACAGAGGGCGAGAAACAGAGGGGCTGAAACAGAGGGCGAGAAACAGAGGGGCTGAATCAGAGGGGCTGTAACAGAGGGTGAGAAACAGAGGGGCTGAAACAGAGGGCGAGAAACAATGGCTGAAACAGAGGGGCTGAAACAGAGGGGCTGGAACAGAGGGGGAGAAACAGAGGGGCTGAAACAGAGGGGCTGAACCAGAGGGGCTGAAACAGAGGGCGAGAAACATAGGGGCTGAAACAGAGGGCGAGAAACAGAGGGGCTGAAACAGAGGGGCTGAAACAGAGGGGCTGAATCAGAGGGGCTGAAACAGAGGGCGAGAAACAGAGGGGCTGAAACAGAGGGCGACAAATAGAGGGGCTGAAACAGAGGGGCTGAAACAGAGGGGCTGAAACAGAGGTTCTGAATCAGAGGGGCTGAATCAGAGGGGCTGAAACAGAGGGCGAGAAACAGAGGGGCTGAAACAGAGGGGCTAAAACAGAGGGGCTAAATCAGAGGGGCAGAAACAGAGGGCGAGAAACAGAGGGGCTGAAACAGAGGGCGAGAAACAGTGTGGCTGAAACAGAGGGGCTGAAACAGAGGGGCTGAAACAGAGGGGCTGAAAGAGAGGGCGAGAAACAGAGTGGCTGAAACAGAGGGCGAGACACAGAGGGGCTGATACAGAGGGCGAGAAACAGAGGGGCTAAAAACAGGGGCTGAAACAGAAGGGCTGAAACAGAGGGGCTGAAACAGAGGGCGAGAAACAGAGGGGCTGAATCAGAGGGCCTGAATCAGAGGGGCTGAAACCGAAGGGCTGAAACATAGGGCGAGAAACAGAGGGGCTGAATCAGAGGGCGAGAAACAGAGGGCGAGAAACAGAGGGGCTGAAACAGAGGGGATGACACAGAGGGGCTGAAACAGAGGGGCTGATACAGAGGGCGAGAAACAGAGGGGCTGAAACAGGGGGTCTGAAACAGGGGATCTAAAGCAGAGGGGCAGAAACAGAGGAGGAGAAACAGAGGGGCTGAAAAAGAGTGCGAGAAACAGAGGGCGAGAAACAGAGGGGCTGAAACAGAGGGGCTGAAACAGAGGGGCTGAAACAGAGGGTCTGATACAGAGGGTGTGAAACAGAGGGGCTGAAAGAGAGGGCGAGAAACAGCGGGGCTGAATCAGAGGGCGAGAAACAGAGGGGCTGAAACTGAGGGGCTTAAACAGAGGGCGAGAATCAGAGGGTCTGAAACAGGGCGAGAAACAAAGGGCGAGAAACAGAGGGACTTAAACAGCGGGCGAGATACAGAGGGGCTGAAACAGAGGGCGAGAAACAGAGGGGCTGAAACAGAGGGGCTGAAACTGAGGGGCTAAAACAGAGGGGCTGAAACAGAGGGCGAGAAACAGAGGGGCTGAAACAGAGGGGCTGAAACAGAGGGGCTGAAAAAGAGGGGCTGAAACAGAGGGCGACAAATAGAGGGGCTGAAACAGAGGGGCTGAAACAGAGGGGCTGAAACAGAGGTTCTGAATCAGAGGGGCTGAATCAGAGGGGCTGAAACAGAGGGCGAGAAACAGAGGGGCTGAAACAGAGGGGCTGAAACAGAGGGGCTAAATCAGAGGGGCAGAAACAGAGGGCGAGAAACAGAGGGGCTGAAACAGAGGGCGAGAAACAGTGTGGCTGAAACAGAGGGGCTGAAACAGAGGGGCTGAAACAGAGGGGCTGAAAGAGAGGGCGAGAAACAGCGGGGCTGAATCAGAGGGCGAGAAACAGAGGGGCTGAAACTGAGGGGCTTAAACAGAGGGCGAGAATCAGAGGGTCTGAAACAGGGCGAGAAACAAAGGGCGAGAAACAGAGGGACTTAAACAGCGGGCGAGATACAGAGGGGCTGAAACAGAGGGCGAGAAACAGAGGGGCTGAAACAGAGGGGCTGAAACTGAGGGGCTAAAACAGAGGGGCTGAAACAGAGGGCGAGAAACAGAGGGGCTGAAACAGAGGGGCTGAAACAGAGGGGCTAAATCAGAGGGGCAGAAACAGAGGGCGAGGAAGAGAATGGCTGAAACAGAGGGCGAGAAACAGAGGGGCTGAAACAGAGGGGCTGAATGAGTGGGGCTGAATCAGAGGGGCTGAATCAGAGGGGCTGAAACAGAGGGTGAGAAACAGAGGGGCTGAAACAGAGGGGCTGAAACAGATGGGCTGAAACAGAGGGCGAGAAACAGAGGGGCTGAAACAGAGCGGCTGAAACAGAGGGGCTGAAACAGAGGGGTTGATACAGAGGGCGAGAACAGAGGGGCTGAAACAGAGAGCGAGAAACAGAGGGGCTGAAACAGAGGGGCTGAAACAGAGGGGCTGATACAGAGGGCGAGAAACACAGAGGCTGAAACAGAGGGCGAGATACAGAGGGGCTGAAACAGAGGGCGATAAAAAGAGGGGCTGAAACAGAGGGCGAGAAACAGAGAGGCTGAAACAGAGGGGCTGAAACAGAGGGGCTGAAACAGAGGGGCTGAAACAGAGGGCGAGAAACAGAGAGGCTGAAACAGAGGGCGAGAAACAGAGGGGCTGAAACAGAGGGCGAGAAACAGAGGGGCTGAAACAGAGGGCGAGAAACAGAGGGGCTGAAACAGAGCGGCTGAATCAGAGGGGCTGAAACAGAGGGGCTGAATCAGAGGGGCTGAAACAGAGGGCGAGAAACAGAGGGGCTGAAACAGAGGGCGAGAAACAGAGGGGCTGAATCAGAGGGGCTGTAACAGAGGGTGAGAAACAGAGGGGCTGAAACAGAGGGCGAGAAACAATGGCTGAAACAGAGGGGCTGAAACAGAGGGGCTGGAACAGAGGGGGAGAAACAGAGGGGCTGAAACAGAGGGGCTGAACCAGAGGGGCTGAAACAGAGGGCGAGAAACATAGGGGCTGAAACAGAGGGCGAGAAACAGAGGGGCTGAAACAGAGGGGCTGAAACAGAGGGGCTGAATCAGAGGGGCTGAAACAGAGGGCGAGAAACAGAGGGGCTGAAACAGAGGGCGACAAATAGAGGGGCTGAAACAGAGGGGCTGAAACAGAGGGGCTGAAACAGAGGTTCTGAATCAGAGGGGCTGAATCAGAGGGGCTGAAACAGAGGGCGAGAAACAGAGGGGCTGAAACAGAGGGGCTAAAACAGAGGGGCTAAATCAGAGGGGCAGAAACAGAGGGCGAGAAACAGAGGGGCTGAAACAGAGGGCGAGAAACAGTGTGGCTGAAACAGAGGGGCTGAAACAGAGGGGCTGAAACAGAGGGGCTGAAAGAGAGGGCGAGAAACAGAGTGGCTGAAACAGAGGGCGAGACACAGAGGGGCTGATACAGAGGGCGAGAAACAGAGGGGCTAAAAACAGGGGCTGAAACAGAAGGGCTGAAACAGAGGGGCTGAAACAGAGGGCGAGAAACAGAGGGGCTGAATCAGAGGGCCTGAATCAGAGGGGCTGAAACCGAAGGGCTGAAACATAGGGCGAGAAACAGAGGGGCTGAATCAGAGGGCGAGAAACAGAGGGCGAGAAACAGAGGGGCTGAAACAGAGGGGATGACACAGAGGGGCTGAAACAGAGGGGCTGATACAGAGGGCGAGAAACAGAGGGGCTGAAACAGGGGGTCTGAAACAGGGGATCTAAAGCAGAGGGGCAGAAACAGAGGAGGAGAAACAGAGGGGCTGAAAAAGAGTGCGAGAAACAGAGGGCGAGAAACAGAGGGGCTGAAACAGAGGGGCTGAAACAGAGGGGCTGAAACAGAGGGTCTGATACAGAGGGTGTGAAACAGAGGGGCTGAAAGAGAGGGCGAGAAACAGCGGGGCTGAATCAGAGGGCGAGAAACAGAGGGGCTGAAACTGAGGGGCTTAAACAGAGGGCGAGAATCAGAGGGTCTGAAACAGGGCGAGAAACAAAGGGCGAGAAACAGAGGGACTTAAACAGCGGGCGAGATACAGAGGGGCTGAAACAGAGGGCGAGAAACAGAGGGGCTGAAACAGAGGGGATGAAACTGAGGGGCTAAAACAGAGGGGCTGAAACAGAGGGCGAGAAACAGAGGGGCTGAAACAGAGGGGCTGAAACAGAGGGGCTAAATCAGAGGGGCAGAAACAGAGGGCGAGGAAGAGAATGGCTGAAACAGAGGGCGAGAAACAGAGGGGCTGAAACAGAGGGGCTGAATGAGTGGGGCTGAATCAGAGGGGCTGAATCAGAGGGGCTGAAACAGAGGGTGAGAAACAGAGGGGCTGAAACAGAGGGGCTGAAACAGATGGGCTGAAACAGAGGGCGAGAAACAGAGGGGCTGAAACAGAGGGGCTGAAAAAGAGGGGCTGAAACAGAGGGGCTGAAACAGAGGGGCTGATACAGAGGGCGAGAAACACAGAGGCTGAAACAGAGGGCGAGATACAGAGGGGCTGAAACAGAGGGCGATAAAAAGAGGGGCTGAAACAGAGGGCGAGAAACAGAGAGGCTGAAACAGAGGGGCTGAAACAGAGGGGCTGAAACAGAGGGGCTGAAACAGAGGGCGAGAAACAGAGAGGCTGAAACAGAGAGGCTGAAACAGAGGGCGAGAAACAGAGGGGCTGAAACAGAGGGCGAGAAACAGAGAGGCTGAAACAGAGGGGCTGAAACAGAGGGGCTGAAACAGAGGGGCTGAAACAGAGGGCGAGAAACAGAGAGGCTGAAACAGACGGCGAGAAACAGAGGGGCTGAAACAGAGGGCGAGAAACAGAGGGGCTGAAACAGAGGGCGAGAAACAGAGGGGCTGAAACAGAGCGGCTGAATCAGAGGGGCTGAAACAGAGGAGCTGAATCAGAGGGGCTGAAACAGAGGGCGAGAAACAGAGGGGCTGAAACAGAGGGCGAGAAACAGAGGGGCTGAATCAGAGGGGCTGTAACAGAGGGTGGGAAACAGAGGGGCTGAAACAGAGGGCGAGAAACAATGGCTGAAACAGAGGGGCTGAAACAGAGGGGCTGGAACAGAGGGGGAGAAACAGAGGGGCTGAAACAGAGGGGCTGAACCAGAGGGGCTGAAACAGAGGGCGAGAAACAAAGGGGCTGAAACAGAGGGCGAGAAACAGAGGGGCTGAAACAGAGGGGCTGAAACAGAGGGGCTGAATCAGAGGGGCTGAAACAGAGGGCGAGAAACAGAGGGGCTGAAACAGAGGTCGACAAATAGAGGGGCTGAAACAGAGGGGCTGAAACAGAGGGGCTGAAACAGAGGTTCTGAATCAGAGGGGCTGAATCAGAGGGGCTGAAACAGAGGGCGAGAAACAGAGGGGCTGAAACAGAGGGGCTGAAACAGAGGGGCTAAATCAGAGGGGCAGAAACAGAGGGCGAGAAACAGAGGGGCTGAAACAGAGGGCGAGAAACAGTGTGGCTGAAACAGAGGGGCTGAAACAGAGGGGCTGAAACAGAGGGGCTGAAAGAGAGGGCGAGAAACAGAGTGGCTGAAACAGAGGGCGAGACACAGAGGGGCTGATACAGAGGGCGAGAAACAGAGGGGCTAAAAACAGGGGCTGAAACAGAAGGGCTGAAACAGAGGGGCTGAAACAGAGGGCGAGAAACAGAGGGGCTGAATCAGAGGGCCTGAATCAGAGGGGCTGAAACCGAAGGGCTGAAACATAGGGCGAGAAACAGAGGGGCTGAATCAGAGGGCGAGAAACAGAGGGCGAGAAACAGAGGGGCTGAAACAGAGGGGATGACACAGAGGGGCTGAAACAGAGGGGCTGATACAGAGGGCGAGAAACAGAGGGGCTGAAACAGGGGGGCTGAAACAGAGGAGCTAAAGCAGAGGGGCAGAAACAGAGGAGGAGAAACAGAGGGGCTGAAAAAGAGGGCGAGAAACAGAGTGGCTGAAACAGAGGTGCTGAAACAGAGGGCGAGAAACAGAGGGGCTGAAACAGAGGGGCTGATACAGAGGGCGAGAAACAGAGGGGCTGAAACAGAGGGGCTGAAACAGAGCGGCTGAATCAGAGGGGCTGAAACAGAGGGGCTGAATCAGAGGGGCTGAAACAGAGGGGCTGAAACAGTGGGGCTGAAACAGAGGGCGAGAAACAGAGGGGCTGAAACAGAGGGTGAGAAACAGAGGGGCTGAAACAGAGGGCGAGAAACAGAGGGGCTGAATCAGAGGGGCTGAAACAGAGGGTGAGAAACAGAGGGGCTGAAACAGAGGGCGAGAAACAGAGGGGCTGAAACAGAGGGGCTGAAACAGAGTGGCTGGAACAGAGGGGGAGAAACAGAGGGGCTGAAACAGAGGGGCTGAATCAGAGGGGCTGAAACAGAGGGCGAGAAACATAGGGGCTGAAACAGAGGGCGAGAAACAGAGGGGCTGAAACAGAGGGGCTGAAACAGAGGGGCTGAAACAGAGCGGCTGAATCAGAGGGGCTGAAACAGAGGGCGAGAAACAGAGGGGCTGAAACAGAGGGGCTGAAACAGAGGTGCTGAAACAGAGGGGCTGAATCAGAGGGGCTGAATCAGAGGGGCTGAAACAGAGGGCGAGAAACAGAGGGGCTGAAACAGAGGGGCTGAAACAGAGGGGCTAAATCAGAGGGGCAGAAACAGAGGGCGAGAAACAGAGGGGCTGAAACAGAGGGCGAGACACAGAGGGGCTGATACAGAGGGCGAGAAACAGAGGGGCTGAAACAGAGGGGCTGAAACAGAAGGGCTGAAACAGAGGGGCTGATACAGAGGCCTTAAAACAGAGGGGCTGAAACAGAGGGCGAGAAACAGAGGGGCTGAAACAGAGGGCGAGAAACAGAGGGGCTGAAACAGAGGGGCTGAAACAGAGGGGCTGAAACAGAGGGACTGAAACAGAGGGCGAGAAACAGAGAGGCTGAAACAGAGGGCGAGAAACAGAGGGGCTGAAACAGAGGGCGAGAAACAGAGGGGCTGAAACAGAGGGCGAGAAACAGAGGGGCTGAAACAGAGGGCGAGAAACAGAGGGCGAGAAACAGAGGGACTGAAACAGAGAGACTGAAACAGAGGAGATGAAACAGAGGGCGAGAAACAGAGGGGCTGAAACAGAGGGCGAGAAACAGAGGCGCTGAAACAGAGGGGCTGAATGAGTGGGGCTGAATCAGAGGGGCTGAATCAGAGGGGCTGAAACAGAGGGTGAGAAACAGAGGGGCTGAAACAGAGGGGCTGAAACAGATGGGCTGAAACAGACGGCGAGAAACAGAGGGGCTGAATCAGAGGGGCAAAATCAGAGGGGCTGAATCAGAGGGGCTGAAACAGAGGGGCTGAAACAAAGGGCGAGAAAGAGAGGGGCTGAAACAGAGGGGCTGAAACAGAGGGGCTGAATCAGAGGGGCTGAAACAGAGGGGCTGGAACAGAGGAGGAGAAACAGAGGGGCTGAAACAGAGGGGTTGAATCAGAGGGGCTGAAACAGAGGGCGAGAAACAGAGGGGCTGAAAGAGAGGGCGAGAAACAGAGGGGCAGAAACAGAGGGGCTGAATCAGAGGGGCTGTTTAAGAGTGGATGAATCAGAGGGGCTGAAACAGAGGGCGAGAAACAGAGGGGCTGAAACAGAGGGCGAGGAACAGAGGGGCTGAAACAGAGGGGCTGAAACAGAGGGGCTGAAACAGAGTGGCTGAAACAGAGGGGCTGAAACAGAGGGACTGGATCAGAGGGCGAGAAACAGAGGGGCTGAAACAGAGAGCGAGAAACAGAGGGGCTGAAACAGAGGGGCTGAATCAGAGGGGCTGAAATAGAGGGGCTGAATCAAAGGGGCTGAATCTGAGGGGCTGAATCAGAGGGGCTGAAACAGAGGGCGAGAAACAGAGGGGCTGAAACAGCGGGCGAGAAACAGAGGGGCTGAAATAGAGGGCGAGAAACAGAGGGGCTGAAACAGAGGGGCTGAAACTGAGGGGCTAAAACAGAGGGGCTGAAACAGAGGGCGAGAAACAGAGGGGCTGAAACAGAGGGGCTGAAACAGAGGGGCTAAATCAGAGGGGCAGAAACAGAGGGTTAGGAACAGAATGGCTGAAACAGAGGGCGAGAAACAGAGGGGCTGAAACAGAGGGGCTGAAACAGAGGGGCTGAAACAGAGGTGCTGAAAGTGAGGGTGAGAAACAGAGGGGCTGAAACAGAGGGCGAGAAACAGAGGGGCTGAAACAGAGGGCGAGAAACAGAGGGGCTGAAACAGAGGGGCTGAAACAGAGGGCCAGAAACAGAGGGGATGAATCAGAGGGGTTGAATCAGAGGTGCTGAAACAGAGGGGGGGAAACAGAGGGCGAGAAACAGAGGGCTAAAACTTAGGGCGAGAAACAGAGGGGCTGAAACAGAGGGGCTGCAACAGAAGGGCTGAAACAGAGGGGCTGAAACAGAGGGCGAGAAACAGAGGGGCTGAATCAGAGGGGCTGAATCAGAGGGGCTGAAACAGACGGCGAGAAACAGAGGGGCTGAAATAGAGGTCGAGAAACAGAGGGCGAGAAACAGAGGGGCTGAAACAGAGGGGCTGAAACAGAGGGGCTGAAACAGAGGGTCTGATACAGAGGGTGTGAAACAGAGGGGCTGAAAGAGAGGGCGAGAAACAGCGGGGCTGAATCAGAGGGCGAGAAACAGAGGGGCTGAAACTGAGGGGCTTAAACAGAGGGCGAGAATCAGAGGGTCTGAAACAGAGGGCGAGAAACAAAGGGCGAGAAACAGAGGGACTGAAACAGCGGGCGAGATACAGAGGGGCTGAAACAGAGGGCGAGAAACAGAGGGGCTGAAACAGAGGGGCTGAAACTGAGGGGCTAAAACAGAGGGGCTGAAACAGACGGCGAGAAACAGAGGGGCTGAAACAGAAGGGCTGAAACAGAGGGGCTAAATGAGAGGGGCAGAAACAGAGGGCGAGAAACAGAGGGGCTGAAACAGAGGGGCTGAAACAGAGGGGCTGAAACAGAGGTGCTGAAACAGAGGGTGAGAAACAGGGGGGCTGAAACAGAGGGCGAGAAACAGAGGGGTTGAAACAGAGGGGCTGAAACAGAGGGCGAGAAACAGAGGGGATGAATCAGAGGGGTTGAATCAGAGGTGCTGAAACAGAGTGGGGGAAACAGAGGGCGAGAAACAGAGGGCTAAAACTTAGGGTGAGAAACAGAGGGGCTGAAACAGAGGGGCTGCAACAGAAGGGCTGAAACAGTGGGGCTGAAACAGAGGGCGAGAAACAGAGGGGCTGAATCAGAGGGGCTGAATCAGAGGGGCTGAAACAGAGGGGCTGAAACAGACGGCGAGAAACAGAGGGGCTGAAATAGAGGGCGAGAAACAGAGGGCGAGAAACAGAGGGGCTGAAACAGAGGGGCTGAAACAGAGGGGCTGAAACAGAGGGTCTGATACAGAGGGTGTGAAACAGAGGGGCTGAAAGAGAGGGCGAGAAACAGCGGGGCTGAATCAGAGGGCGAGAAACAGAGGGGCTGAAACTGAGGGGCTTAAACAGAGGGTGAGAATCAGAGGGTCTGAAACAGAGGGCGAGAAACAAAGGGCGAGAAACAGAGGGACTGAAACAGAGGGACTGAAACAGAGGGGCTGAAACAGAGGGGGAGAAACAGAAGGGCTGAAACAGAGGGCGAGAAACAGAGGCGCTGAAACAGAGGGGCTGAATGAGTGGGGCTGAATCAGAGGGGCTGAATCAGAGGGGCTGAAACAGAGGGTGAGAAACAGAGGGGCTGAAACAGAGGGGCTGAAACAGATTGGCTGAAACAGAGGGCGAGAAACAGAGGGGCTGAAACAGAGGGGCTGAAACAGAGGGGCTGAAACAGAGGGGTTGATACTGAGGACGAGAAACAGAGGGGCTGAAACAGAGGGCGAGAAACAGAGGGGCTGAAACAGAGGGGCTGAAACAGAGGGCGAGAAACAGAGGGGCTGAAACAGAGGGCGAGAAACAGAGGATCTGAAACAGAGGGCAAGAAACAGAGGAGCTGAAACAGATGGGCTGAAACAGAGGGCGAGAAACAGAGGGGCTGAATCAGATGGGCTAAATCAGAGGGGCTGAATCAGGGGTGCTGAAACAGAGGGGCTGAATCAGAGGGGCTGAAACAGAGCGCGAGAAACAGAGGGGCTGAAACAGAGGGCAAGAAACAGAGAGGCTGAAACAGAGGGCGAGATACAGAGGGGCTGAAACAGAGGGCGATAAACAGATGGGCTGGAACAGAGGGCGAGAAACAGAGAGGCTGAAACAGAGGGGCTGAAACAGAGGGGCTGACACAGAGGAGCTGAAACAGAGGGCGAGAAACAGAGGGGCTGAAACAGAGGGCGAGAAACAGAGGGGCTGAAACAGAGGGCGAGAAACAGAGGGCGAGAAACAGTGGGACTGAAACAGAGGGGCTGAAACAGAGGGGCTGAAACAGAGGGCGAGAAACAGAGGGGCTGAAACAGAGGGCGAGAAACAGAGGGGCTGAAACCGAGGGGCTGAATCAGAGGGGCTGAAACAGAGGGGCTGAAACAGAGGGCGAGAAGCAGAGGGGCTGAAACAGAGGGCGAGAAACAGAGGGGCTGAAACAGAGGGCGAGAAACAGAGGGGCTGAAACAGAGCGGCTGAAACAGAGGGGCTGAAACACAGGGGCTGAATCAGAGGGGCTGATTCAGAGGGGCTGAAACAGAGGGGCTGAATCAGCGTGGCTGAAACGGAGGGCGAGTAACAGAGGGGCTGAAACAGAGGGCGAGAGACAGAGGGGCAGAAACAGAGGGTGAGAAACAGAGGGGCTGAAACAGAGGTGCTGAAACAGACGGCGAGAAACAGAGGGGCTGAAACAGAGGGCGAGAAACAGAGGGGCTGAAACAGAGGGGCTGAATCAGAGGGGCTGATTCAGAGGGGCTGAAACAGAGGGGCTGAATCAGCGTGGCTGAAACGGAGGGCGAGTAACAGAGGGGCTGAAACAGAGGGCGAGAGACAGAGGGGCAGAAACAGAGGGCGAGAAACAGAGGGGCTGAAACAGAGGGGCTGAAACAGAGGGCGAGAAACAGAGGGGCTGAAACAGAGGGCGAGAAACAGAGGGGCTGAAACAGAGGGGCTGAAACAGAGGGGCTGAAACAGAGGGGCTGAAACAGTGGGGCTGAAACAGAGGGCGAGAAACAGCGGGGCTGAAACAGAGGGCGAGAAACAGAGTGGCTGAAACAGAGGGTGAGAAACAGAGGGGCTGAATCAGAGGGGCTGAAACAGAAGGCGAGAAACAGAGGGGCTGAAACAGACGGGCTGAAACAGAGGGGCTGAAAATGAGAGCGAAAAACAGAGGGGCGGATACAGAGGGCGAGAAACAGAGGGGCTGAAACAGAGGGGCTGAAACAAAGGGGCTGAAACAGAGGGGCTGGAACAGAGGGCGAGAAACAGAGGGGCTGAAACAGAGGGGCTGAAACAGAGGGGCTAAATGAGAGGGGCAGAAACAGAGGGCGAGAAACAGAGGGGCTGAAACAGAGGGGCTGAAACAGAGGGGCTGAAACAGAGGTGCTGAAACAGAGGGTGAGAAACAGGGGGGCTGAAACAGAGGGCGAGAAACAGAGGGGCTGAAACAGAGGGGCTGAAACAGAGGGCGAGAAACAGAGGGGATGAATCAGAGGGGTTGAATCAGAGGTGCTGAAACAGAGTGGGGGAAACAGAGGGCGAGAAACAGAGGGCTAAATCTTAGGGTGAGAAACAGAGGGGCTGAAACAGAGGGGCTGCAACAGAAGGGCTGAAACAGTGGGGCTGAAACAGAGGGCGAGAAACAGAGGGGCTGAATCAGAGGGGCTGAATCAGAGGGGCTGAAACAGAGGGGCTGAAACAGACGGCGAGAAACAGAGGGGCTGAAATAGAGGGCGAGAAACAGAGGGCGAGAAACAGAGGGGCTGAAACAGAGGGGCTGAAACAGAGGGGCTGAAACAGAGGGTCTGATACAGAGGATGTGAAACAGAGGGGCTGAAAGAGAGGGCGAGAAACAGCGGGGCTGAATCAGAGGGCGAGAAACAGAGGGGCTGAAACTGAGGGGCTTAAACAGAGGGTGAGAATCAGAGGGTCTGAAACAGAGGGCGAGAAACAAAGGGCGAGAAACAGAGGGACTGAAACAGAGGGACTGAAACAGAGGGGCTGAAACAGAGGGGGAGAAACAGAGGGGCTGAAACAGAGGGCGAGAAACAGAGGCGCTGAAACAGAGGGGCTGAATGAGTGGGGCTGAATCAGAGGGGCTGAATCAGAGGGGCTGAAACAGAGGGTGAGAAACAGAGGGGCTGAAACAGAGGGGCTGAAACAGATTGGCTGAAACAGAGGGCGAGAAACAGAGGGGCTGAAACAGAGGGGCTGAAACAGAGGGGCTGAAACAGAGGGGTTGATACTGAGGACGAGAAACAGAGGGGCTGAAACAGAGGGCGAGAAACAGAGGGGCTGAAACAGAGGGCGAGAAACAGAGGGGCTGAAACAGAGGGCGAGAAACAGAGGATCTGAAACAGAGGGCAAGAAACAGAGGAGCTGAAACAGATGGGCTGAAACAGAGGGCGAGAAACAGAGGGGCTGAATCAGATGGGCTAAATCAGAGGGGCTGAATCAGGGTTGCTGAAACAGAGGGGCTGAATCAGAGGGGCTGAAACAGAGCGCGAGAAACAGAGGGGCTGAAACAGAGGGCAAGAAACAGAGAGGCTGAAACAGAGGGCGAGATACAGAGGGGCTGAAACAGAGGGCGATAAACAGATGGGCTGGAACAGAGGGCGAGAAACAGAGAGGCTGAAACAGAGGGGCTGAAACAGAGGGGCTGACACAGAGGAGCTGAAACAGAGGGCGAGAAACAGAGGGGCTGAAACAGAGGGCGAGAAACAGAGGGGCTGAAACAGAGGGCGAGAAACAGAGGGCGAGAAACAGTGGGACTGAAACAGAGGGGCTGAAACAGAGGGGCTGAAACAGAGGGCGAGAAACAGAGGGGCTGAAACAGAGGGCGAGAAACAGAGGGGCTGAAACCGTGGGGCTGAATCAGAGGGGCTGAAACAGAGGGGCTGAAACAGAGGGCGAGAAGCAGAGGGGCTGAAACAGAGGGCGAGAAACAGAGGGGCTGAAACAGAGGGCGAGAAACAGAGGGGCTGAAACAGAGCGGCTGAAACAGAGGGGCTGAAACACAGGGGCTGAATCAGAGGGGCTGATTCAGAGGGGCTGAAACAGAGGGGCTGAATCAGCGTGGCTGAAACGGAGGGCGAGTAACAGAGGGGCTGAAACAGAGGGCGAGAGACAGAGGGGCAGAAACAGAGGGCGAGAAACAGAGGGGCTGAAACAGAGGTGCTGAAACAGACGGCGAGAAACAGAGGGGCTGAAACAGAGGGCGAGAAACAGAGGGGCTGAAACAGAGGGGCTGAATCAGAGGGGCTGATTCAGAGGAGCTGAAACAGAGGGGCTGAATCAGCGTGGCTGAAACGGAGGGCGAGTAACAGAGGGGCTGAAACAGAGGGCGAGAGAAAGAGGGGCAGAAACAGAGGGCGAGAAACAGAGGGGCTGAAACAGAGGGGCTGAAACAGAGGGCGAGAAACAGAGGGGCTGAAACAGAGGGCGAGAAACAGAGGGGCTGAAACAGAGGGGCTGAAACAGAGGGGCTGAAACAGTGGGGCTGAAACAGAGGGCGAGAAACAGCGGGGCTGAAACAGAGGGCGAGAAACAGAGTGGCTGAAACAGAGGGTGAGAAACAGAGGGGCTGAATCAGAGGGGCTGAAACAGAAGGCGAGAAACAGAGGGGCTGAAACAGACGGGCTGAAACAGAGGGGCTGAAAATGAGAGCGAAAAACAGAGGGGCTGATACAGAGGGCGAGAAACAGAGGGGCTGAAACAGAGGGGCTGAAACAAAGGGGCTGAAACAGAGGGGCTGGAACAGACGGGGAGAAACAGAGGGGCTGAAACAGAGGGGCTGAATCAGAGGGGCTGAAACAGAGGGCGAGAAACATAGGGGCTGAAACAGAGGGCGAGAAACAGAGGGGCTGAAACAGAGGGGCTGAAACAGAGGGGCTGAATCAGAGGGGCTGAATCAGAGGGGCTGAAACAGAGGGCGAGAAACAGAGGGGCTGAAACAGAGGGACTGAAACAGAGGGGCTAAATCAGAGGGGCAGAAACAGAGGGCGAGAAACAGAGGGGCTGAAACAGAGGGCGAGAAACAGAGTGGCTGAAACAGAGGGGCTGAAACAGAGGGGCTGAAACAGAGTGGCTGAAACAGAGGCCTAGAAACAGAGGGGCGGAAACAGAGGGTGAGACACAGAGGGGCTGATACAGAGGGCGAGAAACAGAGGGGCTGAAACAGAGGGGCTGAAACAGAAGGGCTGAAACAGAGGGGCTGAAACAGAGGGCGAGACACAGAGGGGCTGAATCAGAGGGGCTGAATCAGAGGGGCTGAAACCGAGGGGCTGAAACAGAGGGCGAGAAACAGAGGGGCTGAAACAGAGGGCGAGAAACCGAGGGCGAGAAACAGAGGGGCTGAAACAGAGGGGATGAAACAGAGGGGCTGAAACAGAGGGGCTGATACAGAGGGCGTGAAACAGAGGGGCTGAAACAGAGGGCGAGAAACAGAGGGGCTGAAACAGAGGGGCTGAAACAGAGGGGCTGAAACAGAGGGACTGAAACAGAGGGCGAGAAACAGAGGGGCTGAAACAAAGGGCGAGAAACAGAGGGGCTGAAACAGAGGGCGAGAAACAGAGGGGCTGAAACAGAGGGCAAGATACAGAGGGGCTGAAACAGAGGGCGAGAAACAGAGGGGCTGAAACAGAGGGCGAGAAACAGAGGGCGAGAAACAGAGGGACTGAAACAGAGGGGCTGAAACAGTGGGGCTGAAACAGAGGGCGAGAAACAGAGGGGCTGAAACAGAGGGCGAGTAACCGAGGGGCTGAAACAGAGGGGCTGAATGAATGGGAATGAATCAGAGAGGCTGAATCAGAGTTGCAGAAACAGAGGGTGAGAAACAGAGGGGCTGAAACAGAGGGGCTGAAACAGATGGGCTGAAACAGAGGGCGAGAAACAGAGGGGCTGAATCAGAGGGGTTAAATCAGAGGGGCTGAATCAGAGGGGCTGAAACAGAGGGGCTGAATCAGCGGGGCTGAAACAAAGGGCGAGAAACAGAGGGGCTGAAACAGAGGGGCTGAAACAGAGTGGCTGGAACAGAGGGGCTGAAACAGAGGGACTGGAACAGAGGGGGAGAAACAGAGGGGCTGAAACAGAGGGGCTGAAACAGAGGGGCTGAATCAGAGGGGCTGATTCAGAGGGGCTGAATCAGAGGGGCTGAAACAGAGGGCGAGAAACAGAGGGGCTGAAACAGAGGGCGAGAAACAGAGGGGCTGAAACAGAGGGGCTGAAACAGAGGGGCTGAAGCAGAGTGGCTGAAACAGAGGGGCTGAAACAGAAGGGCTGGAACAGAGGGCGAGAAACAGTGGGGCTGAAACAGAGGGCGAGAAACAGAGGGGCTGAAACAGAGGGGCTGAATCAGAGGGGCTGAAACAGGGGGGCTGAATCAAAGGGGCTGAATCAGAGGGGCTGAATCAGAGGGGCTGAAACAAAGGGCGAGAAACAGAGGGGCTGAAACAGAGGGCGAGAAACAGAGGGGCTGAAACAGATGGGCTGAAACTGAGGGGCTAAAACAGAGGGGCTGAAACAGAGGGCGAGAAACAGAGGCGCTGAAACAGAGGGGCTGAAACAGAGGGGCGAAATCAGAGGGGCAGAAACAGAGGGCGAGAAACAGAGGGGCTGAAACAGAGGGCGAGAAACAGAGGGGCTGAATCAGAGGTGCTGAAACAGAGGGTGAGAACCAGAGGGGCTGAAACAGAGGGCGAAAAACAGAGTGGCTGAAACAGACGGGCTGAAACAGAGGGGCTGAAAATGAGGGTGAAAAACAGAGGGGCTGAAACAGAGTGCGAGAAACAGAGGGGCTGAAACAGAGGGGCTGAAACAGAGGGGCTGGAACAGAGGGGCAAAAAACAGAGGGTGAGAAACAGAGGGGCTGAAACAGAGGGGCTGAAACAGATGGGCTGAAACAGAGGGCGAGAAACAGAGGGGCTGAATCAGAGGGGCTAAATCAGAGGGGCTGAATCAGAGGGGCTGGAACAGAGGGGCTTAATCAGAGGGGCTGAAACAGAGGGCGAGAAACAGAGGGGCTGAAACAGAGGGCGAGAAACAGAGGGGCTGAAACAGAGGGCGAGAAACAGAGGGGCTGAATAAGAGGGGCTGAAACAGAAGGTGTGAAACAGAGGGGCTGGAACAGAGGGCGAGAAACAGAGGGGCTGAAACAAAGGGCGAGAAACAGAGAGGCTGAAAGAGAGGGGCTGAAACAGAGGGGCTGAAACAGAGGGGCTGAATCAGAGGGGCTGAATCAGACGGGCTGAATCAGAGGGGCTGAAACAGATGACGAGAAACAGAGGGGCTGAAACAGAGTGCGAGAAACAGAGGGGCTGAAACAGTGTGGCTGAAACAGAGGGGCCGAAACAGAGGGCGAGAAACAGGGGGGTTGAAACAGAGGGGCTGAAACAGAGGGGCTAAATCAGAGGGGCAGAAACAGAGGGCGAGAAACAGAAGGGCTGAAACAGAGGGCGAGAAACAGAGGGGCTGAAACAGAGGGGCTGAAACAGAGGGCGAAAAACAGAGGGGCTGAAACAGAGGGCGAGAGACAGAGAGGCTGAAACAGAGGGCGAGAAACAGAGGGGCTGAAACAGAGGGGCTGAAACAGAAGGGCTGAAATAGAGGGGCTAAAACAGAGGGCGAGAAACAGTGGGGCTGAATCAGAGGGGCTGAATCAGAGGGGCTGAAACAGAGGGGCTGAAACAGAGGGCCTGAAACAGAGGGGCTGAAACAGAGGGCGAGAAACAGAGGGCGAGAAACAGAGGGGCTGAAACAGAGGGGCTGAAACAGAGGGGCTGAAACAGAGGGGCTGATACAGAGGGCGTGAAACAGAGGGGCTGAAACAGAGGGCGAGAAACAGAGGGGCTGAAACAGAGGGCGAGTAACAGAGGGGCAGAAACAGAGGGGCTGAAACAGAGGGGTTGAAACAGAGGGCGAGAAACAGAGAGGCTGAAACAGAGGGCGAGAAACAGAGGGGCTGAAACAGAGTGCGAGAAACTGAGGGGCTGAAACAGAGGGGCTGAAACTGAGGGACTGGAACAAAGGGGGAGAAACAGAGGGGCTGAAACAGAGGGGCTGAAACAGAGGGGCTGAATCAGAGGGGCTGATTCAGAGGGGCTGAATCAGAGGGGCTGAAACAGAGGGCGAGAAACAGAGGGGCTGAAACAGAGGGCGAGAAACAGAGGGGCTGAAACAGAGGGGCTGAAACAGAGGGGCTGAAGCAGAGTGGCTGAAACAGAGGGGCTGAAACAGAAGGGCTGGAACAGAGGGCGAGAAACAGTGGGGCTGAAACAGAGGGCGAGAAACAGAGGGGCTGAAACAGAGGGGCTGAATCAGAGGGGCTGAAACAGAGGGGCTGAATCAGAGGGGCTGAAACAGAGGTTGAGAACCAGAGGGGCTGAAACAGAGGGCGAAAAACAGAGGGGCTGAAACAGACGGGCTGAAACAGAGGGGCTGAAAAAGAGGGTGAAAAACAGAGGGGCTGAAACAGAGGGCGAGAAACAGAGGGGCTGAAACAGAGGGGCTGAAATAGAGGGGCTGGAACAGAGGGGGACATACAGAGGGGGAGAAACAGAGTGACTGAATCAGAGGGGCTGAAACAGAGGGGCTGAATCAGAGGGGCTGAATCAGAGTGGCTGAATCAGAGGGGCTGAAACAGAGGGCGAGAAACAGAGGGGCTGAAAGAGAGGGCGAGAAACAGAGGGGCTGAAACAGAGGGGCTGAATCAGAGGGCGAGAAACAGAGGGGATGAAACAGAGGGGTGGGAAATAGACGGGCTGAATCAGAGGGGCTGAATGAGTGGGGCTGAAACAGACGGGCTGAAACAGAGGGGCTGAAAAAGAGGGTGAAAAACAGAGGGGCTGAAACAGAGGGCGAGAAACAGAGGGGCTGAAACAGAGGGGCTGGAACAGACGGGGAGAAACAGAGGGGTTGAAACAGAGGGGCTGAAACAGAGGGGCTGAAACAGGGGGGCTGAAACAGAGGGGCTGGAACAGAGGGGGAGATACAGAAGGGGAGAAACAGAGGGGCTGAATCAGAGGGGCTGAAACAGAGGGGCTGAAACAGTGGGGCTGAAACAGAGGGGCTGAAACAGAGGGGATGAAACAGAGGGGCTGAAACAGAGGGGCTGATACAGAGGGCGTGAAACAGAGGGGCTGAAACAGAGGGCGAGAAACAGAGGGGCTGAAACAGAGGGCGAGAGACAGAGGGGCTGAAACAGAGGGGCTGAAACAGAGGGGCTGAAACAGAGGGACTGAAACAGAGGGCGAGAAACAGAGAGGCTGAAACAGAGGGCGAGAAACAGAGGGGCTGAAACAAAGGGCGAGAAACAGAGGGGCTGAAACAGAGGGCGAGAAACAGAGTGGCTGAAACAGAGGGCAAGATACAGAGGGGCTGAAACAGAGGGCGAGAAACAGAGGGGCTGAAACAGAGGGCGAGAAACAGAGGGCGAGAAACAGAGGGACTGAAACAGAGGGGCTGAAACAGAGGGGCTGAAACAGAGGGCGAGAAACAGAGGGGCTGAAACAGAGGGCGAGAAACCGAGGGGCTGAAACAGAGGGGCTGAATGAATGGGACTGAATCAGAGAGGCTGAATCAGAGGGACAGAAACAGAGTGTGAGAAACAGAGGGGCTGAAACAGAGGGGCTGAAACAGATGGGCTGAAACAGAGGGCGAGAAACAGAGGGGCTGAATCAGAGGGGCTAAATCAGAGGGGCTGAATCAGAGGGGCTGAAACAGAGGGGCTGAATCAGCGGGGCTGAAACAAAGGGCGAGAAACAGAGGGCCTGAAACAGAGGGCGAGAGACAGAGGGGCAGAAACAGAGGGCGAGAAACAGAGGGGCTGAAACAGAGGGGCTGAAACAGAGGGCGAGAAACAGAGGGGCTGAAACAGAGGGCGAGAAACAGAGGGGCTGAAACAGAGGGGCTGAAACAGAGGGGCTGAAACAGTGGGGCTGAAACAGAGGGCGAGAAACAGCGGGGCTGAAACAGAGGGCGAGAAACAGAGTGGCTGAAACAGAGGGTGAGAAACAGAGGGGCTGAATCAGAGGGGCTGAAACAGAAGGCGAGAAACAGAGGGGCTGAAACAGACGGGCTGAAACAGAGGGGCTGAAAATGAGAGCGAAAAACAGAGGGGCTGATACAGAGGGCGAGAAACAGAGGGGCTGAAACAGAGGGGCTGAAACAAAGGGGCTGAAACAGAGGGGCTGGAACAGACGGGGAGAAACAGAGGGGCTGAAACAGAGGGGCTGAATCAGAGGGGCTGAAACAGAGGGCGAGAAACATAGGGGCTGAAACAGAGGGCGAGAAACAGAGGGGCTGAAACAGAGGGGCTGAAACAGAGGGGCTGAATCAGAGGGGCTGAAACAGAGTGGCTGAAACAGAGGCCTAGAAACAGAGGGGCTGAAACAGAGGGCGAGACACAGAGGGGCTGATACAGAGGGCGAGAAACAGAGTGGCTGAAACAGAGGGGCTGAAACAGAGGGGCTGAAACAGAGTGGCTGAAACAGAGGCCTAGAAACAGAGGGGCTGAAACAGAGGGCGAGACACAGAGGGGCTGATACAGAGGGCGAGAAACAGAGGGGCTGAAACAGAGGGGCTGAAACAGAAGGGCTGAAACAGAGGGGCTGAAACAGAGGGCGAGACACAGAGGGGCTGAATCAGAGGGGCTGAATCAGAGGGGCTGAAACCGAGGGTGCTGAAACAGAGGGCGAGAAACAGAAGGGCTGAAACAGAGGGCGAGAAACCAAGGGCGAGAAACAGAGGGGCTGAAACAGAGGGGATGAAACAGAGGGGCTGAAACAGAGGGGCTGATACAGAGGGCGTGAAACAGAGGGGCTGAAACAGAGGGCGAGAAACAGAGGGGCTGAAACAGAGGGGCTGAAACAGAGGGGCTGAAACAGAGGGACTGAAACAGAGGGCGAGAAACAGAGGGGCTGAAACAAAGGGCGAGAAACAGGGGGGCTGAAACAGAGGGCGAGAAACAGAGGGGCTGAAACAGAGGGCAAGATACAGAGGGGCTGAAACAGAGGGCGAGAAACAGAGGGGCTGAAACAGAGGGCGAGAAACAGAGGGCGAGAAACAGAGGGACTGAAACAGAGGGGCTGAAACAGAGGGGCTGAAACAGAGGGCGAGAAACAGAGGGGCTGAAACAGAGGGCGAGAAACCGAGGGGCTGAAACAGAGGGGCTGAATGAATGTGAATGAATCAGAGAGGCTGAATCAGAGTTGCAGAAACAGAGGGTGAGAAACAGAGGGGCTGATACAGAGGGCGAGAAACAGAGGGGCTGAAACAGAGAGGCTGAAACAGAGGGCGAGAAACAGAGAGGCTGAAACAGAGGCCTAGAAACAGAGGGGCTGAAACAGAGGGCGAGACACAGAGGGGCTGATACAGAGGGCGAGAAACAGAGGGGCTGAAACAGAGGGGCTGAAACAGAGGGCGAGAAACCGAGAGGCTGAAACAGAGGGCGAGAAACAGAGGGGCTGAAACAGAGTGCGAGAAACTGAGGGGCTGAAACAGAGGGGCTGAAACTGAGGGACTGGAACAAAGGGGGAGAAACAGAGGGGCTGAAACAGAGGGGCTGAAACAGAGGGGCTGAATCAGAGGGGCTGATTCAGAGGGGCTGAATCAGAGGGGCTGAAACAGAGGGCGAGAAACAGAGGGGCTGAAACAGAGGGCGAGAAACAGAGGGGCTGAAACAGAGGGGCTGAAACAGAGGGGCTGAAGCAGAGTGGCTGAAACAGAGGGGCTGAAACAGAAGGGCTGGAACAGAGGGCGAGAAACAGTGGGGCTGAAACAGAGGGCGAGAAACAGAGGGGCTGAAACAGAGGGGCTGAATCAGAGGGGCTGAAACAGAGGGGCTGAATCAAAGGGGCTGAATCAGAGGGGCTGAATCAGAGGGGCTGAAACAAAGGGCGAGAAACAGAGGGGCTGAAACAGATGGGCTGAAACTGAGGGGCTAAAACAGAGGGGCTGAAACAGAGGGCGAGAAACAGAGGCGCTGAAACAGAGGGGCTGAAACAGAGGGGCTAAATCAGAGGGGCAGAAACAGAGGGCGAGAAACAGAGGGGCTGAAACAGAGGGGCTGAAACAGAGGGGCTGAAACAGAGGGTGAGAAACAGAGGGGCTGAAACAGAGGGCGAGAAACAGAGGGGCTGAAACAGAGGGCGAGAAACAGAGGGGCTGAAACAGAGGGGCTGAAACAGTGGGCGAGAAACAGAGGGGATGAATCAGAGGGGCTGAATCAGAGGGGCTGAAACAGAGTGGCTGAAACAGAGGGCGAGAAACAGAGTGGCTGACACAGAGGGCGAGAAACAAAGGGCGAGAAACAGAGGGGCTAAAACAGAGAGGCTGAAACAGATGGGCTGAAACAGAGGGTCTGATACAGAGGGCGTGAAACAGAGGGGCTGAAACAGAGGGCGAGAAACAGAGGGGCTGAAACAGAGGGCGAGAAACAGAGGGGCTGAAACAGAGGGTCTGAAACAGACGGGCTGAAACAGAGGGCGAGAAACAGAGAGGCTGAAACAGAGGGCGAGAAACAGAGGGGCAGAAACAGAGGGCGAGAAACAGAAGGGCTGAAACAGAGGGCGAGAAACAGAGGGGCTGAAACAGAGGGGCTGAAACAGAGGGCGAGAAACAGAAGGGCTGAAACAGAGGGCGAGAAACAGAGGGCGAGAAACAGAGGGACTGAAACAGAGGGACTGAAACAGAGGGCAAGAAACAGAGGGGCTGAAAAAGAGGGCGAGAAACAGAGGGGCTGAAACAGAGAGGCTGAATGAGTGGGGTTGAATCAGAGGTGCTGAATCAGAGGGGCAAAAAACAGAGGGTGAGAAACAGAGGGGCTGAAACAGAGGGGCTGAAACAGATGGGCTGAAACAGAGGGCGAGAAACAGAGGGGCTGAATCAGAGGGGCTAAATCAGAGGGGCTGAATCAGAGGGGCTGGAACAGAGGGGCTTAATCAGAGGGGCTGAAACAGAGGGCGAGAAACAGAGGGGCTGAAACAGATGGCGAGAAACAGAGGGGCTGAAACAGAGGGCGAGAAACAGAGGGGCTGAATAAGAGGGGCTGAAACAGAAGGTTTGAAACAGAGGGGCTGGAACAGAGGGCGAGAAACAGAGGGGCTGAAACAGAGGGCGAGAAACAGAGGGGCTGAAACAGAGGGCGAGAAACAGAGGGGCTGAAACAGAGGGCGAGAAACAGAGGGGCTGAATCAGAGGGGCTGAAACAGAGGTTGAGAACCAGAGGGGCTGAAACAGAGGGCGAAAAACAGAGGGGCTGAAACAGACGGGCTGAAACAGAGGGGCTGAAAAAGAGGGTGAAAAACAGAGGGGCTGAAACAGAGGGCGAGAAACAGAGGGGCTGAAACAGAGGGGCTGAAATAGAGGGGCTGGAACAGAGGGGGACATACAGAGGGGGAGAAACAGAGTGACTGAATCAGAGGGGCTGAAACAGAGGGGCTGAATCAGAGGGGCTGAATCAGAGTGGCTGAATCAGAGGGGCTGAAACAGAGGGCGAGAAACAGAGGGGCTGAAACAGAGGGCGAGAAACAGAGGGGCTGAAACAGAGGGGCTGAAACAGAGGGCGAGAAACAGAGGGGATGAAACAGAGGGGTGGGAAATAGACGGGCTGAATCAGAGGGGCTGAATGAGTGGGGCTGAAACAGACGGGCTGAAACAGAGGGGCTGAAAAAGAGGGTGAAAAACAGAGGGGCTGAAACAGAGGGCGAGAAACAGAGGGGCTGAAACAGAGGGGCTGGAACAGACGGGGAGAAACAGAGGGGTTGAAACAGAGGGGCTGAAACAGAGGGGCTGAAACAGGGGGGCTGAAACAGAGGGGCTGGAACAGAGGGGGAGATACAGAAGGGGAGAAACAGAGGGGCTGAATCAGAGGGGCTGAAACAGAGGGGCTGAAACAGTGGGGCTGAAACAGAGGGGCTGAAACAGAGGGGATGAAACAGAGGGGCTGAAACAGAGGGGCTGATACAGAGGGCGTGAAACAGAGGGGCTGAAACAGAGGGCGAGAAACAGAGGGGCTGAAACAGAGGGCGAGAGACAGAGGGGCTGAAATAGAGGGGCTGAAACAGAGGGGCTGAAACAGAGGGACTGAAACAGAGGGCGAGAAACAGAGAGGCTGAAACAGAGGGCGAGAAACAGAGGGGCTGAAACAAAGGGCGAGAAACAGAGGGGCTGAAACAGAGGGCGAGAAACAGAGTGGCTGAAACAGAGGGCAAGATACAGAGGGGCTGAAACAGAGGGCGAGAAACAGAGGGGCTGAAACAGAGGGCGAGAAACAGAGGGCGAGAAACAGAGGGACTGAAACAGAGGGGCTGAAACAGAGGGGCTGAAACAGAGGGCGAGAAACAGAGGGGCTGAAACAGAGGGCGAGAAACCGAGGGGCTGAAACAGAGGGGCTGAATGAATGGGACTGAATCAGAGAGGCTGAATCAGAGGGACAGAAACAGAGTGTGAGAAACAGAGGGGCTGAAACAGAGGGGCTGAAACAGATGGGCTGAAACAGAGGGCGAGAAACAGAGGGGCTGAATCAGAGGGGCTAAATCAGAGGGGCTGAATCAGAGGGGCTGAAACAGAGGGGCTGAATCAGCGGGGCTGAAACAAAGGGCGAGAAACAGAGAGCCTGAAACAGAGGGCGAGAGACAGAGGGGCAGAAACAGAGGGCGAGAAACAGAGGGGCTGAAACAGAGGGGCTGAAACAGAGGGCGAGAAACAGAGGGGCTGAAACAGAGGGCGAGAAACAGAGGGGCTGAAACAGAGGGGCTGAAACAGAGGGGCTGAAACAGTGGGGCTGAAACAGAGGGCGAGAAACAGCGGGGCTGAAACAGAGGGCGAGAAACAGAGTGGCTGAAACAGAGGGTGAGAAACAGAGGGGCTGAATCAGAGGGGTTGAAACAGAAGGCGAGAAACAGAGGGGCTGAAACAGACGGGCTGAAACAGAGGGGCTGAAAATGAGAGCGAAAAACAGAGGGGCTGATACAGAGGGCGAGAAACAGAGGGGCTGAAACAGAGGGGCTGAAACAAAGGGGCTGAAACAGAGGGGCTGGAACAGACGGGGAGAAACAGAGGGGCTGAAACAGAGGGGCTGAATCAGAGGGGCTGAAACAGAGGGCGAGAAACATAGGGGCTGAAACAGAGGGCGAGAAACAGAGGGGCTGAAACAGAGGGGCTGAAACAGAGGGGCTGAATCAGAGGGGCTGAATCAGAGGGGCTGAAACAGAGGGCGAGAAACAGAGGGGCTGAAACAGAGGGACTGAAACAGAGGGGCTAAATCAGAGGGGCAGAAACAGAGGGCGAGAAACAGAGGGGCTGAAACAGAGGGCGAGAAACAGAGTGGCTGAAACAGAGGGGCTGAAACAGAGGGGCTGAAACAGAGTGGCTGAAACAGAGGCCTAGAAACAGAGGGGCTGAAACAGAGGGCGAGACACAGAGGGGCTGATACAGAGGGCGAGAAACAGAGGGGCTGAAACAGAGGGGCTGAAACAGAAGGGTTGAAACAGAGGGGCTGAAACAGAGGGCGAGACACAGAGGGGCTGAATCAGAGGGGCTGAATCAGAGGGGCTGAAACCGAGGGTGCTGAAACAGAGGGCGAGAAACAGAAGGGCTGAAACAGAGGGCGAGAAACCGAGGGCGAGAAACAGAGGGGCTGAAACAGACGGGATGAAACAGAGGGGCTGAAACAGAGGGGCTGATACAGAGGGCGTGAAACAGAGGGGCTGAAACAGAGGGCGAGAAACAGAGGGGCTGAAACAGAGGGGCTGAAACAGAGGGGCTGAAACAGAGGGACTGAAACAGAGGGCGAGAAACAGAGGGGCTGAAACAAAGGGCGAGAAACAGAGGGGCTGAAACAGAGGGCGAGAAACAGAGGGGCTGAAACAGAGGGCAAGATACAGAGGGGCTGAAACAGAGGGCGAGAAACAGAGGGGCTGAAGCAGAGGGCGAGAAACAGAGGGCGAGAAACAGAGGGACTGAAACAGAGGGGCTGAAACAGAGGGGCTGAAACAGAGGGCGAGAAACAGAGGGGCTGAAACAGAGGGCGAGAAACCGAGGGGCTGAAACAGAGGGGCTGAATGAATGTGAATGAATCAGAGAGGCTGAATCAGAGTTGCAGAAACAGAGGGTGAGAAACAGAGGGGCTGAAACAGAGGGGCTGAAACAGATGGGCTGAAACAGAGGGCGAGAAACAGAGGGGCTGAATCAGAGGGGCTAAATCAGAGGGGCTGAATCAGAGGGGCTGAAACAGAGGGGCTGAATCAGCGGGGCTGAAACAAAGGGCGAGAAACAGAGGGGCTGAAACAGAGGGGCTGAAACAGAGTGGCTGAAACAGAGGGGCTGAAACAGAGGGACTGGAACAGAGGGGGAGAAACAGAGGGGCTGAAACAGAGGGGCTGAAACAGAGGGGCTGAATCAGAGGGGCTGATTCAGAGGGGCTGAATCAGAGGGGCTGAAACAGAGGGCGAGAAACAGAGGGGCTGAAACAGAGGGGCTGAAACAGAGGGGCTGAAGCAGAGTGGCTGAAACAGAGGGGCTGAAACAGAGGGCGAGAAACAGAGGGGCTGAAACAAAGGGCGAGAAACAGAGAGGCTGAAAGAGAGGGGCTGAATCAGACGGGCTGAATCAGAGGGGCTGAAACAGAGGGCGAGAAACAGAGGGGCTGAAACAGAGTGCGAGAAACAGAGGGGCTGAAACAGTGGGGCTGAAACAGAGGGGCCGAAACAGAGGTCGAGAAACAGGGGGGTTGAAAAAGAGGGGCTGAAACAGAGGGGCTAAATCAGAGGGGCAGAAACAGAGGGCGAGAAAAAGAGGGGCTGAAACAGAGGGCGAGAAACAGAGGGGCTGAAACAGAGGGGCTGAAACAGAGGGCGAAAAACAGAGGGGCTGAAACAGAGGGCGAGAGACAGAGAGGCTGAAACAGAGGGCGAGAAACAGAGGGGCTGAAACAGAGGGGCTGAAACAGAAGGGCTGAAATAGAGGGGCTAAAACAGAGGGCGAGAAACAGTGGGGCTGAATCAGAGGGGCTGAATCAGAGGGGCTGAAACAGAGGGGCTGAAACAGAGGGCCTGAAACAGAGGGGCTGAAACAGAGGGCGAGAAACAGAGGGCGAGAAACAGAGGGGCTGAAACAGAGGGGCTGAAACAGAGGGGCTGAAACAGAGGGGCTGATACAGAGGGCGTGAAACAGAGGGGCTGAAACAGAGGGCGAGAAACAGAGGGGCTGAAACAGAGGGCGAGTAACAGAGGGGCTGAAACAGAGGGGCTGAAACAGAGGGGCTGAAACAGAGGGCGAGAAACAGAGAGGCTGAAACAGAGGGCGAGAAACAGAGGGGCTGAAACAGAGGGCGAGAAACTGAGGGGCTGAAACAGAGGGGCTGAAACTGAGGGACTGGAACAAAGGGGGAGAAACAGAGGGGCTGAAACAGAGGGGCTGAAACAGAGGGGCTGAATCAGAGGGGCTGATTCAGAGGGGCTGAATCAGAGGTGCTGAAACAGAGGGCGAGAAACAGAGGGGCTGAAACAGAGGGCGAGAAACAGAGGGGCTGAAACAGAGGGGCTGAATCAGAGGGGCTGATTCAGAGGGGCTGAATCAGAGGTGCTGAAACAGAGGGCGAGAAACAGAGGGGCTGAAACAGAGGGCGAGAAACAGAGGGGCTGAAACAGAGGGGCTGAAACAGAGGGGCTGAAGCAGAGTGGCTGAAACAGAGGGGCTGAAACAGAAGGGCTGGAACAGAGGGCGAGAAACAGTGGGGCTGAAACAGAGGGCGAGAAACAGAGGAGCTGAAACAGAGGGGCTGAATCAGAGGGGCTAAAACAGAGGGGCTGAAACAGAGGGCGAGAAACAGAGGCGCTGAAACAGAGGGGCTGAAACAGAGGGGCTAAATCAGAGGGGCAGAAACAGAGGGCGAGAAACAGAGGGGCTGAAACAGAGGGCGAGAAACAGAGGGGCTGAATCAGAGGTGCTGAAACAGAGGGTGAGAACCAGAGGGGCTGAAACAGAGGGCGAAAAACAGAGTGGCTGAAACAGACGGGCTGAAACAGAGGGGCTGAAAAAGAGGGTGAAAAACAGAGGGGCTGAAACAGAGGGCGAGAAACAGAGGGGCTGAAACAGAGGGGCTGAAACAGAGGGGCTGGAACAGAGGGGCAAAAAACAGAGGGTGAGAAACAGAGGGGCTGAAACAGAGGGGCTGAAACAGATGGGCTGAAACAGAGGGCGAGAAACAGAGGGGCTGAATCAGAGGGGCTAAATCAGAGGGGCTGAATCAGAGGGGCTGGAACAGAGGGGCTTAATCAGAGGGGCTGAAACAGAGGGCGAGAAACAGAGGGGCTGAAACAGAGGGCGAGAAACAGAGGGGCTGAAACAGAGGGCGAGAAACAGAGGGGCTGAATAAGAGGGGCTGAAACAGAAGGTGTGAAACAGAGGGGCTGGAACAGAGGGCGAGAAACAGAGGGGCTGAAACAAAGGGCGAGAAACAGAGAGGCTGAAAGAGAGGGGCTGAAACAGAGGGGCTGAAACAGAGGGGCTGAATCAGAGGGGCTGAATCAGACGGGCTGAATCAGAGGGGCTGAAACAGAGGGCGAGAAACAGAGGGGCTGAAACAGAGTGCGAGAAACAGAGGGGCTGAAACAGTGGGGCTGAAACAGAGGGGCCGAAACAGAGGGCGAGAAACAGGGGGGTTGAAACAGAGGGGCTGAAACAGAGGGGCTAAATCAGAGGGGCAGAAACAGAGGGCGAGAAAAAGAGGGGCTGAAACAGAGGGCGAGAAACAGAGGGGCTGAAACAGAGGGGCTGAAACAGAGGGCGAAAAACAGAGGGGCTGAAACAGAGGGCGAGAGACAGAGAGGCTGAAACAGAGGGCGAGAAACAGAGGGGCTGAAACAGAGGGGCTGAAACAGAAGGGCTGAAATAGAGGGGCTAAAACAGAGGGCGAGAAACAGTGGGGCTGAATCAGAGGGGCTGAATCAGAGGGGCTGAAACAGAGGGGCTGAAACAGAGGGCGTGAAACAGAGGGGCTGAAACAGAGGGCGAGAAACAGAGGGCGAGAAACAGAGGGGCTGAAACAGAGGGGCTGAAACAGAGGGGCTGAAACAGAGGGGCTGATACAGAGGGCGTGAAACAGAGGGGCTGAAACAGAGGGCGAGAAACAGAGGGGCTGAAACAGAGGGCGAGTAACAGAGGGGCTGAAACAGAGGGGCTGAAACAGAGGGGCTGAAACAGAGGGCGAGAAACAGAGAGGCTGAAACAGAGGGCGAGGTACAGAGGGGCTGAAACAGAGGGCGAGAAACTGAGGGGCTGAAACTGAGGGACTGGAACAAAGGGGGAGAAACCCAGGGGCTGAAACAGAGGGGCTGAAACAGAGGGGCTGAATCAGAGGGGCTGATTCAGAGGGGCTGAATCAGAGGTGCTGAAACAGAGGGCGAGAAACAGAGGGGCTGAAACAGAGGGCGAGAAACAGAGGGGCTGAAACAGAGGGGCTGAAACAGAGGGGCTGAAGCAGAGTGGCTGAAACAGAGGGGCTGAAACAGAAGGGCTGGAACAGAGGGCGAGAAACAGTGGGGCTGAAACAGAGGGCGAGAAACAGAGGGGCTGAAACAGAGGGGCTGAATCAGAGGGGCTGAAACAGAGGGGCTGAATCAAAGGGGCTGAATCAGAGGGGCTGAATCAGAGGGGCTGAAACAAAGGGCGAGAAACAGAGGGGCTGAAACAGATGGGCTGAAACTGAGGGTCTAAAACAGAGGGGCTGAAACAGAGGGCGAGAAACAGAGGCGCTGAAACAGAGGGTCTGAAACAGAGGGGCTAAATCAGAGGGGCAGAAACAGAGGGCGAGAAACAGAGGGGCTGAAACAGAGGGGCTGAAACAGAGGGGCTGAAACAGAGGGTGAGAAACAGAGGGGCTGAAACAGAGGGCGAGAAACAGAGGGGCTGAAACAGAGGGCGAGAAACAGAGGGGCTGAAACAGAGGGGCTGAAACAGTGGGCGAGAAACAGAGGGGATGAATCAGAGGGGCTGAATCAGAGGGGCTGAAACAGAGTGGCTGAAACAGAGGGCGAGAAACAGAGGGGCTGACACAGAGGGCGAGAAACAAAGGGCGAGAAACAGAGGGGCTAAAACAGAGAGGCTGAAACAGATGGGCTGAAACAGAGGGGCTAAATCAGAGGGGCAGAAACAGAGGGCGAGGAACAGAAGGGCTGAAACAGAGGGCGAGAAACAGAGGGGCTGAAACAGAGGGGCTGAAACAGAGGGGCTGAATCAGAGGGGCTGAAACAAAGGGCAGAAACAGAGGGGCTGAAACAGAGGGGCTGAAACAGCGTGGCTGAAACAGAGGGGCTGAAACAGAGGGGCTGTTTAAGAGGGGCTGAATCAGAGGTGCTGAAACAGAGGGCGAGAAACAGAGGGGCTGAAACAGAGGGGCTGAAACAGAGTGGCTGAAACAGAGTGGCTGAATCAGAGGGGCTGAAACAGAGGGGGAGAAACAGAGGGGCTGAAACAGAGGGGTTGAATCAGAGGGGCTGAAACAGAGGGCGAGAAACCGAGGGGCTGAAAGAGAGGGCGAGAAACAGAGGGGGTGAAACAGAGGGCCAGAAACAGAGGGCTAAAACAGACGGCGAGAAACAGAGGGGCTGAAACAGAGGGGCTGTAACAGAAGGGCTGAAAGAGAGGGGCTGAAAGAGAGGGCGAGAAACAGAGGGGCTGAATCAGAGGGGCTGAATCAGAGGGGCTGAAACAGAGGGGCTGAAACAGACGGCGAGAAACAGAGGGGCTAAAATAGAGGGCGAGAAACAGAGGGCGAGAAACAGAGGGGCTGAAACAGAGGGGCTGGAACAGAGGGGATGAAACAGAGGGGCTGAAACAGAGGGGTTGAATCAGAGGGGCTGAAACAGAGGGCCAGAAACCGAGGGGCTGAAAGAGAGGACGAGAAACAGAGGGGCTGAAACAGAGGGGCAGAAACAGAGGGCGAGAAACAGAGGGGCTGAAACAGAGGGCGAGAAACAGAGGGGCTGAAACAGAGGGGCTGAAACAGAGGGACTGAAACAGAGGGGCTGAAACAGAGGGCGAGAAACAGAGGGGCTGAAACAGAAGGCGAGAAACAGAGGGGCTGAAACAGAGGAGCTGAAACAGAGGGGCTGAAACAGAGGGTGAGAAACAGAGGGGTTGAAACAGAGGGGCTGAAACAGATGGGCTGAAACAGAGGGCGAGAAACGGAGGGGCTGAATCAGAGCGCGAGAAACAGAGGGGCTGAAACAGAGGGGCTGAATCAGAGGGGCTGAAATAGAGGGGCTGAATCAAAGGGGCTGAATCAGAGGGGCTGAATCAGAGGGGCTGAAACAGAGGTCGAGAAACAGAGGGGCTGAAACAGCGGGCGAGAAACAGAGGGGCTGAAACAGAGGGCGAGAAACAGAGGGGCTGAAACAGAGGGGCTGAAACTGAGGGGCTGAAACAAAGGGCAGAAACAGAGGGGCTGAAACAGAGGGGCTGAATCAGAGGGGCTGAAACAAAGGGCAGAAACAGAGGGGCTGAAACAGAGGGGCTGAAACAGAGTGGCTGAAACAGAGGGGCTGAAACAGAGGGGCTGGAACTGAGGGGGAGAAACAGAGGGGCTGAAACAGAGGGGTTGAATCAGAGGGGCTGAAACAGAGGGCGAGAAACCGAGGGGCTGAAAGAGAGGGCGAGAAACAGAGGGGCTGAAACAGAGGGGCAGAAACAGAGGGGCTGAATCAGAGGGGCTGTTTAAGACGGGCTGAATCAGAGGTGCTGAAACAGAGGGCGAGAAACAGAGGGGCTGAAACAGAGGGGCTGAAACAGAGTGGCTGAAACAGAGTGGCTGAAACAGAGGGGCTGAAACAGAGGGGCTGGATCAGAGGGCGAGAAACAGAGGGGCTGAAACTGAGGGGCTGAAACACAGGGCGAGAATCAGAGGGGCTGAAACAAAGGGCGAGAAACAGAGGGGCTGAAACAGAGGGCGAGAAACAGAGGGGCTGAAACAGAGGGGCTGAAACAGAGGGGCTGGAACAGAGGGGCAAAAAACAGAGGGTGAGAAACAGAGGGGCTGAAACAGAGGGGCTGAAACAGATGGGCTGAAACAGAGGGCGAGAAACAGAGGGGCTGAATCAGAGGGGCTAAATCAGAGGGGCTGAATCAGAGGGGCTGGAACAGAGGGGCTTAATCAGAGGGGCTGAAACAGAGGGCGAGAAACAGAGGGGCTGAAACAGAGGGCGAGAAACAGAGGGGCTGAAACAGAGGGCGAGAAACAGAGGGGCTGAATAAGAGGGGCTGAAACAGAAGGTGTGAAACAGAGGGGCTGGAACAGAGGGCGAGAAACAGAGGGGCTGAAACAAAGGGCGAGAAACAGAGAGGCTGAAAGAGAGGGGCTGAAACAGAGGGGCTGAAACAGAGGGGCTGAATCAGAGGGGCTGAATCAGACGGGCTGAATCAGAGGGGCTGAAACAGAGGGCGAGAAACAGAGGGGCTGAAACAGAGTGCGAGAAACAGAGGGGCTGAAACAGTGGGGCTGAAACAGAGGGGCCGAAACAGAGGGCGAGAAACAGGGGGGTTGAAACAGAGGGGCTGAAACAGAGGGGCTAAATCAGAGGGGCAGAAACAGAGGGCGAGAAAAAGAGGGGCTGAAACAGAGGGCGAGAAACAGAGGGGCTGAAACAGAGGGGCTGAAACAGAGGGCGAAAAACAGAGGGGCTGAAACAGAGGGCGAGAGACAGAGAGGCTGAAACAGAGGGCGAGAAACAGAGGGGCTGAAACAGAGGGGCTGAAACAGAAGGGCTGAAATAGAGGGGCTAAAACAGAGGGCGAGAAACAGTGGGGCTGAATCAGAGGGGCTGAATCAGAGGGGCTGAAACAGAGGGGCTGAAACAGAGGGCGTGAAACAGAGGGGCTGAAACAGAGGGCGAGAAACAGAGGGCGAGAAACAGAGGGGCTGAAACAGAGGGGCTGAAACAGAGGGGCTGAAACAGAGGGGCTGATACAGAGGGCGTGAAACAGAGGGGCTGAAACAGAGGGCGAGAAACAGAGGGGCTGAAACAGAGGGCGAGTAACAGAGGGGCTGAAACAGAGGGGCTGAAACAGAGGGGCTGAAACAGAGGGCGAGAAACAGAGAGGCTGAAACAGAGGGCGAGGTACAGAGGGGCTGAAACAGAGGGCGAGAAACTGAGGGGCTGAAACAGAGGGGCTGAAACTGAGGGACTGGAACAAAGGGGGAGAAACCCAGGGGCTGAAACAGAGGGGCTGAAACAGAGGGGCTGAATCAGAGGGGCTGATTCAGAGGGGCTGAATCAGAGGTGCTGAAACAGAGGGCGAGAAACAGAGGGGCTGAAACAGAGGGCGAGAAACAGAGGGGCTGAAACAGAGGGGCTGAAACAGAGGGGCTGAAGCAGAGTGGCTGAAACAGAGGGGCTGAAACAGAAGGGCTGGAACAGAGGGCGAGAAACAGTGGGGCTGAAACAGAGGGCGAGAAACAGAGGGGCTGAAACAGAGGGGCTGAATCAGAGGGGCTGAAACAGAGGGGCTGAATCAAAGGGGCTGAATCAGAGGGGCTGAATCAGAGGGGCTGAAACAAAGGGCGAGAAACAGAGGGGCTGAAACAGATGGGCTGAAACTGAGGGTCTAAAACAGAGGGGCTGAAACAGAGGGCGAGAAACAGAGGCGCTGAAACAGAGGGTCTGAAACAGAGGGGCTAAATCAGAGGGGCAGAAACAGAGGGCGAGAAACAGAGGGGCTGAAACAGAGGGGCTGAAACAGAGGGGCTGAAACAGAGGGTGAGAAACAGAGGGGCTGAAACAGAGGGCGAGAAACAGAGGGGCTGAAACAGAGGGCGAGAAACAGAGGGGCTGAAACAGAGGGGCTGAAACAGTGGGCGAGAAACAGAGGGGATGAATCAGAGGGGCTGAATCAGAGGGGCTGAAACAGAGTGGCTGAAACAGAGGGCGAGAAACAGAGGGGCTGACACAGAGGGCGAGAAACAAAGGGCGAGAAACAGAGGGGCTAAAACAGAGAGGCTGAAACAGATGGGCTGAAACAGAGGGGCTAAATCAGAGGGGCAGAAACAGAGGGCGAGGAACAGAAGGGCTGAAACAGAGGGCGAGAAACAGAGGGGCTGAAACAGAGGGGCTGAAACAGAGGGGCTGGATCAGAGGGGCTGAAACAAAGGGCAGAAACAGAGGGGCTGAAACAGAGGGGCTGAAACAGCGTGGCTGAAACAGAGGGGCTGAAACAGAGGGGCTGTTTAAGAGGGGCTGAATCAGAGGTGCTGAAACAGAGGGCGAGAAACAGAGGGGCTGAAACAGAGGGGCTGAAACAGAGTGGCTGAAACAGAGTGGCTGAATCAGAGGGGCTGAAACAGAGGGGGAGAAACAGAGGGGCTGAAACAGAGGGGTTGAATCAGAGGGGCTGAAACAGAGGGCGAGAAACCGAGGGGCTGAAAGAGAGGGCGAGAAACAGAGGGGGTGAAACAGAGGGCCAGAAACAGAGGGCTAAAACAGACGGCGAGAAACAGAGGGGCTGAAACAGAGGGGCTGTAACAGAAGGGCTGAAAGAGAGGGGCTGAAAGAGAGGGCGAGAAACAGAGGGGCTGAATCAGAGGGGCTGAATCAGAGGGGCTGAAACAGAGGGGCTGAAACAGACGGCGAGAAACAGAGGGGCTAAAATAGAGGGCGAGAAACAGAGGGCGAGAAACAGAGGGGCTGAAACAGAGGGGCTGGAACAGAGGGGATGAAACAGAGGGGCTGAAACAGAGGGGTTGAATCAGAGGGGCTGAAACAGAGGGCCAGAAACCGAGGGGCTGAAAGAGAGGACGAGAAACAGAGGGGCTGAAACAGAGGGGCAGAAACAGAGGGCGAGAAACAGAGGGGCTGAAACAGAGGGCGAGAAACAGAGGGGCTGAAACAGAGGGGCTGAAACAGAGGGACTGAAACAGAGGGGCTGAAACAGAGGGCGAGAAACAGAGGGGCTGAAACAGAAGGCGAGAAACAGAGGGGCTGAAACAGAGGAGCTGAAACAGAGGGGCTGAAACAGAGGGTGAGAAACAGAGGGGTTGAAACAGAGGGGCTGAAACAGATGGGCTGAAACAGAGGGCGAGAAACGGAGGGGCTGAATCAGAGCGCGAGAAACAGAGGGGCTGAAACAGAGGGGCTGAATCAGAGGGGCTGAAATAGAGGGGCTGAATCAAAGGGGCTGAATCAGAGGGGCTGAATCAGAGGGGCTGAAACAGAGGTCGAGAAACAGAGGGGCTGAAACAGCGGGCGAGAAACAGAGGGGCTGAAACAGAGGGCGAGAAACAGAGGGGCTGAAACAGAGGGGCTGAAACTGAGGGGCTGAAACAAAGGGCAGAAACAGAGGGGCTGAAACAGAGGGGCTGAATCAGAGGGGCTGAAACAAAGGGCAGAAACAGAGGGGCTGAAACAGAGGGGCTGAAACAGAGTGGCTGAAACAGAGGGGCTGAAACAGAGGGGCTGGAACTGAGGGGGAGAAACAGAGGGGCTGAAACAGAGGGGTTGAATCAGAGGGGCTGAAACAGAGGGCGAGAAACCGAGGGGCTGAAAGAGAGGGCGAGAAACAGAGGGGCTGAAACAGAGGGGCAGAAACAGAGGGGCTGAATCAGAGGGGCTGTTTAAGACGGGCTGAATCAGAGGTGCTGAAACAGAGGGCGAGAAACAGAGGGGCTGAAACAGAGGGGCTGAAACAGAGTGGCTGAAACAGAGTGGCTGAAACAGAGGGGCTGAAACAGAGGGGCTGGATCAGAGGGCGAGAAACAGAGGGGCTGAAACTGAGGGGCTGAAACACAGGGCGAGAATCAGAGGGGCTGAAACAAAGGGCGAGAAACAAAGGGCGAGAAACAGAGGGACTGAAACAGAGGGACTGAAACAGAGGGGCTGAAACAGAGGGCGAGAAACAGAGTGGCTGAAACAGAGGGCGAGAAACAGAGGATCTGAAACAGAGGGCAAGAAACAGAGGAGCTGAAACAGATGGGCTGAAACAGAGGGCGAGAAACAGAGGGGCTGAATCAGATGGGCTAAATCAGAGGGGCTGAATCAGGGGTGCTGAAACAGAGGGGCTGAATCAGAGGGGCTGAAACAGAGCGCGAGAAACAGAGGGGCTGAAACAGAGGGCAAGAAACAGAGGGGCTGAAACAGAGGGCGAGAAACAGAGGGGCTGAAACAGAGGGGCTGAAACAGAGGGCCCGAAACAGAGGGGCTGAATCAGATGGGCAGATTCAGAGGGGCTGAAACAGAGGGGCTGAATCAGCGGGGCTGAAACAGAGGGCGAGAAACAGAGGGGCTTAAACAGAGGGCGAGAGACAGAGGGGCAGAAACAGAGGGCGAGAAACAGAGGGGCTGAAAAAGAGGGACTGAAACAGAGCGCGAGAAACAGAGGGGCTGGAACAGAGGGCGGGAAACAGAGGGGCTGAAACAGAGGGGCTGAAACAGAGGGGCTGAAACAGAGGGGCTGAAACAGTGTGGCTGACACAGAGGGCGAGAAACAGAGGGGCTGAAACAGAGGGCGAGAAACAGAGGGGCTGAATCAGAGGGGCAGAAACAGACGGTGAGAAACAGAGGGGCTGAAACAGTGGGCGAGAATCAGAGTGGCTGAAACAGACGGGCTGAAACAGAGGGGCTAAAACAGAGGGTGAGAAACAGAGGGGCTGAAACAGAGGGCGAGAAACAGAGGGCGAGAAACAGAGGGACTGAAACAGAGGGACTGAAACAGAGGGGCTGAAACAGAGGGCGAGAAACAGAGGGGCTGAAACAGAGGGCGAGAAACAGAGGGGCTGAAACAGAGGGGCTGAATGAGTGGGGCTGAATCAGAGGGGCTGAATCAGAGGGCGAGAAACAGAGGGGCTGAAACAGAGGGTGAGAAACAGAGGGGCTGAAACAGAGCGGCTGAAACAGATGGGCTGAAACAGAGGGCGAGAAACAGAGGGGCTGAAACAGAGGGGCTGAATCAGAGGGGCTGAAACAAAGGGCGAGAAACAGAGTGGCTGAAACAGAGGGGCTGAAACAGAGGGGCTGGAACAGAGGGGATGAAACAGAGGGGCTGAAACAGAGGGGTTGAATCAGAGGGGCTGAAACAGAGGGCGAGAAACCGAGGGGCTGAAAGAGAGGACGAGAAACAGAGGGGCTGAAACAGAGGGGCAGAAACAGAGGGGCTGAATCAGAGGGGCTGTTTAAGAGGGGCTGAATCAGAGGGGCTGAAACAGAGGGCGAGAAACAGAGGGGCTGAAACAGAGGGCGAGAAACAGAGGGGCTGAAACAGAGGGGCTGAAACAGAGGGACTGAAACAGAGGGGCTGAAACAGAGGGCGAGAAACAGAGGGGCTGAAACAAAAGGCGAGAAACAGAGGGGGTGAAACAGAGGGGCTGAATGATTGGGGCTGAATCAGAGGGGCTGAATCAGAGGGGCTGAAACAGAGGGTGAGAAACAGAGGGGTTGAAACAGAGGGGCTGAAACAGATGGGCTGAAACAGAGGGCGAGAAACGGAGGGGCTGAATCAGAGCGCGAGAAACAGAGGGGCTGAAACAGAGGGGCTGAATCAGAGGGGCTGAAATAGAGGGGCTGAATCAAAGGGGCTGAATCAGAGGGGCTGAATCAGAGGGGCTGAAACAGAGGTCGAGAAACAGAGGGGCTGAAACAGCGGGCGAGAAACAGAGGGGCTGAAACAGAGGGCGAGAAACAGAGGGGCTGAAACAGAGGGGCTGAAACTGAGGGGCTAAAACAGAGGGGCTGAAACAGAGGGCGAGAAACAGAGGGGCTGAAACAGAGGGGCTGAAACAGAGGGGCTAAATCAGAGGGGCAGAAACAGAGGGCGAGGAACAGAAGGGCTGAAACAGAGGGCGAGAAACAGAGGGGCTGAAACAGAGGGGCTGAAACAGAGGGGCTGAATCAGAGGGGCTGAAACAAAGGGCAGAAACAGAGGGACTGAAACAGAGGGGCTGAAACAGAGTGGCTGAAACAGAGTGGCTGAATCAGAGGGGCTGAAACAGAGGGGGAGAAACAGAGGGGCTGAAACAGAGGGGTTGAATCAGAGGGGCTGAAACAGAGGGCGAGAAACCGAGGGGCTGAAAGAGAGGGCGAGAAACAGAGGGGGTGAAACAGAGGGCCAGAAACAGAGGGCTAAAACAGACGGCGAGAAACAGAGGGGCTGAAACAGAGGGGCTGTAACAGAAGGGCTGAAAGAGAGGGGCTGAAAGAGAGGGCGAGAAACAGAGGGGCTGAATCAGAGGGGCTGAATCAGAGGGGCTGAAACAGAGGGGCTGAAACAGACGGCGAGAAACAGAGGGGCTAAAATAGAGGGCGAGAAACAGAGGGCGAGAAACAGAGGGGCTGAAACAGAGGGGCTGGAACAGAGGGGATGAAACAGAGGGGCTGAAACAGAGGGGTTGAATCAGAGGGGCTGAAACAGAGGGCCAGAAACCGAGGGGCTGAAAGAGAGGACGAGAAACAGAGGGGCTGAAACAGAGGGGCAGAAACAGAGGGCGAGAAACAGAGGGGCTGAAACAGAGGGGCTGAAACAGAGGGACTGAAACAGAGGGGCTGAAACAGAGGGCGAGAAACAGAGGGGCTGAAACAGAAGGCGAGAAACAGAGGGGCTGAAACAGAGGGGCTGAATGAGTGGGGCTGAATCAGAGGGGCTGAATCAGAGGGGCTGAAACAGAGGGTGAGAAACAGAGGGGTTGAAACAGAGGGGCTGAAACAGATGGGCTGAAACAGAGGGCGAGAAACGGAGGGGCTGAATCAGAGCGCGAGAAACAGAGGGGCTGAAACAGAGGGGCTGAATCAGAGGGGCTGAAATAGAGGGGCTGAATCAAAGGGGCTGAATCAGAGGGGCTGAATCAGAGGGGCTGAAACAGAGGTCGAGAAACAGAGGGGCTGAAACAGCGGGCGAGAAACAGAGGGGCTGAAACAGAGGGCGAGAAACAGAGGGGCTGAAACAGAGGGGCTGAAACTGAGGGGCTAAAACAGAGGGGCTGAAACAGAGGGCGAGAAACAGAGGGGCTGAAACAGAGGGGCTGAAACAGAGGGGCTAAATCAGAGGGGCAGAAACAGAGGGCGAGGAACAGAAGGGCTGAAACAGAGGGCGAGAAACAGAGGGGCTGAAACAGAGGGGCTGAAACGGAGGGGCTGAAACAGAGTTGCTGAAACAGAGGGTGAGAATCAGAGGGGCTGAAACAGAGGGCGAGAAACAGAGGGACTGAAACAGAGGGCGAGAAACAGAAGGGCTGAAACAGAGGGGCTGAAACAGAGGGCGAGAAACAGAGGGGATGAATCAGAGGGGCTGAATCAGCGGGGCTGAAACAGAGGGGGTGAAACAGAGGGCCAGAAACAGAGGAGTAAAACAGACGGCGAGAAACAGAGGGGCTGAAACAGAGGGGCTGTAACAGAAGGGCTGAAAGAGAGGGGCTGAAAGAGAGGGCGAGAAACAGAGGGGCTGAATCAGAGGGGCTGAATCAGAGGGGCTGAAACAGAGGGGCTGAAACAGACGGCGAGAAACAGAGGGGCTAAAATAGAGGGCGAGAAACAGAGGGGCTGAAACAGAGGGGCTGAAACAGAGGGGCTGAAACAGAGGTTCTGATGCAGAGGGTGTGAAACAGAGGGGCTGAAACAGAGGGCGAGAAACAGAGGGGCTGAAACAGAGGGCGAGAAACAGAGGGGCTGAAACAGAGGGGCTGAAACAGAGGGGCTGAAACAGAGGGCGAGAAACAGAGAGGCTAAAACAGAGGGCGAGAAACAGACGGGCTGAAACAGAGGGCCAGAAACAGAGGGGCTGAAACAGAGGGCGAGAAACAAAGGGGCTGAAACTGAGGGGCTGAAACAGAGGGCGAGAATCAGAGGGGCTGAAACAGAGGGCGAGAAACAAAGGGCAAGGAACAGAGGCACTGAAACAGAGGGACTGAAATAGAGGGGCTGAAACAGAGGGCGAGAAACAGAGGGGCTGAAACAGAGGGGCTGAATGAGTGGGGCTGAATCAGAGGGGCTGAATCAGAGGGGCTGAAACAGAGGGTGAGAAACAGAGGGGCTAAATCAGAGGGGCTGAATCAGGGGGGCTGAAACAGAGGGGCTGAATCAGAGGGGCTGAAACAGAGGGCGAGAAACAGAGGGGCTGAAACAGAGGGCAAGAAACAGAGGGGCTGAAACAGAGGGCGAGAAACAGAGGGGCTGAAACAGAGGGGCTGAAACAGAGGGGCTGAAACAGAGGGGCTGAATCAGATGGGCTGATTCAGAGGGGCGGAAACAGAGCGGCTGAAACAGAGGGGCTGACACAGTGTGGCTGACACAGAGGGCGAGAAACAGAGGGGCTGTAACAGAGGGCGAGAAACAGAGGGGCTGAAACAGTGGGGCTGAAACAGAGGGGCTGAAACAGAGGGGATGAAACAGAGGGGCTGAAACAGAGGGGCTGATACAGAGGGCGTGAAACAGAGGGGCTGAAACAGAGGGCGAGAAACAGAGGGGCTGAAACAGAGGGCGAGAAACAGAGGGGCTGAAACAGAGGGGCTGAAACAGAGGGGCTGAAACAGAGGGACTGAAACAGAGGGCGAGAAACAGAGAGGCTGAAACAGAGGGCGAGAAACAGAGGGGCTGAAACAAAGGGCGAGAAACAGAGGGGCTGAAACAGAGGGCGAGAAACAGAGGGACTGAAACAGAGGGGCTGAATGAATGGGACTGAATGAGAGAGGCTGAATCAGAGGGGATGAAACAGAGGGGCTGGAACAGAGGGCGAGAAACAGTGGGGCTGAAACAGAGGGCGAGAAACAGAGGGGCTGAAACAGAGGGGCTGAATCAGAGGGGCTGAAACAGAGGGGCTGAATCAAAGGGGCTGAATCAGAGGGGCTGAATCAGAGGGGCTGAAACAAAGGGCGAGAAACAGAGGGGCTGAAACAGATGGGCTGAAACAGAGGGGCTGAAGCAGAGTGGCTGAAACAGAGGGGCTGAAACAGAAGGGCTGGAACAGAGGGCGAGAAACAGTGGGGCTGAAACAGAGGGCGAGAAACAGAGGGGCTGAAACAGAGGGGCTGAATCAGAGGGGCTGAAACAGAGGGGCTGAATCAAAGGGGCTGAATCAGAGGGGCTGAAACAAAGGGCGAGAAACAGAGGGGCTGAAACAGATGGGCTGAAACTGAGGGGCTAAAACAGAGGGGCTGAAACAGAGGGCGAGAAACAGAGGCGCTGAAACAGAGGGGCTGAAACAGAGGGGCTAAATCAGAGGGCCAGAAACAGAGGGCGAGAAACAGAGGGGCTGAAACAGAGGGGCTGAAACAGAGGGGCTGAAACAGAGGGTGAGAAACAGAGGGGCTGAAACAGAGGGCGAGAAACAGAGGGGCTGAAACAGAGGGCGAGAAACAGAGGGGCTGAAACAGAGGGGCTGAAACAGTGGGCGAGAAACAGAGGGGATGAATCAGAGGGGCTGAATCAGAGGGGCTGAAACAGAGTGGCTGAAACAGAGGGCGAGAAACAGAGGGGCTGACACAGAGGGCGAGAAACAGAGGGCGAGAAACAGAGGGGCTAAAACAGAGAGGCTGAAACAGAGGGGCTGAAACAGAGGGTCTGATACAGAGGGCGTGAAACAGAGGGGCTGAAACAGAGGGCGAGAAACAGAGGGGCTGAAACAGAGGGCGAGAAACAGAGGGGCTGAAACAGAGGGTCTGAAACAGACGGGCTGAAACAGAGGGCGAGAAACAGAGAGGCTGAAACAGAGGGCGAGAAACAGAGGGGCTGAAACAGAGGGCGAGAAACAGAAGGGCTGAAACAGAGGGCGAGAAACAGAGGGGCTGAAACAGAGGGGCTGAAACAGAGGTCGAGAAACAGAAGGGCTGAAACAGAGGGCGAGAAACAGAGGGCGAGAAACAGAGGGACTGAAACAGAGGGACTGAAACAGAGGGGCTGAAACAGAGGGCAAGAAACAGAGGGGCTGAAAAAGAGGGCGAGAAACAGAGGGGCTGAAACAGAGGGGCTGAATGAGTGGGGTTGAATCAGAGGTGCTGAATCAGAGGGGCAAAAAACAGAGGGTGAGAAACAGAGGTGCTGAAACAGAGGGGCTGAAACAGATGGGCTGAAACAGAGGGCGAGAAACAGAGGGGCTGAAACAGAGGGCGAGAAACAGAGGGGCTGAATAAGAGGGGCTGAAACAGAAGGTGTGAAACAGAGGGGCTGGAACAGAGGGCGAGAAACAGAGGGGCTGAAAAAAAGGGCGAGAAACAGAGAGGCTGAAAGAGAGGGGCTGAAACAGAGGGGCTGAAACAGAGGGGCTGAATCAGAGGGGCTGAATCAGAGGGGCTGAAACAGAGGGGCTGAAACAGACGGCGAGAAACAGAGGGGCTGATATAGAGGTCGAGAAACAGAAGGCGAGAAACAGAGGGGCTGAAACAGAGGGGCTGAAACAGAGGGGCTTAAACAGAGGTTCTGATGCAGAGGGTGTGAAACAGAGGGGCTGAAACAGAGGGCGAGAAACAGAGGGGCTGAAACAGAGGGCGAGAAACAGAGGGGCTGAAACAGAGGGGCTGAAACAGAGGGGCTGAAACAGAGGGCGAGAAACAGAGAGGCTATAAACAGAGGGCGAGAAACAGACGGGCTGAAACAGAGGGCGAGAAACAGAGGGGCAGAAACAGAGGGCGAGAAACAGAGGGGCTGAAACTGAGGGGCTGAAACAGAGGGCGAGAATCAGAGGGGCTGAAACAGAGGGCGAGAAACAAAGAGCAAGAAACAGAGGGACTGAAACAGAGGGACTGAAATAGAGGGGCTGAAACAGAGGGCGAGAAACAGAGGGGCTGAAACAGAGGGCGAGAAACAGAGGGGCTGAAACAGAGGGGCTGAATGAGTGGGGCTGAATCAGAGGGGCTGAATCAGAGGGGCTGAAACAGAGGGTGAGAAACAGAGGGGCTAAATCAGAGGGGCTGAATCAGGGGGGCTGAAACAGAGGGGCTGAATCAGAGGGGCTGAAACAGAGGGCGAGAAACAGAGGGGCTGAAACAGAGGGCAAGAAGCAGAGGGGCTGAAACAGAGGGCGAGAAACAGAGGGGCTGAAACAGAGGGGCTGAAACAGAGGGGCTGAAACAGAGGGGCTGAATCAGATGGGCTGATTCAGAGGGGCGGAAACAGAGGGGCTGAAACAGAGGGGCTGACACAGTGTGGCTGACACAGAGGGCGAGAAACAGAGGGGCTGTAACAGAGGGCGAGAAACAGAGGGGCTGAAACAGTGGGGCTGAAACAGAGGGGCTGAAACAGAGGGGATGAAACAGAGGGGCTGAAACAGAGGGGCTGATACAGAGGGCGTGAAACAGAGGGGCTGAAACAGAAGGCGAGAAACAGAGGGGCTGAAACAGAGGGCGAGAATCAGAGGGGCTGAAACAGAGGGGCTGAAACAGAGGGGCTGAAACAGAGGGACTGAAACAGAGGGCGAGAAACAGAGAGGCTGAAACAGAGGGCGAGAAACAGAGGGTCTGAAACAAAGGGCGAGAAACAGAGGGGCTGAAACAGAGGGCGAGAAACAGAGGGACTGAAACAGAGGGCCTGAAACAGAGGGGCTGAAACAGAGGGCGAGAATCAGAGGGGCTGAAACAGAGGGCGAGAAACCGAGGGGATGAAACAGAGGGGCTGAATGAATGGGACTGAATCAGAGAGGCTGAATCAGAGGGGCAGAAACAGAGGGTGAGAAACAGAGGGGCTGAAACAGAGGGGCTGAAACAGATGGGCTGAAACAGAGGGCGAGAAACAGAGGGGCTGAATCAGAGGGGCTAAATCAGAGGGGCTGAATCAGAGGGGCTGAAACAGAGGGGCTGAATCAGCGGGGCTGAAACAAAGGGCGAGAAACAGAGGGGCTGAAACAGAGGGGCTGAAACAGAGTGGCTGAAACAGAGGGGCTGAAACAGAGGGACTGGAACAGAGGGGGAGAAACAGAGGGGCTGAAACAGAGGGGCTGAAACAGAGGGGCTGAATCAGAGGGGCTGTTTCAGAGGGGCTGAATCAGAGGGGCTGAAACAGAGGGCGAGAAACAGAGGGGCTGAAACAGAGGGCGAGAAACAGAGGGGCTGAAACAGAGGGGCTGAAACAGAGGGGCTGAAGCAGAGTGGCTGAAACAGAGGGGCTGAAACAGAAGGGCTGGAACAGAGGGCGAGAAACAGTGGGGCTGAAACAGAGGGCGAGAAACAGAGGGGCTGAAACAGAGGGGCTGAATCAGAGGGGCTGAAACAGAGGGGCTGAATCAAAGGGGCTGAATCAGAGGGGCTGAATCAGAGGGGCTGAAACAAAGGGCGAGAAACAGAGGGGCTGAAACAGATGGGCTGAAACTGAGGGGCTAAAACAGAGGGGCTGAAACAGAGGGCGAGAAACAGAGGCGCTGAAACAGAGGGGCTGAAACAGAGGGGCTAAATCAGAGGGGCAGAAACAGAGGGCGAGAAACAGAGGGGCTGAAACAGAGGGGCTGAAACAGAGGGGCTGAAACCGAGGGTGAGAAACAGAGGGGCTGAAACAGAGGGGCTGAAACAGAGGGCGAGAAACAGAGGGGCTGAAACAGAGGGCGAGAATCAGAGGGGCTGAAACAGAGGGCGAGAAACCGAGGGGCTGAAACAGAGGGGCTGAATGAATGGGACTGAATCAGAGAGGCTGAATCAGAGGGGCAGAAACAGAGGGTGAGAAACAGAGGGGCTGAAACAGAGGGGCTGAAACAGATGGGCTGAAACAGAGGGCGAGAAACAGAGGGGCTGAATCAGAGGGGCTAAATCAGAGGGGCTGAATCAGAGGGGCTGAAACAGAGGGGCTGAATCAGCGGGGCTGAAACAAAGGGGGAGAAACAGAGGGGCTGAAACAGAGGGGCTGAATTAGAGTGGCTGAAACAGAGGGGCTGAAACAGAGGGACTGGAACAGAGGGGGAGAAACAGAGGGGCTGAAACAGAGGGGCTGAAACAGAGGGGCTGAATCAGAGGGGCTGTTTCAGAGGGGCTGAATCAGAGGGGCTGAAACAGAGGGCGAGAAACAGAGGGGCTGAAACAGAGGGCGAGAAACAGAGGGGCTGAAACAGAGGGGCTGAAACAGAGGGGCTGAAGCAGAGTGGCTGAAACAGAGGGGCTGAAACAGAAGGGCTGGAACAGAGGGCGAGAAACAGTGGGGCTGAAACAGAGGGCGAGAAACAGAGGGGCTGAAACAGAGGGGCTGAATCAGAGGGGCTGAAACAGAGGGGCTGAATCAAAGGGGCTGAATCAGAGGGGCTGAATCAGAGGGGCTGAAACAAAGGGCGAGAAACAGAGGGGCTGAAACAGATGGGCTGAAACTGAGGGGCTAAAACAGAGGGGCTGAAACAGAGGGCGAGAAACAGAGGCGCTGAAACAGAAGGTCTGAAACAGAGGGGCTAAATCAGAGGGGCAGAAACAGAGGGCGAGAAACAGAGGGGCTGAAACAGAGGGGCTGAAACAGAGGGGCTGAAACCGAGGGTGAGAAACAGAGGGGCTGAAACAGAGGGCGAGAAACAGAGGGGCTGAAACAGAGGGCGAGAAACAGAGGGGCTGAAACAGAGGGGCTGAAACAGAGGGCGAGAAACAGAGGGGATGAATTAGAGGGGCGGAATCAGAGGGGCTGAAACAGAGTGGCTGAAACAGAGGGCGAGAAACAGAGGGGCTGACACAGAGGGCGAGAAACAGAGGGCGAGAAGCAGAGGGGCTAAAACAGAGAGGCTGAAACAGAGGGGCTGAAACAGAGGGTCTGATACAGAGGGCGTGAAACAGAGGGGCTGAAACAGAGGGCGAGAAACAGAGGGGCTGAAACAGAGGGGCTGAAACAGAAGGGCTGAAATAGAGGGGCTAAAACAGAGGGCGAGAAACAGTGCGGCTGAATCAGAGGTGTTGAATCAGAGGGGCTGAATCAGAGGGGCTGAAACAGAGGGCGAGAAACAGAGGGGCTGAAACAGAGGGACGGAAACAGAGGGCGAGAAACAGAAGGGCTGAAACAGAGGGCGAGAAACAGAAGGGCTGAAACAGAGGGCGAGAAACAGAGGGGCTGAAACAGAGGGGCTGAAACAGAGGGCGAGAAACAGAAGGGCTGAAACAGTGGGCGAGAAACAGAGGGCGAGAAACAGAGGGACTGAAACAGAGGGACTGAAACAGAGGGGCTGAAACAGAGGGCAAGAAACAGAGGGGCTGAAAAAGAGGGCGAGAAACAGAGGGGCTGAAACAGAGGGGCTGAATGAGTGGGGTTGAATCAGAGGTGCTGAATCAGAGGGGCAAAAAACAGAGGGTGAGAAACAGAGGGGCTGAAACAGAGGGGCTGAAACAGATGGGCTGAAACAGAGGGCGAGAAACAGAGGGGCTGAAACAGAGGGCGAGAAACAGAGGGGCTGAATAAGAGGGGCTGAAACAGAAGGTGTGAAACAGAGGGGCTGGAACAGAGGGCAAGAAACAGAGGGGCTGAAAAAAAGGTCGAGAAACAGAGAGGCTGAAAGAGAGGGGCTGAAAGAGAGGGGCTGAAACAGAGGGCGAGAAACAGAGGGGCTGAAACAGAGGGCGAGAAACAGAGGGCGAGAAACAGAGGGACTGAAACAGACGGCGAGAAACAGAGGGGCTGAAACAGAGGGCGAGACACAGAGGGGCTGAAACAGAGGGCGAGAAACAGAGGGGCTGAAACAGAGGGGCTGAATGAGTGGGGCTGAATCAGAGGGGCTGAATCAGAGGGGCTGAAACAGAGGGTGAGAAACAGAGGGGCTGAAACAGAGGGGCTGAAACAGATGGGCTGAAACAGAGGGCGAGAAACAGAGGGGCTGAATCAGAGGGGCATAATCAGAGGGGCTGAATCAGAGGGGCTGAAACAGAGGGGCTGAACCAGAGGGGCTGATACAAAGGGCGAGAAACAGACGGGCTGAAACAGAGGGGCTGAAACAGAGGGGATGAAACAGAGGGGCTGAAACAGAGGGGCTGGAACAGAGGGGGAGAAACAGAGGGGCTGAAACAGAGGGTTTGAATCAGAGGGGCTGAAACAGAGGGCGAGAAACCGAGGGGCTGAAAGAGAGGGCGAGAAACAGAGGGGATGTAACAGAGGGGCAGAAACAGTGGGGCTGAATCAGAGGGGCTGTTTAAGAGGGGCTGAATCAGAGGGGCTGAAACAGAGGGCGAGAAACAGAGGGGCTGAAACAGAGGGGCTGAAACAGAGGGACTGAAACAGAGGGCGAGAAACAGAGGGGCTGAAACAGAAGGCGAGAAACAGAGGGTCTAAAACAGAGGGGCTGAATGAATGGGACTGAATCAGAGAGGCTGAATCAGAGGGGCAGAAACAGAGGGTGAGAAACAGAGGGGCTGAAACAGAGGGGCTGAAACAGATGGGCTGAAACAGAGGGCGAGAAACGGAGGGGCTGAATCAGTGCGCGAGAAACAGAGGGGCTGAAACAGAGGGGCTGAATCAGAGGGGCTGAAATAGAGGGCGAGAAACAGAGGGGCTGAAACAGCGGGCGAGAAACAGAGGGGCTGAAACAGAGGGCGAGAAACAGAGGGGCTGAAACAGAGGGGCTGAAACTGAGGGGCTAAAACAGACGGGCTGAAACAGAGGGCGAGAAACAGAGGGGCTGAAACAGAGGTGCTGAAACAGAGGGGCTAAATCAGAGGGGCAGAAACAGAGGGCGAGGAACAGAAGGGCTGAAACAGAGGGCGAGAAACAGAGGGGCTGAAACAGATGGGCTGAAACGGAGGGGCTGAAACAGAGTTGCTGAAACAGAGGGTGAGAATCAGAGGGGCTGAAACAGAGGGCGAGAAACAGAGGGGCTGAAACAGAAGGCGAGAAACAGAGGGGCTGAAACAGAGGGCGAGAAACAGAGGGGATGAATCAGAGGGGCTGAATCAGAGGGGCTGAAACAGAGGGGGTGAAACAGAGGGCCAGAAACAGAGGGCTAAAACAGACGGCGAGAAACAGAGGGGCTGAAACAGAGGGGCTGTCACAGAAGGGCTGAAAGAGAGGGGCTGAAAGAGAGGGCGAGAAACAAAGGGGCTGAATCAGAGGGGCTGAATCAGAGGGGCTGAAACAGAGGGGCTGAAACAGACGGCGAGAAACAGAGGGGCTGAAATAGAGGGCGAGAAACAGAGGGCGAGAAACAGAGGGGCTGAAACAGAGGGGCTGAAACAGAGGGGCTGAAACAGAGGGTCTGATACAGAGGGTGTGAAACAGAGGGGCTGAAACAGAGGGCGAGAAACAGAGGGGCTGAAACAGAGGGGCTGAAACAGAGGGGCTGAAACAGAGGGGCTGAAACAGAGGGGCTGAAACAGAGGGCGAAAAACAGAGAGGCTAAAACAGAGGGCGAGAAACAGACGGGCTGAAACAGAGGGCGAGAAACATAGGGGCTGAAACTGATGGGCTGAAACAGAGGGCGAGAATCAGAGGGGCTGAAACAGAGGGCGAGAAACAAAGGGCAAGAAACAGAGGGACTGAAACAGAGGGACTGAAATAGAGGGGCTGAAACAGAGGGCGAGAAACAGAGGGGCTGAAACAGAGGGCGAGAAACAGAGGGGCTGAAACAGAGGGGCTGAATGAGTGGGGCTGAATCAGAGGGGCTGAATCAGAGGGGCTGAAACAGAGGGCAAGAAACAGAGGGGCTGAAAAAGAGGGCGAGAAACAGAGGGGCTGAAACAGAGGGGCTGAATGAGTGGGGTTGAATCAGAGGTGCTGAATCAGAGGGGCAAAAAACAGAGGGTGAGAAACAGAGGGGCTGAAACAGAGGGGCTGAAACAGATGGGCTGAAACAGAGGGCGAGAAACAGAGGGGCTGAAACAGAGGGCGAGAAACAGAGGGGCTGAATAAGAGGGGCTGAAACAGAAGGTGTGAAACAGAGGGGCTGGAACAGAGGGCGAGAAACAGAGGGGCTGAAAAAAAGGGCGAGAAACAGAGAGGCTGAAAGAGAGGGGCTGAAACAGAGGGGCTGAAACAGAGGGGCTGAATCAGAGGGGCTGAATCAGAGGGGCTGAAACAGAGGGGCTGAAACAGAAGGTGTGAAACAGAGGGCGAGAAACAGAGGGCGAGAAACAGAGGGACTGAAACAGAGGGACTGAAACAGAGGGGCTGAAACAGAGGGACTGAAACAGAGGGGCTGAAAAAGAGGGCGAGAAACAGAGGGGCTGAAACAGAGGGGCTGAATGAGTGGGGTTGAATCAGAGGTGCTGAATCAGAGGGGCAAAAAACAGAGGGTGAGAAACAGAGGGGCTGAAACAGAGGGGCTGAAACAGATGGGCTGAAACAGAGGGCGAGAAACAGAGGGGCTGAAACAGAGGGCGAGAAACAGAGGGGCTGAATAAGAGGGGCTGAAACAGAAGGTGTGAAACAGAGGGGCTGGAACAGAGGGCGAGAAACAGAGGGGCTGAAAAAAAGGGCGAGAAACAGAGAGGCTGAAAGAGAGGGGCTGAAACAGAGGTGCTGAAACAGAGGGGCTGAATCAGAGGGGCTGAATCAGAAGGTGTGAAACAGAGGGCGAGAAACAGAGGGCGAGAAACAGAGGGACTGAAACAGAGGGACTGAAACAGAGGGGCTGAAACAGAGGGCAAGAAACAGAGGGGCTGAAAAAGAGGGCGAGAAACAGAGGGGCTGAAACAGAGGGGCTGAATGAGTGGGGTTGAATCAGAGGTGCTGAATCAGAGGGGCAAAATACAGAGGGTGAGAAACAGAGGGGCTGAAACAGAGGGGCTGAAACAGATGGGCTGAAACAGAGGGCGAGAAACAGAGGGGCTGAAACAGAGGGCGAGAAACAGAGGGGCTGAAACAGAGGGCGAGAAACAGAGGGGCTGAATAAGAGGGGCTGAAACAAAAGGTGTGAAACAGAGGGGCTGGAACAGAGGGTGAGAAACAGAGGGGCTGAAAAAAAGGGCGAGAAACAGAGAGGCTGAAAGAGAGGGGCTGAAACAGAGGGGCTGAAACAGAGGGGCTGAATCAGAGGGGCTGAATCAGACGGGCTGAATCAGAGGGGCTGAAACAGAGGGCGAGAAACAGAGGGGCTGAAACAGAGGGCGAGACACAGAGGGGCTGAAACAGTGGGGCTGAAACAGAGGGGCCGAAACAGAGGGCGAGAAACAGAGGGGCTGAAACAGAGGGGCTGAAACAGAGGGGCTGAAACAGAGGGCGAGAAACAGAGGGGCTGAATCAGAGGCGCAGAAACAGACGGTGAGAAACAGAGGGGCTGAAACAGAGGGCGAGAAACAGAGTGGCTGAAACAGACGGGCTGAAACAGAGGGGCTGAAACAGAGGGCGAGAAACAGAGGGGCTGAAACAGAGGGCGAGAAACAGAGGGCGAGAAACAGAGGGACTGAAACAGACGGCGAGAAAGAGAGGGGCTGAAACAGAGGGCGAGAAACAGAGGGACTGAAACAGAGGGCGAGAAACAGAGGGGCTGAAACAGAGGGGCTGAATGAGTGGGGCTGAATCAGAGGGGCTGAATCAGAGGGGCTGAAACAGAGGGTGAGAAACAGAGGGGCTGAAACAGAGGGGCTGAAACAGATGGGCTGAAACAGAGGGCGAGAAACAGAGGGGCTGAATCAGAGGGGCATAATCAGAGGGGCTGAATCAGAGGGGCTGAAAGAGAGTGGCTGAATCAGAGGGGCTGAAACAAAGGGCGAGAAACAGACGGGCTGAAACAGAGGGGCTGAAACAGAGTGGCTGAAACAGAGGGGCTGAAACAGAGGGGCTGGAACAGAGGGGGAGAAACAGAGGGGCTGAAACAGAGGGTTTGAATCAGAGGGGCTGAAACAGAGGGCGAGAAACCGAGGGGCTGAAAGAGAGGGCGAGAAACAGAGGGGATGAAACAGAGGGGCAGAAACAGTGGGGCTGAATCAGAGGGGCTGTTTAAGAGGGGCTGAATCAGAGGGGCTGAAACAGAGGGCGAGAAACAGAGGGGCTGAAACAGAGGGCGAGAAACAGAGGGGCTGAAACAGAGGGGCTGAATCAGAGGGACTGAAACAGAGGGCGAGAAACAGAGGGGCTGAAACAGAAGGCGAGAAACAGAGGGGCTGAAACAGAGGGGCTGAATGAATGGGACTGAATCAGAGAGGCTGAATCAGAGGGGCAGAAACAGAGGGCGAGAAACAGAGGGGCTGAAACAGAGGGGCTGAAACAGATGGGCTGAAACAGAGGGCGAGAAACAGAGGGGCTGAATCAGAGCGCGAGAAACAGAGGGGCTGAAACAGAGGGGCTGAATCAGAGGGGCTGAAATAGAGGGCGAGAAACAGAGGGGCTGAAACAGCGGGCGAGAAACAGAGGGGCTGAAACAGAGGGCGAGAAACAGAGGGGCTGAAACAGAGGGGCTGAAACTGAGGGGTAAAACAGAGGGGCTGAAACAGAGGGCGAGAAACAGAGGGGCTGAAACAGAGGTGCTGAAACAGAGGGGCTAAATCAGAGGGGCAGAAACAGAGGGCGAGGAACAGAAGGGCTGAAACAGAGGGCGAGAAACAGAGGGGCTGAAACAGATGGGCTGAAACGGAGGGGCTGAAACAGAGTTGCTGAAACAGAGGGTGAGAATCAGAGGGGCTGAAACAGAGGGCGAGAAACAGAGGGGCTGAAACAGAAGGCAAGAAACAGAGGGGCTGAAACAGAGGGCGAGAAACAGAGAGGATGAATCAGAGGGGCTGAATCAGAGGGGCTGAAACAGAGGGGGTGAAACAGAGGGCCAGAAACAGAGGGCTAAAACAGACGGCGAGAAACAGAGGGGCTGAAACAGAGGGGCTGTAACAGAAGGGCTGAAAGAGAGGGGCTGAAAGAGAGGGCGAGAAACAAAGGGGCTGAATCAGAGGGGCTGAATCAGAGGGGCTGAAACAGAGGGGCTGAAACAGACGGCGAGAAACAGAGGGCGAGAAACAGAGGGGCTGAAACAGAGGGGCTGAAACAGAGGGGCTGAAACAGAGGGTCTGATACAGAGGGTGTGAAACAGAGGGGCTGAAACAGAGGGCGAGAAACAGAGGGGCTGAAACAGAGGGCGAGAAACAGAGGGGCTGAAACAGAGGGGCTGAAACAGAGGGGCTGAAACAGAGGCCGAAAAACAGAGAGGCTAAAACAGAGGGCGAGAAACAGACGGGCTGAAACGGAGGGCGAGAAACAGAGGGGCTGAAACAGAGGGCGAGAAACAGAGGGGCTGAAACTGATGGGCTGAAACAGAGGGCGAGAATCAGAGGGGCTGAAACAGAGGGCGAGAAACAAAGGGCAAGAAACAGAGGGACTGAAACAGAGGGACTGAAATAGAGGGACTGAAACAGAGGGCGAGAAACAGAGGGGCTGAAACAGAGGGCGAGAAACAGAGGGGCTGAAACAGAGGGGCTGAATGAGTGGGGCTGAATCAGAGGGGCTGAATCAGAGGGGCTGAAACAGAGGGCAAGAAACAGAGGGGCTAAATCAGAGGGGCTGAATCAGGGGGGCTGAAACAGAGGGGCTGAATCAGAGGGGCTGAAACAGAGGGCGAGAAACAGAGGGGCTGAAACAGAGGGCAAGAAACAGAGGGGCTGAAACAGAGGGCGAGAAACAGAGGGGCTGAAACAGAGGGGCTGAATCAGAGGGGCTGAAACAGAGGGGCTGAATCAGATGGGCTGATTCAGAGGGGCGGAAACAGAGGGGCTGAAACAGAGGGGCTGACACAGTGTGGCTGACACAGAGGGCGAGAAACAGAGGGGCTGAAACAGAGGGCGAGAAACAGAGGGGCTGAATCAGAGGGGCTGAAACAGAGGGCGAGAAACAGAGTGGCTGAAACAGACGGGCTGAAACAGAGGGGCTGAAACAGAAGGCGAGAAACAGAGGGGCTGAAACAGAGGGCGAGAAACAGAGGGCGAGAAACAGAGGGACTGAAACAGAGGGGCTGAAACAGAGGGCGAGAAACAGAGGGGCTGAAACAGAGGGCGAGAAACAGAGGGGCTGAAACAGAGGGGCTGAATGAGTGGGGATGAATCAGAGGGGCTGAATCAGAGGGGCTGAAACAGAGGGTGAGAAACAGAGGGGTTGAAACAGAGGGGCTGAAACAGATGGGCTGAAACAGAGGGCGAGAAACAGAGGGGCTGAATCAGAGGGGCAAAATCAGAGGGGCTGAATCAGAGGGGCTGAAACAGAGGCGCTGAATCAGAGGGGCTGAAACAAAGGGTGAGAAACAGAGTGGCTGAAACAGAGGGGCTGAAACAGAGTGGCTGAAACAGAGGGGCTGAAACAGAGGGGCTGGAACAGAGGGGTAGAAACAGAGGGGCTGAAACAGAGGGGTTGAATCAGAGGGGCTGAAACAGAGGGCGAGAAACCGAGGGGCTGAAAGAGAGGGCGAGAAACAGAGGGGCAGAAACAGAGGGGCTGAATCAGAGGGGCTGTTTAAGAGGGGCTGAATCAGAGGGGCTGAAACAGAGGGCGAGAAACAGTGGGGCTGAAACAGAGGGCGAGAAACAGAGGGGCTGAAACAGTGGGGCTGAATCAGAGGGGCTGAAATAGAGGGGCTGAAACAGAGGGCGAGAAACAGAGGGGCTGAAACAGAGGGGCTGAAACAGAGGGGCTAAATCAGAGGGGCAGAAACAGTGGGCGAGGAACAGAAGGGCTGAAACAGAGGGCGAGAAACAGAGGGGCTGAAACAGAGGGGCTGAAACAGAGGGGCTGAAACAGAGGTGCTGAAACAGAGGGTGAGAATCAGAGGGGCTGAAACAGAGGGCGAGAAACAGAGGGGCTGAAACAGAGGGCGAGAAACAGAGGGGCTGAAACAGAGGGGCTGAAACAGAGGGCGAGAAACAGCGGGGCTGAATCAGAGGGTCTGAATCAGAGGGTCTGAAACAGAGGGGGTGAAACAGAGGGCCAGAAACAGAGGGCTAAAACAGACGGCGAGAAATAGAGGGGCTGAAACAGAGGGGCTGAAACAGAAGGGCTGAAACAGAGGGGCTGAAAGAGAGGGCGAGAAACAGAGGGGCTGAATCAGAGGGGCTGAATCAGAGGGGCTGAATCAGAGGGGCTGAAACAGACGGCGAGAAACAGAGGGGCTGAAACAGAGGGCGAGAAACAGAGGGCGAGAAACAGAGGGGCTGAAACAGAGGGGCTGAAACAGAGGGTCTGATACACAGGGTGTGAAACAGAGGGGCTGAAACAGAGGGCGAGAAACAGAGGGGCTGAAACAGAGGGCGAGAAACAGAGGGGCTGAAACAGAGGGGCTGAAACAGAGGGGCTGAAACAGAGGGCGAGAAACAGAGAGGCTAAAACAGAGGGCGAGAAACAGAGGGGCTGAAACAGAGGGCGAGAAACAGAGGGGCTGAAACAGAGGGCGAGAAACAGAGGGGCTGAAACTGAGGGGCTGAAACAGAGGGCGAGAATCAGAGGGGCTGAAACAGAGGGCGAGAAACAAAGGGCGAGAAACAGAGGGACTGAAACAGAGGGACTGAAATAGAGGGGCTGAAACAGAGGGCGAGAAACAGAGGTGCTGAAACAGAGGGCGAGAAACAGAGGGGCTGAAACAGAGGGGCTGAATGAGTGGGGCTGAATCAGAGGGGCTGAATCAGAGGGGCTCAAACAGAGGGCGAGAAACAGAGGGGCTGAAACAGAGGGCGAGAAACAGAGGGGCTGAAACAGAGGGGCATAAACAGAGGGGCTGATACAGAGGGCGAGAAACAGAGAGGCTGAAACAGAGGGCGAGATACAGAGGGGCTGAAACAGAGGGCGATAAACAGAGGGGCTGAAACAGAGGGCGAGAAACAGAGAGGCTGAAACAGAGGGGCTGAAACAGAGGGGCTGACACAGAGGGGCTGAAACAGAGGGCGAGAAACAGAGGGGCTGAAACAGAGGGCGAGAAACAGAGGGGCTGAAACAGAGGGCGAAAAAAAAGGGCGAGAAACAGTGGGACTGAAACAGAGGGGCTGAAAAGGGAGGGCGAGAAACAGAGGGGCTGAAACAGATGGCGAGAAACAGAGGGGCTGAAACCGAGGGGCTGAATCAGAGGGGCTGAAACAGAGGGGCTGAAACAGAGGGCGAGAAACAGAGGGATTGAAACAGAGGGCGAGAAACAGAGGGGCTGAAACAGAGGGCGAGAAACAGAGGGGCTGAAACAGAGCGGCTGAAACAGAGGGGCTGAAACAGAGGGGCTGAATCAGAGGGGCTGATTCAGAGGGGCTGAAAAGAGGGGCTGAATCAGCGTGGCTGAAACGGAGGGCGAGTAACAGAGGGGCTGAAACAGAGGGCGAGAGACAGAGGGGCAGAAACAGAGGGCGAGAAACAGAGGGGCTGAAACAGAGGGGCTGAAACAGAGGGCGAGAAACAGAGGGGCTGAAACAGAGGGCGAGTAACGGAGGGGCTGAAACAGAGGGGGCTGAAACAGAGGGGCTGAAACAGATGGGCTGAAACAGTGGGGCTGAAACAGAGGGCGAGAAACAGAGGGGCTGAAACAGAGGGCGAGAAACAGAGGGGCTGAAACAGAGGGTGAGAAACAGAGGGGCTGAATCAGAGGGGCTGAAACAGAGGACGAGAAACAGAGGGGCTGAAACAGACGGGCTGAAACAGAGGGGCTCAAAAAAGACGGCGAAAAACAGAGGGGCTGATACAGAGGGCGAGAAACAGAGAGGCTGAAACAGAGGGGCTGAAAGAAAGGGGCTGAAACAGAGGGGCTGGAACAGAGGGGGAGAAACAGAGGGGCTGAAACAGAGGGGCTGAATCAGAGGGGCTGAAACAGAGGGCGAGAAACATAGGGGCTGAAACAGAGGGCGAGAAACAGAGGGGCTGAAACAGAGGGGCTGAAACAGAGGGGCTGAATCAGAGGGGCTGAATCAGAGGGGCTGAAACAGAGGGCGAGAAACAGAGGGGCTGAAACAGAGGGACTGAAACAGAGGGGCTAAATCAGAGGGGCAGAAACAGAGGGCGAGAAACAGAGGGGCTGAAACAGAGGGCGAGAAACAGAGTGTCTGAAACAGAGGGGCTGAAACAGAGGGGCTGAAACAGAGTGGCTGAAACAGAGGGCGAGAAACAGAGGGGCTGAAACAGAGGGCGAGACACAGAGGGGCTGATACAGAGGGCGAGAAACAGAGGGGGTGAAACAGAGGGGCTGAAACAGAAGGGCTGAAACAGAGGGCGAGAAACAGAGGGGCTGAATCAGAGGGGCTGAATCAGAGGGGCTGAAACCGAGGGGCTGAAACAGAGGGCGAGAAACAGAGGGGCTGAATCAGAGGGCGAGAAACAGAGGGCGAGAAACAGAGGGGCTGAAACAGAGCGGATGAAACAGAGGGGCTGAAACAGAGGGGCTGATACAGAGGGCGTGAAACAGAGGGGCTGAAACAGAGGGCGAGAAACAGAGGGGCTGAATCAGAGGGGCTGAATCAGAGGGGCTGAAACCGAGGGGCTGAAACAGAGGGCGAGAAACAGAGGGGCTGAATCAGAGGGCGAGAAACAGAGGGCGAGAAACAGAGGGGCTGAAACAGAGCGGATGAAACAGAGGGGCTGAAACAGAGGGGCTGATACAGAGGGCGTGAAACAGAGGGGCTGAAACAGAGGGCGAGAAACAGAGGGGCTGAAACAGAGGGGCTGAAACAGAGGGGATGAAACAGAGGGGCTGAAACAGAGGGCGAGAAACAGAGAGGCTGAAACAGAGGGCGAGAAACAGAGGGGCTGAAACAGAGGGGCTGAAACAGAGGGGCTGAAACAGAGGGACTGAAACAGAGGGCGAGAAACAGAGAGGCTGAAACAGAGGGCGAGAAACAGAGGGGCTGAAACAGAGAGCGAGAAACAGAGGGGCTGAAACAGAGGGCGAGAAACAGAGGGGCTGAAACTGAGGGGCTGAAACAGAGGGCGAGAATCAGAGGGGCTGAAACAGAGGGCGAGAAACAAAGGTCGAGAAACAGAGGGACTGAAACAGAGGGACTGAAACAGAGGGGCTGAAACAGAGGGCGAGAAACAGAGGGGCTGAATCAGAGGGGCTGAATCAGAGGGGCTGAAACAGAGGGGATGAAACAGAGGGGCTGAAACAGAGGGGCTGATACAGAGGGCGTGAAACAGAGGGGCTGAAACAGAGGGCGAGAAACAGAGGGGCTGAAACAGAGGGACTGAAACAGAGGGCGAGAAACAGAGAGGCTGAAACAGAGGGCGAGAAACAGAGGGGCTGAAACAGAGAGCGAGAAACAGAGGGGCTGAAACAGAGGGCGAGAAACAGAGGGGCTGAAACTGAGGGGCTGAAACAGAGGGCGAGAATCAGAGGGGCTGAAACAGAGGGCGAGAAACAAAGGTCGAGAAACAGAGGGACTGAAACAGAGGGACTGAAACAGAGGGGCTGAAACAGAGGGCGAGAAACAGAGGGGCTGAATCAGAGGGGCTGAATCAGAGGGGCTGAAACAGAGGGGATGAAACAGAGGGGCTGAAACAGAGGGGCTGATACAGAGGGCGTGAAACAGAGGGGCTGAAACAGAGGGCGAGAAACAGAGGGGCTGAATCAGAGGGGCTGAATCAGAGGGGCTGAAACAGAGGGGATGAAACAGAGGGGCTGAAACAGAGGGGCTGATACAGAGGGCGTGAAACAGGGGCTGAAACAGAGGGCGAGAAACAGAGGGGCTGAAACAGAGGGGCTGAAACAGAGGGGATGAAACAGAGAGGCTGAAACAGAGGGCGAGAAACAGAGGGGCTGAAACAGAGAGCGAGAAACAGAGGGGCTGAAACAGAGGGCGAGAAACAGAGGGGCTGAAACTGAGGGGCTGAAACAGAGGGCGAGAATCAGAGGGGCTGAAACAGAGGGCGAGAAACAAAGGTCGAGAAACAGAGGGACTGAAACAGAGGGACTGAAACAGAGGGGCTGAAACAGAGGGCGAGAAACAGAGGGGCTGAATCAGAGGGGCTGAATCAGAGGGGCTGAAACAGAGGGGATGAAACAGAGGGGCTGAAACAGAGGGGCTGATACAGAGGGCGTGAAACAGAGGGGCTGAAACAGAGGGCGAGAAACAGAGGGGCTGAAACAGAGGGGCTGAAACAGAGGGGCTGAAACAGAGGGACTGAAACAGAGGGCGAGAAACAGAGAGGCTGAAACAGAGGGCGAGAAACAGAGGGGCTGAAACAGAGAGCGAGAAACAGAGGGGCTGAAACAGAGGGCGAGAAACAGAGGGGCTGAAACTGAGGGGCTGAAACAGAGGGCGAGAATCAGAGGGGCTGAAACAGAGGGCGAGAAACAAAGGTCGAGAAACAGAGGGACTGAAACAGAGGGACTGAAACAGAGGGGCTGAAACAGAGGGCGAGAAACAGAGGGGCTGAAACAGAGGGGCTGAATGAGTGGGGCTGAATCAGAGCGGCTGAATCAGAGGGGCTAAAACAGAGGGTGAGAAACAGAGGGGCTGAAACAGAGGGGCTGAAACAGATGGGTGAAACAGAGGGCGAGAAACAGAGGGGCTGAATCAGAGGGGCATAATCAGAGGGGCTGAATCAGAGGGGCTGAAACAGAGGGGCTGAATCAGAGGGGCTGAAACAAAGGGCGAGAAACAGACGGGCTGAAACAGAGGGGCTGAAACAGAGTGGCTGAAACAGAGGGGCTGAAACAGAGGGGCTGGAACAGAGGGGGAGAAACAGAGGGGCTGAAACAGAGGGGTTGAATCAGAGGGGCTGAAACAGAGGGCGAGAAACCGAGGGGCTGAAAGAGAGGGCGGGAAACAGAGGGGATGAAACAGAGGGGCAGAAACAGAGGGGCTGAATCAGAGCGGCTGTTTAAGAGGGGCTGAATCAGAGGGGCTGAAACAGAGGGCGAGAAACAGAGGGGCTGAAACAGAGGGCGAGAAACAGAGGGGCTGAAACAGAGGGGCTGAAACAGAGGGACTGAAACAGAGGGCGAGAAACAGAGGGGCTGAAACAGAAGGCGAGAAACAGAGGGGCTGAAACAGAGGGGCTGAAACAGAGGGGCTGATACAGAGGGGCTGATACAGAGGGCGTGAAACAGAGGGGCTGAAACAGAGGGCGAGAAACAGAGGGGCTGAAACAGAGGGACTGAAACAGAGGGCGAGAAACAGAGAGGCTGAAACAGAGGGCGAGAAACAGAGGGGCTGAAACAGAGAGCGAGAAACAGAGGGGCTGAAACAGAGGGCGAGAAACAGAGGGGCTGAAACTGAGGGGCTGAAACAGAGGGCGAGAATCAGAGGGGCTGAAACAGAGGGCGAGAAACAAAGGTCGAGAAACAGAGGGACTGAAACAGAGGGACTGAAACAGAGGGGCTGAAACAGAGGGCGAGAAACAGAGGGGCTGAATCAGAGGGGCTGAATCAGAGGGGCTGAAACAGAGGGGATGAAACAGAGGGGCTGAAACAGAGGGGCTGATACAGAGGGCGTGAAACAGAGGGGCTGAAACAGAGGGCGAGAAACAGAGGGGCTGAATCAGAGGGGCTGAATCAGAGGGGCTGAAACAGAGGGGATGAAACAGAGGGGCTGAAACAGAGGGGCTGATACAGAGGGCGTGAAACAGGGGCTGAAACAGAGGGCGAGAAACAGAGGGGCTGAAACAGAGGGGCTGAAACAGAGGGGATGAAACAGAGAGGCTGAAACAGAGGGCGAGAAACAGAGGGGCTGAAACAGAGAGCGAGAAACAGAGGGGCTGAAACAGAGGGCGAGAAACAGAGGGGCTGAAACTGAGGGGCTGAAACAGAGGGCGAGAATCAGAGGGGCTGAAACAGAGGGCGAGAAACAAAGGTCGAGAAACAGAGGGACTGAAACAGAGGGACTGAAACAGAGGGGCTGAAACAGAGGGCGAGAAACAGAGGGGCTGAATCAGAGGGGCTGAATCAGAGGGGCTGAAACAGAGGGGATGAAACAGAGGGGCTGAAACAGAGGGGCTGATACAGAGGGCGTGAAACAGAGGGGCTGAAACAGAGGGCGAGAAACAGAGGGGCTGAAACAGAGGGGCTGAAACAGAGGGGCTGAAACAGAGGGACTGAAACAGAGGGCGAGAAACAGAGAGGCTGAAACAGAGGGCGAGAAACAGAGGGGCTGAAACAGAGAGCGAGAAACAGAGGGGCTGAAACAGAGGGCGAGAAACAGAGGGGCTGAAACTGAGGGGCTGAAACAGAGGGCGAGAATCAGAGGGGCTGAAACAGAGGGCGAGAAACAAAGGTCGAGAAACAGAGGGACTGAAACAGAGGGACTGAAACAGAGGGGCTGAAACAGAGGGCGAGAAACAGAGGGGCTGAAACAGAGGGGCTGAATGAGTGGGGCTGAATCAGAGCGGCTGAATCAGAGGGGCTGAAACAGAGGGTGAGAAACAGAGGGGCTGAAACAGAGGGGCTGAAACAGATGGGTGAAACAGAGGGCGAGAAACAGAGGGGCTGAATCAGAGGGGCATAATCAGAGGGGCTGAATCAGAGGGGCTGAAACAGAGGGGCTGAATCAGAGGGGCTGAAACAAAGGGCGAGAAACAGACGGGCTGAAACAGAGGGGCTGAAACAGAGTGGCTGAAACAGAGGGGCTGAAACAGAGGGGCTGGAACAGAGGGGGAGAAACAGAGGGGCTGAAACAGAGGGGTTGAATCAGAGGGGCTGAAACAGAGGGCGAGAAACCGAGGGGCTGAAAGAGAGGGCGGGAAACAGAGGGGATGAAACAGAGGGGCAGAAACAGAGGGGCTGAATCAGAGGGGCTGTTTAAGAGGGGCTGAATCAGAGGGGCTGAAACAGAGGGCGAGAAACAGAGGGGCTGAAACAGAGGGCGAGAAACAGAGGGGCTGAAACAGAGGGGCTGAAACAGAGGGACTGAAACAGAGGGCGAGAAACAGAGGGGCTGAAACAGAAGGCGAGAAACAGAGGGGCTGAAACAGAGGGGCTGAATGAGTGGGGCTGAATCAGAGGGGCTGAATCAGAGGGGCTGAAACAGAGGGTGAGAAACAGAGGGGTTGAAACAGAGGGGCTGAAACAGATGGGCTGAAACAGAGGGCGAGAAACGGAGGGGCTGAATCAGAGCGCGAGAAACAGAGGGGCTGAAACAGAGGGGCTGAATCAGAGGGGCTGAAATAGAGGGGCTGAATCAAAGGGGCTGAATCAGAGGGGCTGAATCAGAGTGGCTGAAACAGAGGGCGAGAAACAGAGGGGCTGAAACAGCGGGCGAGAAACAGAGTGGCTGAAACAGAGGGCGAGAAACAGAGGGGCTGAAACAGAGGGGCTGAAACTGAGGGGCTAAAACAGAGGGGCTGAAACAGAGGGCGAGAAACAGAGGGGCTGAAACAGAGGGGCTGAAACAGAGGGGCTAAATCAGAGGGGCAGAAACAGAGGGCGAGGAACAGAAGGGCTGAAACAGAGGGCGAGAAACAGAGGGGCTGAAACAGAGGGGCTGAAACGGAGGGGCTGAAACAGAGTTGCTGAAACAGAGGGTGAGAATCAGAGGGGCTGAAACAGAGGGCGAGAAACAGACGGGCTGAAACAGAAGGCGAGAAACAGAGGGGCTGAAACAGAGGGCGAGAAACAGAGGGGATGAATCAGAGGGGCTGAATCAGAGGGGCTGAATCAGAGGGGCTGAAACCGAGGGGCTGAAACAGAGGGCGAGAAACAGAGGGGCTGAATCAGAGGGCGAGAAACAGAGGGCGAGAAACAGAGGGGCTGAAACAGAGGGGATGAAACAGAGGGGCTGAAACAGAGGGGCTGATACAGAGGGCGTGAAACAGAGGGGCTGAAACAGAGGGGCTGAAACAGAGGGGCTGAAACAGAGGGACTGAAACAGAGGGCGAGAAACAGAGTGGCTGAAACAGAGGGCGAGAAACAGAGGGGCTGAAACAGAGGGGCTGAAACTGAGGGGCTAAAACAGAGGGGCTGAAACAGAGGGCGAGAAACAGAGGGGCTGAAACAGAGGGGCTGAAACAGAGGGGCTAAATCAGAGGGGCAGAAACAGAGGGCGAGGAACAGAAGGGCTGAAACAGAGGGCGAGAAACAGAGGGGCTGAAACAGAGGGGCTGAAACGGAGGGGCTGAAACAGAGTTGCTGAAACAGAGGGTGAGAATCAGAGGGGCTGAAACAGAGGGCGAGAAACAGAGGGGCTGAAACAGAAGGCGAGAAACAGAGGGGCTGAAACAGAGGGCGAGAAACAGAGGGGATGAATCAGAGGGGCTGAATCAGAGGGGCTGAATCAGAGGGGCTGAAACCGAGGGGCTGAAACAGAGGGCGAGAAACAGAGGGGCTGAATCAGAGGGCGAGAAACAGAGGGCGAGAAACAGAGGGGCTGAAACAGAGGGGATGAAACAGAGGGGCTGAAACAGAGGGGCTGATACAGAGGGCGTGAAACAGAGGGGCTGAAACAGAGGGGCTGAAACAGAGGGGCTGAAACAGAGGGACTGAAACAGAGGGCGAGAAACAGAGAGGCTGAAACAGAGGGCGAGAAACAGAGGGGCTGAAACAGAGAGCGAGAATCAGAGGGGCTGAAACAGAGGGCGAGAAACAAAGGTCGAGAAACAGAGGGACTGAAACAGAGGGACTGAAACAGAGGGGCTGAAACAGAGGGCGAGAAACAGAGGGGCTGAATCAGAGGGGCTGAATCAGAGGGGCTGAAACAGAGGGGATGAAACAGAGGGGCTGAAACAGAGGGGCTGATACAGAGGGCGTGAAACAGAGGGGCTGAAACAGAGGGCGAGAAACAGAGGGGCTGAAACAGAGGGGCTGAAACAGAGGGGCTGAAACAGAGGGACTGAAACAGAGGGCGAGAAACAGAGAGGCTGAAACAGAGGGCGAGAAACAGAGGGGCTGAAACAGAGAGCGAGAAACAGAGGGGCTGAAACAGAGGGCGAGAAACAGAGGGGCTGAAACTGAGGGGCTGAAACAGAGGGCGAGAATCAGAGGGGCTGAAACAGAGGGCGAGAAACAAAGGTCGAGAAACAGAGGGACTGAAACAGAGGGACTGAAACAGAGGGGCTGAAACAGAGGGCGAGAAACAGAGGGGCTCAAACAGAGGGGCTGAATGAGTGGGGCTGAATCAGAGCGGCTGAATCAGAGGGGCTGAAACAGAGGGTGAGAAACAGAGGGGCTGAAACAGAGGGGCTGAAACAGATGGGTGAAACAGAGGGCGAGAAACAGAGGGGCTGAATCAGAGGGGCATAATCAGAGGGGCTGAATCAGAGGGGCTGAAACAGAGGGGCTGAATCAGAGGGGCTGAAACAAAGGGCGAGAAACAGACGGGCTGAAACAGAGGGGCTGAAACAGAGTGGCTGAAACAGAGGGGCTGAAACAGAGGGGCTGGAACAGAGGGGGAGAAACAGAGGGGCTGTAACAGAGGGGTTGAATCAGAGGGGCTGAAACAGAGGGCGAGAAACCGAGGGGCTGAAAGAGAGGGCGGGAAACAGAGGGGATGAAACAGAGGGGCAGAAACAGAGGGGCTGAATCAGAGGGGCTGTTTAAGAGGGGCTGAATCAGAGGGGCTGAAACAGAGGGCGAGAAACAGAGGGGCTGAAACAGAGGGCGAGAAACAGAGGGGCTGAAACAGAGGGGATGAAACAGAGGGACTGAAACAGAGGGCGAGAAACAGAGGGGCTGAAACAGAAGGCGAGAAACAGAGGGGCTGAAACAGAGGGGCTGAATGAGTGGGGCTGAATCAGAGGGGCTGAATCAGAGGGGCTGAAACAGAGGGTGAGAAACAGAGGGGTTGAAACAGAGGGGCTGAAACAGATGGGCTGAAACAGAGGGCGAGAAACGGAGGGGCTGAATCAGAGCGCGAGAAACAGAGGGGCTGAAACAGAGGGGCTGAATCAGAGGGGCTGAAATAGAGGGGCTGAATCAAAGGGGCTGAATCAGAGGGGCTGAATCAGAGTGGCTGAAACAGAGGGCGAGAAACAGAGGGGCTGAAACAGCGGGCGAGAAACAGAGGGGCTGAAACAGAGGGCGAGAAACAGAGGGGCTGAAACAGAGGGGCTGAAACTGAGGGGCTAAAACAGAGGGGCTGAAACAGAGGGCGAGAAACAGAGGGGCTGAAACAGAGGGGCTGAAACAGAGGGGCTAAATCAGAGGGGCAGAAACAGAGGGCGAGGAACAGAAGGGCTGAAACAGAGGGCGAGAAACAGAGGGGCTGAAACAGAGGGGCTGAAACGGAGGGGCTGAAACAGAGTTGCTGAAACAGAGGGTGAGAATCAGAGGGGCTGAAACAGAGGGCGAGAAACAGAGGGGCTGAAACAGAAGGCGAGAAACAGAGGGGCTGAAACAGAGGGCGAGAAACAGAGGTAATGAATCAGAGGGGCTGAATCAGAGGGGCTGAAACAGAGGGGGTGAAACAGAGGGCCAGAAACAGAGGGCTAAAACAGACGGCGAGAAACAGAGGGGCTGAAACAGAGGGGCTGTAACAGAAGGGCTGAAAGAGAGGGGCTGAAAGAGAGGGCGAGAAACAAAGGCGCTGAATCAGAGGGGCTGAATCAGAGGGGCTGAAACAGAGGGGCTGAAACAGACGGCGAGAAACAGAGGGGCTGAAATAGAGGGCGAGAAACAGAGGGCGAGAAACAGAGGGGCTGAAACAGAGGGGCTGAAACAGAGGGGCTGAAACATAGGTGCTGAATCAGAGGGTCTGATACAGAGGGTGTGAAACAGAGGGGCTGAAACAGAGGGCGAGAAACAGAGGGGCTGAAATAGAGGGCGAGAAACAGAGGGCGAGAAACAGAGGGGCTGAAACAGAGGGGCTGAAACAGAGGGGCTGAAACAGAGGGTCTGATACAGAGGGTGTGAAACAGAGGGGCTGAAACAGAGGGCGAGAAACAGAGGGGCTGAAACAGAGGGCGAGAAACAGAGGGGCTGAAACAGAGGGGCTGAAACAGAGGGGCTGAAACAGAGGGCGAAAAACAGAGACGCTAAAACAGAGGGCGAGAAACAGACGGGCTGAAACGGAGGGCGAGAAACAGAGGGGCTGAAACAGAGGGCGAGAAACAGAGGGGCTGAAACTGAGGGGCTGAAACAGAGGGCGAGAATCAGAGGGGCTGAAACAGAGGGCGAGAAACAAAGGGCAAGAAACAGAGGGACTGAAACAGAGGGACTGAAATAGAGGGGCTGAAACAGAGTGCGAGAAACAGAGGGGCTGAAACAGAGGGCGAGAAACAGAGGGGCTGAATGAGTGGGGCTGAATCAGAGGGGCTGAATCAGAGGGGCTGACACAGAGGGCGAGAAACAGAGGGGCTAAATCAGAGGGGCTGAATCAGGGGGGCTGAAACAGAGGGGCTGAATCAGAGGGGCTGATTCAGAGGGGCGGAAACAGAGGGGCTGAAACAGAGGGGCTGACACAGTGTGGCTGACACAGAGGGCGAGAAACAGAGGGGCTGAAACAGAGGGCGAGAAACAGAGGGGCTGAATCAGAGGGGCTGAAACAGAGGGCGAGAAACAGAGGGGCTGAAACAGAGGGCAAGAAAAAGAGGGGCTGAAACAGAGGGCGAGAAACAGTGGGGCTGAAACAGAGGGGCTGAATCAGAGGGGCTGAAACAGAGGGGCTGAATCAGATGGGCTGATTCAGAGGGGCGGAAACAGAGGGGCTGAAACAGAGGGGCTGACACAGTGTGGCTGACACAGAGGGCGAGAAACAGAGGGGCTGAAACAGAGGGCGAGAAACAGAGGGGCTGAATCAGAGGGGCTGAAACAGAGGGTGAGAAACAGAGGGGCTGAAACAGAGGGCGAGAAACAGAGTGGCTGAAACAGACGGGCTGAAACAGAGGGGCTGAAACAGAAGGCGATAAACAGAGGGGCTGAAACAGAGGGCGAGAAACAGAGGGCGAGAAACAGAGGGGCTGAATCAGAGGGGCTGAAACAGAGGGTGAGAAACAGAGGGGTTGAAACAGAGGGGCTGAAACAGATGGGCTGAAACAGAGGGCGAGAAACAGAGGGGCTGAATCAGAGGGGCAAAATCAGAGGGGCTGAATCAGAGGGGCTGAAACAGAGGGGCTGAATCAGAGGGGCTGAAACAAAGGGCGAGAAACAGAGTGGCTGAAACAGAGGGGCTGAAACAGAGTGGCTGAAACAGAGGGGCTGAAACAGAGGGGCTGGAACAGAGGGGTAGAAACAGAGGGGCTGAAACAGAGGGGTTGAATCAGAGGGGCTGAAACAGAGGGCGAGAAACCGAGGGGCTGAAAGAGAGGGCGAGAAACAGAGGGGCAGAAACAGAGGGGCTGAATCAGAGGGGCTGTTTAAGAGGGGCTGAATCAGAGGGGCTGAAACAGAGGGCGAGAAACAGTGGGGCTGAAACAGAGGGCGAGAAACAGAGGGGCTGAAACAGAGGGCGAGAAACAGAGGGGCTGAAACAGAGGGGCTGAAACTGAGGGGCTAAAACAGAGGGGCTGAAACAGAGGGCGAGAAACAGAGGGGCTGAAACAGAGGGGCTGAAACAGAGGGGCTAAAACAGAGGGGCTGAAACAGAGGGCGAGAAACAGAGGGGCTGAAACAGAGGGGCTGAAACAGAGGGGCTAAATCAGAGGGGCAGAAACAGTGGGCGAGGAACAGAAGGGCTGAAACAGAGGGCGAGAAACAGAGGGGCTGAAACAGAGGGGCTGAAACAGAGGGGCTGAAACAGAGGTGCTGAAACAGAGGGTGAGAATCAGAGGGGCTGAAACAGAGGGCGAGAAACAGAGGGGCTGAAACAGAGGGCGAGAAACAGAGGGGCTGAAACAGAGGGGCTGAATCAGAGGGGCTGAAACAGAGGGGGTGAAACAGAGGGCCAGAAACAGAGGGCTAAAACAGACGGCGAGAAATAGAGGGGCTGAAACAGAGGGGCTGAAACAGAAGGGCTGAAACAGAGGGGCTGAAAGAGAGGGCGAGAAACAGAGGGGCTGAATCAGAGGGGCTGAATCAGAGGGGCTGAAACAGACGGCGAGAAACAGAGGGGCTGAAACAGAGGGCGAGAAACAGAGGGCGAGAGACAGAGGGGCTGAAACAGAGGGGCTGAAACAGAGGGGCTGAAACAGAGGGTCTGATACAGAGGGTGTGAAACAGAGGGGCTGAAACAGAGGGCGAGAAACAGAGGGGCTGAAACAGAGGGCGAGAAACAGAGGGGCTGAAACAGAGGGGCTGAAACAGAGGGGCTGAAACAGAGGGCGAGAAACAGGGAGGCTAAAACAGAGGGCGAGAAACAGAGGGGCTGAAACAGAGGGCGAGAAACAGAGGGGCTGAAACTGAGGGGCTGAAACAGAGGGCGAGAATCAGAGGGGCTGAAACAGAGGGCGAGAAACAAAGGGCGAGAAACAGAGGGACTGAAACAGAGGGACTGAAATAGAGGGGCTGAAACAGAGGGCGAGAAACAGAGGTGCTGAAACAGAGGGCGAGAAACAGAGGGGCTGAAACAGAGGGGCTGAATGAGTGGGGCTGAATCAGAGGGGCTGAATCAGAGGGGCTGAAACAGAGGGTGAGAAACAGAGGGGCTGAAACAGAGGGGCTGAAACAGATTGGCTGAAACAGAGGGCGAGAAACAGAGGGGCTAAAACAGAGGGGCTGAAACAAAGGGGCTGAAACAGAGGGGTTGATACTGAGGGCGAGAAACAGAGGGGCTGAAACAGAGGGCGAGAAACAGAGGGGCTGAAACAGAGGGGCTGAAACAGAGGGGCTGAAACTGAGGGGCTAAAACAGAGGGGCTGAAACAGAGGGCGAGAAACAGAGGGGCTGAAACAGAGGGGCTGAAACAGAGGGGCTAAATCAGAGGGGCAGAAACAGAGGGCGAGGAACAGAAGGGCTGAAACAGAGGGCGAGAAACAGAGGGGCTGAAACAGAGGGGCTGAAACGGAGGGGCTGAAACAGAGTTGCTGAAACAGAGGGTGAGAATCAGAGGGGCTGAAACAGAGGGCGAGAAACAGAGGGGCTGAAACAGAAGGCGAGAAACAGAGGGGCTGAAACAGAGGGCGAGAAACAGAGGGGATGAATCAGAGGGGCTGAATCAGAGGGGCTGAAACAGAGGGGGTGAAACAGAGGGCCAGAAACAGAGGGCTTAAACAGACGGCGAGAAACAGAGGGGCTGAAACAGAGGGGCTGTAACAGAAGGGCTGAAAGAGAGGGGCTGAAAGAGAGGGCGAGAAACAAAGGCGCTGAATCAGAGGGGCTGAATCAGAGGGGCTGAAACAGAGGGGCTGAAACAGACGGCGAGAAACAGAGGGGCTGAAATAGAGGGCGAGAAACAGAGGGCGAGAAACAGAGGGGCTGAAACAGAGGGGCTGAAACAGAGGGGCTGAAACAGAGGGTCTGATACAGAGGGTGTGAAACAGAGGGGCTGAAACAGAGGGCGAGAAACAGAGGGGCTGAAACAGAGGGTGAGAAACAGAGGGGCTGAAACAGAGGGGCTGAAACAGAGGGGCTGAAACAGAGGGCGAAAAACAGAGAGGCTAAAACAGAGGGCGAGAAACAGACGGGCTGAAACGGAGGGCGAGAAACAGAGGGGCTGAAACAGAGGGCGAGAAACAGAGGGGCTGAAACTGAGGGGCTGAAACAGAGGGCGAGAATCAGAGGGGCTGAAACAGAGGGCGAGAAACAAAGGGCAAGAAACAGAGGGACTGAAACAGAGGGACTGAAATAGAGGGGCTGAAACAGAGGGCGAGAAACAGAGGGGCTGAAACAGAGGGCGAGAAACAGAGGGGCTGAATGAGTGGGGCTGAATCAGAGGGGCTGAATCAGAGGGGCTGACACAGAGGGCGAGAAACAAAGGGCAAGAAACAGAGGGACTGAAACAGAGGGACTGAAATAGAGGGGCTGAAACAGAGTGCGAGAAACAGAGGGGCTGAAACAGAGGGCGAGAAACAGAGGGGCTGAATGAGTGGGGCTGAATCAGAGGGGCTGAATCAGAGGGGCTGACACAGAGGGCGAGAAACAGAGGGGCTAAATCAGAGGGGCTGAATCAGGGGGGCTGAAACAGAGGGGCTGAATCAGAGGGGCTGATTCAGAGGGGCGGAAACAGAGGGGCTGAAACAGAGGGGCTGACACAGTGTGGCTGACACAGAGGGCGAGAAACAGAGGGGCTGAAACAGAGGGCGAGAAACAGAGGGGCTGAATCAGAGGGGCTGAAACAGAGGGCGAGAAACAGAGGGGCTGAAACAGAGGGCAAGAAAAAGAGGGGCTGAAACAGAGGGCGAGAAACAGTGGGGCTGAAACAGAGGGGCTGAATCAGAGGGGCTGAAACAGAGGGGCTGAATCAGATGGGCTGATTCAGAGGGGCGGAAACAGAGGGGCTGAAACAGAGGGGCTGACACAGTGTGGCTGACACAGAGGGCGAGAAACAGAGGGGCTGAAACAGAGGGCGAGAAACAGAGGGGCTGAATCAGAGGGGCTGAAACAGAGGGTGAGAAACAGAGGGGCTGAAACAGAGGGCGAGAAACAGAGTGGCTGAAACAGACGGGCTGAAACAGAGGGGCTGAAACAGAAGGCGATAAACAGAGGGGCTGAAACAGAGGGCGAGAAACAGAGGGCGAGAAACAGAGGGGCTGAATCAGAGGGGCTGAAACAGAGGGTGAGAAACAGAGGGGTTGAAACAGAGGGGCTGAAACAGATGGGCTGAAACAGAGGGCGAGAAACAGAGGGGCTGAATCAGAGGGGCAAAATCAGAGGGGCTGAATCAGAGGGGCTGAAACAGAGGGGCTGAATCAGAGGGGCTGAAACAAAGGGCGAGAAACAGAGTGGCTGAAACAGAGGGGCTGAAACAGAGTGGCTGAAACAGAGGGGCTGAAACAGAGGGGCTGGAACAGAGGGGTAGAAACAGAGGGGCTGAAACAGAGGGGTTGAATCAGAGGGGCTGAAACAGAGGGCGAGAAACCGAGGGGCTGAAAGAGAGGGCGAGAAACAGAGGGGCAGAAACAGAGGGGCTGAATCAGAGGGGCTGTTTAAGAGGGGCTGAATCAGAGGGGCTGAAACAGAGGGCGAGAAACAGTGGGGCTGAAACAGAGGGCGAGAAACAGAGGGGCTGAAACAGAGGGCGAGAAACAGAGGGGCTGAAACAGAGGGGCTGAAACTGAGGGGCTAAAACAGAGGGGCTGAAACAGAGGGCGAGAAACAGAGGGGCTGAAACAGAGGGGCTGAAACAGAGGGGCTAAAACAGAGGGGCTGAAACAGAGGGCGAGAAACAGAGGGGCTGAAACAGAGGGGCTGAAACAGAGGGGCTAAATCAGAGGGGCAGAAACAGTGGGCGAGGAACAGAAGGGCTGAAACAGAGGGCGAGAAACAGAGGGGCTGAAACAGAGGGGCTGAAACAGAGGGGCTGAAACAGAGGTGCTGAAACAGAGGGTGAGAATCAGAGGGGCTGAAACAGAGGGCGAGAAACAGAGGGGCTGAAACAGAGGGCGAGAAACAGAGGGGCTGAAACAGAGGGGCTGAATCAGAGGGGCTGAAACAGAGGGGGTGAAACAGAGGGCCAGAAACAGAGGGCTAAAACAGACGGCGAGAAATAGAGGGGCTGAAACAGAGGGGCTGAAACAGAAGGGCTGAAACAGAGGGGCTGAAAGAGAGGGCGAGAAACAGAGGGGCTGAATCAGAGGGGCTGAATCAGAGGGGCTGAAACAGACGGCAAGAAACAGAGGGGCTGAAACAGAGGGCGAGAAACAGAGGGCGAGAGACAGAGGGGCTGAAACAGAGGGGCTGAAACAGAGGGGCTGAAACAGAGGGTCTGATACAGAGGGTGTGAAACAGAGGGGCTGAAACAGAGGGCGAGAAACAGAGGGGCTGAAACAGAGGGCGAGAAACAGAGGGGCTGAAACAGAGGGGCTGAAACAGAGGGGCTGAAACAGAGGGCGAGAAACAGGGAGGCTAAAACAGAGGGCGAGAAACAGAGGGGCTGAAACAGAGGGCGAGAAACAGAGGGGCTGAAACTGAGGGGCTGAAACAGAGGGCGAGAATCAGAGGGGCTGAAACAGAGGGCGAGAAACAAAGGGCGAGAAACAGAGGGACTGAAACAGAGGGACTGAAATAGAGGGGCTGAAACAGAGGGCGAGAAACAGAGGTGCTGAAACAGAGGGCGAGAAACAGAGGGGCTGAAACAGAGGGGCTGAATGAGTGGGGCTGAATCAGAGGGGCTGAATCAGAGGGGCTGAAACAGAGGGTGAGAAACAGAGGGGCTGAAACAGAGGGGCTGAAACAGATTGGCTGAAACAGAGGGCGAGAAACAGAGGGGCTAAAACAGAGGGGCTGAAACAAAGGGGCTGAAACAGAGGGGTTGATACTGAGGGCGAGAAACAGAGGGGCTGAAACAGAGGGCGAGAAACAGAGGGGCTGAAACAGAGGGGCTGAAACAGAGGGGCTGAAACTGAGGGGCTAAAACAGAGGGGCTGAAACAGAGGGCGAGAAACAGAGGGGCTGAAACAGAGGGGCTGAAACAGAGGGGCTAAATCAGAGGGGCAGAAACAGAGGGCGAGGAACAGAAGGGCTGAAACAGAGGGCGAGAAACAGAGGGGCTGAAACAGAGGGGCTGAAACGGAGGGGCTGAAACAGAGTTGCTGAAACAGAGGGTGAGAATCAGAGGGGCTGAAACAGAGGGCGAGAAACAGAGGGGCTGAAACAGAAGGCGAGAAACAGAGGGGCTGAAACAGAGGGCGAGAAACAGAGGGGATGAATCAGAGGGGCTGAATCAGAGGGGCTGAAACAGAGGGGGTGAAACAGAGGGCCAGAAACAGAGGGCTAAAACAGACGGCGAGAAACAGAGGGGCTGAAACAGAGGGGCTGTAACAGAAGGGCTGAAAGAGAGGGGCTGAAAGAGAGGGCGAGAAACAAAGGCGCTGAATCAGAGGGGCTGAATCAGAGGGGCTGAAACAGAGGGGCTGAAACAGACGGCGAGAAACAGAGGGGCTGAAATAGAGGGCGAGAAACAGAGGGCGAGAAACAGAGGGGCTGAAACAGAGGGGCTGAAACAGAGGGGCTGAAACAGAGGGTCTGATACAGAGGGTGTGAAACAGAGGGGCTGAAACAGAGGGCGAGAAACAGAGGGGCTGAAACAGAGGGTGAGAAACAGAGGGGCTGAAACAGAGGGGCTGAAACAGAGGGGCTGAAACAGAGGGCGAAAAACAGAGAGGCTAAAACAGAGGGCGAGAAACAGACGGGCTGAAACGGAGGGCGAGAAACAGAGGGGCTGAAACAGAGGGCGAGAAACAGAGGGGCTGAAACTGAGGGGCTGAAACAGAGGGCGAGAATCAGAGGGGCTGAAACAGAGGGCGAGAAACAAAGGGCAAGAAACAGAGGGACTGAAACAGAGGGACTGAAATAGAGGGGCTGAAACAGAGGGCGAGAAACAGAGGGGCTGAAACAGAGGGCGAGAAACAGAGGGGCTGAATGAGTGGGGCTGAATCAGAGGGGCTGAATCAGAGGGGCTGACACAGAGGGCGAGAAACAGAGGGGCTAAATCAGAGGGGCTGAATCAGGGGGGCTGAAACAGAGGGGCTGAATCAGAGGGGCTGAAACAGAGGGCGAGAAACAGAGGGGCTGAAACAGAGGGCAAGAAAAAGAGGGGCTGAAACAGAGGGCGAGAAACAGAGGGGCTGAAACAGAGGGGCTGAATCAGAGGGGCTGAAACAGAGGGGCTGAATCAGATGGGCTGATTCAGAGGGGCGGAAACAGAGGGGCTGAAACAGAGGGGCTGACACAGTGTGGCTGACACAGAGGGCGAGAAACAGAGGGGCTGAAACAGAGGGCGAGAAACAGAGGGGCTGAATCAGAGGGGCTGAAACAGAGGGTGAGAAACCGAGGGGCTGAAACAGAGGGCGAGAAACAGAGTGGCTGAAACAGACGGGCTGAAACAGAGGGGCTGAAACAGAAGGCGATAAACAGAGGGGCTGAAACAGAGGGCGAGAAACAGAGGGCGAGAAACAGAGGGACTGAAACAGAGGGACTGAAACAGAGGGGCTGAAACAGAGGGCGAGAAACTGAGGGGCTGAAACAGAGGGCGAGAAACAGAGGGGCTGAAACAAAGGGGCTGAATGAGTGGGGCTGAATCAGAGGGGCTGAATCAGAGGGGCTGAAACAGAGGGTGAGAAACAGAGGGGTTGAAACAGAGGGGCTGAAACAGATGGGCTGAAACAGAGGGCGAGAAACAGAGGGGCTGAATCAGAGGGGCAAAATCAGAGGGGCTGAATCAGAGGGGCTGAAACAGAGGGGCTGAATCAGAGGGGCTGAAACAAAGGGCGAGAAACAGAGTGGCTGAAACAGAGGGGCTGAAACAGAGTGGCTGAAACAGAGGGGCTGAAACAGAGGGGCTGGAACAGAGGGGTAGAAACAGAGGGGCTGAAACAGAGGAGTTGAATCAGAGGGGCTGAAACAGAGGGCGAGAAACCGAGGGGCTGAAAGAGAGGGCGAGAAACAGAGGGGCAGAAACAGAGGGGCTGAATCAGAGGGGCTGTTTAAGAGGGGCTGAATCAGAGGGGCTGAAACAGAGGGCGAGAAACAGTGGGGCTGAAACAGAGGGCGAGAAACAGAGGGGCTGAAACAGAGGGCGAGAAACAGAGGGGCTGAAACAGAGGGGCTGAAACTGAGGGGCTAAAACAGAGGGGCTGAAACAGAGGGCGAGAAACAGAGGGGCTGAAACAGAGGGGCTGAAACTGAGGGGCTAAAACAGAGGGGCTGAAACAGAGGGCGAGAAACAGAGGGGCTGAAACAGAGGGGCTGAAACTGAGGGGCTAAAACAGAGGGGCTGAAACAGAGGGCGAGAAACAGAGGGGCTAAAACAGAGGGGCTGAAACAGAGGGCGAGAAACAGAGGGGCTGAAAAAGAGGTGCTGAAACAGAGGGTGAGAATCAGAGGGGCTGAAACAGAGGGCGAGAAACAGAGGGGCTGAAACAGAGGGCGAGAAACAGAGGGGCTGAAACAGAGGGGCTGAATCAGAGGGGCTGAAACAGAGGGGGTGAAACAGAGGGCCAGAAACAGAGGGCTAAAACAGACGGCGAGAAATAGAGGGGCTGAAACAGAGGGGCTGAAACAGAAGGGCTGAAACAGAGGGGCTGAAAGAGAGGGCGAGAAACAGAGGGGCTGAATCAGAGGGGCTGAATCAGAGGGGCTGAATCAGAGGGGCTGAAACAGACGGCGAGAAACAGAGGGGCTGAAACAGAGGGCGAGAAACAGAGGGCGAGAGACAGAGGGGCTGAAACAGAGGGGCTGAAACAGAGGGGCTGAAACAGAGGGTCTGATACAGAGGGTGTGAAACAGAGGGGCTGAAACAGAGGGCGAGAAACAGAGGGGCTGAAACAGAGGGCGAGAAACAGAGGGGCTGAAACAGAGGGGCTGAAACAGAGGGGCTGAAACAGAGGGCGAGAAACAGGGAGGCTAAAACAGAGGGCGAGAAACAGAGGGGCTGAAACAGAGGGCGAGAAACAGAGGGGCTGAAACTGAGGGGCTGAAACAGAGGGCGAGAATCAGAGGGGCTGAAACAGAGGGCGAGAAACAAAGGGCGAGAAACAGAGGGACTGAAACAGAGGGACTGAAATAGAGGGGCTGAAACAGAGGGCGAGAAACAGAGGTGCTGAAACAGAGGGCGAGAAACAGAGGGGCTGAAACAGAGGGGCTGAATGAGTGGGGCTGAATCAGAGGGGCTGAATCAGAGGGGCTGAAACAGAGGGTGAGAAACAGAGGGGCTGAAACAGAGGGGCTGAAACAGATTGGCTGAAACAGAGGGCGAGAAACAGAGGGGCTGAAACAGAGGGGCTGAAACAGAGGGGCTGAAACAGAGGGGTTGATACTGAGGGCGAGAAACAGAGGGGCTGAAACAGAGGGCGAGAAACAGAGGGGCTGAAACAGAGGGGCTGAAACAGAGGGGCTGATACAGAGGGCGAGAAACAGAGAGGCTGAAACAGAGGGCGAGATACAGAGGGGCTGAAACAGAGGGCGATAAACAGAGGGGCTGAAACAGAGGGCGAGAAACAGAGAGGCTGAAACAGAGGGGCTGAAACAGAGGGGCTGACACAGAGGGGCTGAAACAGAGGGCGAGAAACAGAGGGGCTGAAACAGAGGGCGAGAAACAGAGGGGCTGAAACAGAGGGCGAAAAAAAAGGGCGAGAAACAGTGGGACAGAAACAGAGGGGCTGAAACAGAGGGGCTGAAACAGAGGGCGAGAAACAGAGGGGCTGAAACAGAGGGCGAGAAACTGAGGGGCTGAAACCGAGGGGCTGAATCAGAGGGGCTGAAACAGAGGGGCTGAAACAGAGGGCGAGAAACAGAGGGTCTGAAACAGAGGGCGAGAAACAGAGGGGCTGAAACAGAGGGCGAGAAACAGAGGGGCTGAAACAGAGCGGCTGAAACAGAGGGGCTGAAACAGAGGGGCTGAATCAGAGGGGCTGATTCAGAGGGGCTGAAAAAGAGGGGCTGAATCAGCGTGGCTGAAACGGAGGGCGAGTAACAGAGGGGCTGAAACAGAGGGCGAGAGACAGAGGGGCAGAAACAGAGGGCGAGAAACAGAGGGGCTGAAACAGAGGGGCTGAAACAGAGGGCGAGAAACAGAGGGGCTGAAACAGAGAGCGAGTAACGGAGGGGCTGAAACAGAGGGGGCTGAAACAGAGGGGCTGAAACAGAGGGGCTGAAACAGTGGGGCTGAAACAGAGGGCGAGAAACAGAGGGGCTGAAACAGAGGGTGAGAAACAGAGGGGCTGAATCAGAGGGGCTGAAACAGAGGGCGAGAAACAGAGGGGCTGAAACCGAGGGCGAGAAACAGAGGGGCTGAAACAGACGGGCTGAAACAGAGGGGCTAAAAAAGAGGGCGAAAAACAGAGGGGCTGATACAGAGGGCGAGAAACAGAGAGGCTGAAACAGAGGGGCTGAAACAAAGGGGCTGAAACAGAGGGGCTGGACCAGAGGGGGAGAAACAGAGGGCTGAAACAGAGGGGCTGAATCAGAGGGGCTGAAACAGAGGGCGAGAAACATAGGGGCTGAAACAGAGGGCGAGAAACAGAGGGGCTGAAACAGAGGGGCTGAAACAGAGGGGCTGAATCAGAGGGGCTGAATCAGAGGGGCTGAAACAGAGGGTGAGAAACAGAGGGGCTGAAACAGAGGGACTGAAACAGAGGGGCTAAATCAGAGGGGCAGAAACAGAGGGCGAGAAACAGAGGGGCTGAAACAGAGGGCGAGAAACAGAGTGGCTGAAACAGAGGGGCTGAAACAGAGGGTCTGAAACAGAGTGGCTGAAACAGAGGGCTGGAAACAGAGGGGCTGAAACAGAGGGCGAGACACAGAGGGGCTGATACAGAGGGCGAGAAACAGAGGGGCTGAAACAGAGGGGCTGAAACAGAAGGGCTGAAACAGAGGGCGAGAAACAGAGGGGCTGAATCAGAGGGGCTGAATCAGAGGGGCTGAAACCGAGGGGCTGAAACAGAGGGGGAGAAACAGAGGGGCTGAATCAGAGGGCGAGAAACAGAGGGCGAGAAACAGAGGGGCTGAAACAGAGGGGATGAAACAGAGGGGCTGAAACAGAGGGGCTGATACAGAGGGCGTGAAACAGAGGGGCTGAATCAGAGGGGCTGAATCAGAGGGGCTGAAACAGACGGCGAGAAACAGAGGGGCTGAAACAGAGGGCGAGAAACAGAGGGCGAGAAACAGAGGGGCTGAAACAGAGGGGCTGAAACAGAGGGGCTGAAACAGAGGGTCTGATACACAGGGTGTGAAACAGAGGGGCTGAAACAGAGGGCGAGAAACAGAGGGGCTGAAACAGAGGGCGAGAAACAGAAGGGCTGAAACAGAGGGGCTGAAACAGAGGGGCTGAAACAGAGGGCGAGAAACAGGGAGGCTAAAAAAGAGGGCGAGAAACAGAGGGGCTGAAACAGAGGGCGAGAAACAGAGGGGCTGAAACTGAGGGGCTGAAAGGGAGGGCTAGAATCAGAGGGGCTGAAACAGAGGGCGAGAAACAAAGGGCGAGAAACAGAGGGACTGAAACAGAGGGACTGAAATAGAGGGGCTGAAACAGAGGGCGAGAAACAGAGGTGCTGAAACAGAGGGCGAGAAACAGAGGGGCTGAAACAGAGGGGCTGAATGAGTGGGGCTGAATCAGAGGGGCTGAATCAGAGGGGCTGAAACAGAGGGTGAGAAACAGAGGGGCTGAAACAGAGGGGCTGAAACAGATTGGCTGAAACAGAGGGCGAGAAACAGAGGGGCTGAAACAGAGGGGCTGAAACAGAGGGGCTGAAACAGAGGGGTTGATACTGAGGGCGAGAAACAGAGGGGCTGAAACAGAGGGCGAGAAACAGAGGGGCTGAAACAGAGGGGCTGAAACAGAGGGGCTGATACAGAAGGCGAGAAACAGAGAGGCTGAAACAGAGGGCGAGATACAGAGGGGCTGAAACAGAGGGCGATAAACAGAGGGGCTGAAACAGAGGGCGAGAAACAGAGAGGCTGAAACAGAGGGGCTGAAACAGAGGGGCTGACACAGAGGGGCTGAAACAGAGGGCGAGAAACAGAGGGGCTGAAACAGAGGGCGAGAAACAGAGGGGCTGAAACAGAGGGCGAAAAAAAAGGGCGAGAAACAGTGGGACTGAAACAGAGGGGCTGAAACAGAGGGGCTGAAAAGGGAGGGCGAGAAACAGAGGGGCTGAAACAGAGGGCGAGAAACTGAGGGGCTGAAACCGAGGGGCTGAATCAGAGGGGCTGAAACAGAGGGGCTGAAACAGAGGGCGAGAAACAGAGGGGCTGAAACAGAGGGCGAGAAACAGAGGGGCTGAAACAGAGCGGCTGAAACAGAGGGGCTGAAACAGAGGGGCTGAATCAGAGGGGCTGAAAAAGAGGGGCTGAAAAAGAGGGGCTGAATCAGCGTGGCTGAAACGGAGGGCGAGTAACAGAGGGGCTGAAACAGAGGGCGAGAGACAGAGGGGCAGAAACAGAGGGCGAGAAACAGAGGGGCTGAAACAGAGGGGCTGAAACAGAGGGCGAGAAACAGAGGGGCTGAAACAGAGAGCGAGTAACGGAGGGGCTGAAACAGAGGGGGCTGAAACAGAGGGGCTGAAATAGAGGGGCTGAAACAGTGGGGCTGAAACAGAGGGCGAGAAACAGAGGGGCTGAAACAGAGGGTGAGAAACAGAGGGGCTGAATCAGAGGGGCTGAAACAGAGGGCGAGAAACAGAGGGGCTGAAACAGAGGGCGAGAAACAGAGGGGCTGAAACAGACGGGCTGAAACAGAGGGGCTAAAAAAGAGGGCGAAAAACAGAGGGGCTGATACAGAGGGCGAGAAACAGAGAGGCTGAAACAGAGGGGCTGAAACAAAGGGGCTGAAACAGAGGGGCTGGACCAGAGGGGGAGAAACAGAGGGGCTGAAACAGAGGGGCTGAATCAGAGGGGCTGAAACAGAGGGCGAGAAACATAGGGGCTGAAACAGAGGGCGAGAAACAGAGGGGCTGAAACAGAGGGGCTGAAACAGAGGGGCTGAATCAGAGGGGCTAGAAACAGAGGGCGAGAAACAGAGGGGCTGAAACAGAGGGACTGAAACAGAGGGGCTAAATCAGAGGGGCAGAAACAGAGAGCGAGAAACAGAGGGGCTGAAACAGAGGGCGAGAAACAGAGTGGCTGAAACAGAGGGGCTGAAACAGAGGGTCTGAAACAGAGTGGCTGAAACAGAGGGCTAGAAACAGAGGGGCTGAAACAGAGGGCGAGACACAGAGGGGCTGATACAGAGGGCGAGAAACAGAGGGGCTGAATCAGAGGGGCCTAATCAGAGGGGCTGAAACCGAGGGGCTGAAACAGAGGGCGAGAAACAGAGGGGCTGAATCAGAGGGCGAGAAACAGAGGGCGAGAAACAGAGGGGCTGAAACAGAGGGGATGAAACAGAGGGGCTGAAACAGAGGGGCTGTTACAGAGGGCGTGAAACAGAGGGGCTGAAACAGAGGGCGAGAAACAGAGGGGCTGAAACAGAGGGCGAGAAACAGAGGGGCTGAAACAGAGGGGCTGAAACAGAGGGGCTGAAACAGAGGGACTGAAACAGAGGGCGAGAAACAGAGAGGCTGAAACAGAGGGCGAGAAACAGAGGGGCTGAAACAGAGAGCGAGAAACAGAGGGGCTGAAACAGAGGGCGAGAAACAGAGGGGCTGAAACTGAGGGGCTGAAACAGAGGGCGAGAATCAGAGGGGCTGAAACAGAGGGCGAGAAACAAAGGGCGAGAAACAGAGGGACTGAAACAGAGGGACTGAAATAGAGGGGCTGAAACAGAGGGCGAGAAACAGAGGTGCTGAAACAGAGGGCGAGAAACAGAGGGGCTGAAACAGAGGGGCTGAAACAGACGGCGAGAATCAGAGGGGCTGAAATAGAGGGCGAGAAACAGAGGGCGAGAAACAGAGGGGCTGAAACAGAGGGGCTGAAACAGAGGGGCTGAAACAGAGGGGCTGAAACAGACGACGAGAAACAGAGGGGCTGAAATAGAGTGCGAGAAACAGAGGGCGAGAAACAGAGGGGCTGAAACAGAGGTTCTGAATCAGAGGGGCTGAAACAGAGGGGCTGATACAGACGGCGAGAAACAGAGGGGCTGAAATTGAGGGCGAGAAACAGAGGGCGAGAAACAGAGGGGCTGAAACAGAGGGGCTGAAACAGAGGGGCTGAAACAGAGGGTCTGATACAGAGGGTGTGAAACAGAGGGGCTGAAACAGAGGGCGAGAAACAGAGGGGCTGAAACAGAGGGCGAGAAACAGAGGGGCTGAAACAGAGGGGCTGAAACAGAGGGGCTGAAACAGAGGGCGAGAAACAGAGGGGCTGAAACAGAGGGCGAGAAACAAAGGGGCTGAAACTGAGGGGCTGAAACAGAGGGCGAGAATCAGAGGGGCTGAAACAGAGGGCGAGAAACAAAGGGCAAGAAACAGAGGGACTGAAACAGAGGGACTGAAATAGAGGGGCTGAAACAGAGGGCGAGAAACAGGGGGGCTGAAACAGAGGGCGAGAAACAGAGGGGCTGAAACAGAGGGGCTGAATGAGTGGGGCTGAATCAGAGGGGCTGAATCAGAGGGGCTGAAACAGAGGGTGAGAAACAGAGGGGCTAAATCAGAGGGGCTGAATCAGGGGGGCTGAAACAGAGGGGCTGAATCAGAGGGGCTGAAACAGAGGGGCTGAAACAGAGGGCAAGAAACAGAGGGGCTGAAACAGAGGGCGAGAAACAGAGGGGCTGAAACAGAGGGGCTGAATCAGAGGGGCTGAAACAGAGGGGCTGAATCAGATGGGCTGATTCAGAGGGGCGGAAACAGAGGGGCTGAAACAGAGGGGCTGACACAGTGTGGCTGACACAGAGGGCGAGAAACAGAGGGGCTGAAACAGAGGGCGAGAAACAGAGGGGCTGAATCAGAGGGGCTGAAACAGAGGGTGAGAAACAGAGGGGCTGAAACAGAGGGCGAGAAACAGAGTGGCTGAAACAGACGGGCTGAAACAGAGGGACTGAAACAGAAGGCGAGAAACAGAGGGGCTGACACAGAGGGCGAGAAACAGAGGGCGAGAAACAGAGGGACTGAAACAGAGGGACTGAAACAGAGGGGCTGAAACAGAGGGCGAGAAACAGAGGGGCTGAAACAGAGGGCGAGAAACAGAGGGGCTGAAAGAGAGGGGCTGAATGAGTGGGGCTGAATCAGAGGGGCTGAATCAGAGGGGCTGAAACAGAGGGTGAGAAACAGAGGGGTTAAAACAGAGGGGCTGAAACAGATGGGCTGAAACAGAGGGCGAGAAACAGAGGAGCTGAATCAGAGGGGCAAAATCAGAGGGGCTGAATCAGAGGGGCTGAAACAGAGGGGCTGAATCAGAGGGGCTGAAACAAAGGGCGAGAAACAGAGGGGCTGAAACAGAAGGGCTGAAACAGAGTGGCTGAAACAGAGGGGCTGAAACAGAGGGGCTGGAACAGAGGGGTAGAAACAGATGGGCTGAAACAGAGGGGTTGAATCAGAGGGGCTGAAACAGAGGGCGAGAAACCGAGGGGCTGAAAGAGAGGGCGAGAAACAGAGGGGCAGAAACAGAGGGGCTGAATCAGAGGGGCTGTTTAAGAGGGGCTGAATCAGAGGGGCTGAAACAGAGGGCGAGAAACAGAGGGGCTGAAACAGAGGGGCTGAAACAGAGGGCCTGAAACAGAGGGGCTGGATCAGAGGGCGAGAAACAGTGGGGCTGAAACAGAGGGCGAGAAACAGAGGGGCTGAAACAGTGGGGCTGAATCAGAGGGGCTGAAATAGAGGGGCTGAATCAAAGGGGCTGAATCAGAGGGGCTGAATCAGAGGGGCTGAAACAGAGGGCGAGAAACAGAGGGGCTGAAACAGCGGGCGAGAAACAGAGGGGCTGAAACAGAGGGCGAGAAACAGAGGGGCTGAAAGAGAGGGGTTGAAACTGAGGGGCTAAAACAGAGGGGCTGAAACAGAGGGCGAGAAACAGAGGGGCTGAAACAGAGGGCGAGAAACAGAGGGGCTGAAACAGAGGTGCTGAAACAGAGGGTGAGAATCAGAGGGGCTGAAACAGAGGGCGAGAAACAGAGAGGCTAAAACAGAGGGCGAGAAACAGAGGGGCTGAAACAGAGGGCGAGAAACAGAGGGGCTGAAACAGAGGGCGAGAAACAGAGGGGCTGAAACTGAGGGGCTGAAACAGAGGGCGAGAATCAGAGGGGCTGAAACAGAGGGCGAGAAACAAAGGGCGAGAAACAGAGGGACTGAAACAGAGGGACTGAAATAGAGGGGCTGAAACAGAGGGCGAGAAACAGAGGTGCTGAAACAGAGGGCGAGAAACAGAGGGGCTGAAACAGAGGGGCTGAATGAGTGGGGCTGAATCAGAGGGGCTGAATCAGAGGGGCTGAAACAGAGGGTGAGAAACGGAGGGGCTGAAACAGAGGGGCTGAAACAGATTGGCTGAAACAGAGGGCGAGAAACAGAGGGGCTGAAACAGAGGGGCTGAAACAGAGGGGCTGAAACAGAGGGGTTGATACTGAGGGCGAGAAACAGAGGGGCTGAAACAGAGGGCGAGAAACAGAGGGGCTGAAACAGAGGGGCTGATACAGAGGTCGAGAAACAGAGAGGCTGAAACAGAGGGCGAGATACAGAGGGGCTGAAACAGAGGGCGATAAACAGAGGGGCTGAAACAGAGGGCGAGAAACAGAGAGGCTGAAACAGAGGGGCTGAAACAGAGGGGCTGACACAGAGGGGCTGAAACAGAGGGCGATAAACAGAGGGGCTGAAACAGAGGGCGAGAAACAGAGGGGCTGAAACAGAGGGCGAATAAAAAGGGCGAGAAACAGTGGGACTGAAACAGAGGGGCTGAAACAGAGGGGCTGAAACAGAGGGCGAGAAACAGAGGGGCTGAAACAGAGGGCGAGAAACTGAGGGGCTGAAACCGAGGGGCTGAATCAGAGGGGCTGAAACAGAGGGGCTGAAACAGAGGGCGAGAAACAGAGGGGCTGAAACAGAGTGCGAGAAACAGAGGGGCTGAAACAGAGGGCGAGAAACAGAGGGGCTGAAACAGAGCGGCTGAAACAGAGCGGTTGAAACAGAGGGGCTGAATCAGAGGGGCTGATTCAGTGGGGCTGAAAAAGAGGGGCTGAATCAGCGTGGCTGAAACGGAGGGCGAGTAACAGAGGGGCAGAAACAGAGGGCGAGAAACAGAGGGGCTGAAACAGAGGGGCTGAAACAGAGGGCGAGAAACAGAGGGGCTGAAACAGAGGGCGAGTAACGGAGGGGCTGAAACAGAGGTGGCTGAAACAGAGGGGCTGAAACAGAGGGGCTGAAACAGTGGGGCTGAAACAGAGGGCGAGAAGCAGAGGGGCTGAAACAGAGGGCGAGAAACAGAGGGGCTGAAACAGAGGGTGAGAAACAGAGGGGCTGAATCAGAGGGGCTGAAACAGAGGGCGAGAAACAGAGGGGCTGAAACAGACGGGCTGAAACAGAGGGGCTAAAAAAGAGGGCGAAAAACAGAGGGGCTGATACAGAGGGCGAGAAACAGAGAGGCTGAAACAGAGGGGCTGAAACAAAGGGGCTGAAACAGAGGGGCTGGAGCAGAGGGGGAGAAACAGAGGGCGAGAAACATAGGGGCTGAAACAGAGGGCGAGAAACAGAGGGGCTGAAACAGAGGGGCTGAAACAGAGGGGCTGAATCAGAGGGCGAGAAACAGAGGGGCTGAAACAGAGGGACTGAAACAGAGGGGCTAAATCAGAGGGGCAGAAACAGAGGGCGAGAAAAGGAGGGGCTGAAACAGAGGGGCTGAAACAGAGGGGCTGAATCAGAGGGGCTGAAACAGAGGGCGAGAAACAGAGGGGCTGAAACAGAGGGACTGAAACAGAGGCACTAAATCAGAGTTTCAGAAACAGAGGGCGAGAAACAGAGGGGCTGAAACAGAGGGCGAGAAACAGAGTGGCTGAAACAGAGGGGCTGAAACAGAGGGGCTGAAACAGAGTGGCTGAAACAGAGGGCTAGAAACAGAGGGGCTGAAACAGAGGGCGAGACACAGAGGGGCTGATACAGAGGGCGAGAAACAGAGGGGCTGAAACAGAGGGGCTGAAACAGAAGGGCTGAAACAGAGGGGCTGAAACAGAGGGCGAGAAACAGAGGGGCTGAATCAGAGGGGCTGAATCAGAAGGGCTGAAACCGAGGGGCTGAAACAGAGGGCGAGAAACAGAGGGGCTGAATCAGAGGGCGAGAAACAGAGGGCGAGAAACAGAGGGGCTGAAACAGAGGGGATGAAACAGAGGGGCTGAAACAGAGGGGCTGATACAGAGGGCGTGAAACAGAGGGGCTGAAACAGAGGGCGAGAAACAGAGGGGCTGAAACAGAGGGCGAGAAACAGAGGGGCTGAAACAGAGGGGCTGAAACAGAGGGGCTGAAACAGAGGGACTGAAACAGAGGGCGAGAAACAGAGGGGCTGAAACAGAGGGCGAGAAACAGAGGGGCTGAAACAGAGGGCGAGAAACAGAGGGGCTGAAACTGAGGGCGAGAAACAGAGGGGCTGAAACTGACGTGCTGAAACAGAGGGCGAGAATCAGAGGGGCTGAAACAGAGGGCGAGAAACAAAGGGCGAGAAACAGAGGGACTGAAATAGAGGGGCTGAAACAGAGGGCGAGAAACAGAGGTGCTGAAACAGAGGGGCTGAATGAGTGGGGCTGAATCAGAGGGGCTGAATCAGAGGGGCTGAAACAGAGGGTGAGAAACAGAGGGGCTGAAACAGAGGGGCTGAAACAGATTGGCTGAAACAGAGGGCGAGAAACAGAGGGGCTGAAACAGAGGGGCTGAAACAGAGGGGCTGAAACAGAGGGGTTGATACTGAGGGCGAGAAACAGAGGGGCTGAAACAGAGGGCGAGAAACAGAGGGGCTGAAACAGAGGGGCTGAAACAGAGGGGCTGATACAGAGGGTGAGAAACAGAGAGGCTGAAACAGAGGGCGAGATACAGAGGGGCTGAAACAGAGGGCGATAAACAGAGGGGCTGAAACAGAGGGCGAGAAACAGAGAGGCTGAAACAGAGGGGCTGAAACAGAGGGGCTGACACAGAGGGGCTGAAACAGAGGGCGAGAAACAGAGGGGCTGAAACAGAGGGCGAGAAACAGAGGGGCTGAAACAGAGGGCGAAAAAAAAGGTCGAGAAACAGTGGGACTGAAACAGAGGGGCTGAAACAGAGGGGCTGAAACAGAGGGCGAGAAACAGAGGGGCTGAAACAGAGGGCGAGAAACTGAGGGGCTGAAACCGAGGGGCTGAATCAGAGGGGCTGAAACAGAGGGGCTGAAACAGAGGGCGAGAAACAGAGGGGCTGAAACAGAGGGCGAGAAACAGAGGGGCTGAAACAGAGGGCGAGAAACAGAGGGGCTGAAACAGAGCGGCTGAAACAGAGGGGCTGAAACAGAGGGGCTGAATCAGAGGGGCTGATTCAGAGGGGCTGAAAAAGAGGGGCTGAATCAGCGTGGCTGAAACGGAGGGCGAGTATCAAAGGGGCTGAAACAGAGGGCGAGAGACAGAGGGGCAGAAACAGAGGGCGAGAAACAGAGGGGCTGAAACAGAGGGGCTGAAACAGAGGGCGAGAAACAGAGGGGCTGAAACAGAGGGCGAGTAACGGAGGGGCTGAAACAGAGGGGGCTGAAACAGAGGGGCTGAAACAGAGGGGCTGAAACAGTGGGGCTGAAACAGAGGGCGAGAAACAGAGGGGCTGAAACAGAGGGTGAGAAACAGAGGGGCTGAAACGGAGGGTGAGAAACAGAGGGGCTGAATCAGAGGGGCTGAAACAGAGGGCGAGAAACAGAGGGGCTGAAACAGACGGGCTGAAACAGAGGGGCTAAAAAAGAGGGCGAAAAACAGAGGGGCTGATACAGAGGGCGAGAAACAGAGAGGCTGAAACAGAGGGGCTGAAAGAAAGGGGCTGAAACAGAGGGGCTGGAACAGAGGGGGAGAAACAGAGGGGCTGAAACAGAGGGGCTGATTCAGAGGGGCTGAAACAGAGGGCGAGAAACATAGGGGCTGAAACAGAGGGCGAGAAACAGAGGGGCTGAAACAGAGGGGCTGAAACAGAGGGGCTGAATCAGAGGGGCTGAATCAGAGGGGCTGAAACAGAGGGCGAGAAACAGAGGGGCTGAAACAGAGGGACTGAAACAGAGGGGCTAAATCAGAGGGGCAGAAACAGAGGGCGAGAAACAGAGGGGCTGAAACAGAGGGCGAGAAACAGAGTGGCTGAAACAGAGGGGCTGAAACAGAGGGGCTGAAACAGAGTGGCTGAAACAGAGGGCTAGAAACAGAGGGGCTGAAACAGAGGGCGAGACACAGAGGGGCTGATACAGAGGGCGAGAAACAGAGGGGCTGAAACAGAGGGGCTGAAACAGAAGGGCTGAAACAGAGGGGCTGAAACAGAGGGCGAGAAACAGAGGGGCTGAATCAGAGGGGCTGAATCAGAGGGGCTGAAACCGAGGGGCTGAAACAGAGGGCGAGAAACAGAGGGGCTGAATCAGAGGGCGAGAAACAGAGGGCGAGAAACAGAGGGGCTGAAACAGAGCGGATGAAACAGAGGGGCTGAAACAGAGGGGCTGATACAGAGGGCGTGAAACAGAGGGGCTGAAACAGAGGGCGAGAAACAGAGGGGCTGAAACAGAGGGCGAGAAACAGAGGGGCAGAAACAGAGGGGCTGAAACAGAGGGGCTGAAACAGAGGGACTGAAACAGAGGGCGAGAAATAGAGAGGCTGAAACAGAGGGCGAGAAACAGAGGGGCTGAAACAGAGGGCGAGAAACAGAGGGGCTGAAACAGAGGGCGAGAAACAGAGGGTCTGAAACAGAGGGGCTGAAACTGAGGGGCTGAAGCAGAGTGGCTGAAACAGAGGGGATGAAACAGAGGGGCTGGAACAGAGGGCGAGAAACAGTGGGGCTGAAACAGTGGGCGAGAAACAGAGGGGCTGAAACAGAGGGCGAGAAACAGAGGGGCTGAAACAGAGGGCGAGAAACAGAGGGGCTGAATCAGAGGGGCTGAATCAGAGGGGCTGAAACAGAGGGCGAGAAACAGAGGGGCTGAAACAGAGGGCGAGAAACAGAGGGGCTGAAACAGAGGGGCTGAAACAGAGGGGCTAAATCAGAGGGGCAGAAACAGAGGGCGAGAAACAGAGGGGCTGAAACAGAGGGGCTGAAACAGAGGGGCTGAAACAGAGGGTGAGAATCAGCGGGGCTGAAACAGAGGGCGAGAAACAGAGGGGCTGAAACAGAGGGGCTGAAACAGAGGGGCTGAAACAGAGGGCGAGAAACAGCGGGGATGAAACAGAGGGCGAGAAACAGAGGGGCTGAATCAGAGGGGCTGAATCAGACGGGCTGAAACAGAGGGCGAGAAACAGAGGGGCTGAAACAGAGGGCGAGAAACAGAGGGGCTGAAACAGAGGGGCTGAAACAGAGGGGCTAAATCAGAGGGGCAGAAACAGAGGGCGAGAAACAGAGGGGCTGAAACAGAGGGGCTGAAACAGAGGGGCTGAAACAGAGGGTGAGAATCAGCGGGGCTGAAACAGAGGGCGAGAAACAGAGGGGCTGAAACAGAGGGCGAGAAACAGAGGGGCTGAAACAGAGGGGCTGGATCAGAGGGCGAGAAACAGAGGGGCTGAAACTGAGGGGCTGAAACAGAGGGCGAGAATCAGAGGGGCTGAAACAGAGGGCGAGAAACAAAGGGCGAGAAACAGAGGGACTGAAACAGAGGGACTGAAACAGAGGGGCTGAAACAGAGGGCGAGAAACACAGGGGCTGAAACAGAGGGCGAGAAACAGAGGGGCTGAAACAGTGGGCGAGAAACAGAGGGGCTGAAACAGATGGGCTGAAACAGAGGGCGAGAAACAGAGGGGCTGAATCAGATGGGCTAAATCAGAGGGGCTGAATCAGGGGGGCTGAAATAGAGGGCCTGAATCAGAGGGGCTGAAACAGAGGGCGAGAAACAGAGGGGCTGAAACAGAGTGCAAGAAACAGAGGGGCTGAAACAGAGGTCGAGAAACAGAGGGGCTGAAACAGAGGGGCTGAAACAGAGGGGCTGAAACAGAGGGGCTGAATCAGATGGGCTGATTCAGAGGGGCTGAAACAGAGGGGCTGAATAAGCGGGGCTGAAACAGAGAGCGAGAAACAGAGGGGCTGAAACAGAGGGCGAGAGACAGAGGGGCAGAAACAGAGGGCGAGAAACAGAGGGGCTGAAAAAGAGGGACTGAAACAGAGGGCGAGAAACAGAGGGGCTGGAACAGAGGGCGAGAAACAGAGGGGCTGAAACAGAGGGGCTGAAACAGAGGGGCTGAAACAGAGGGGCTGAAACAGTGTGGCTGACACAGAGGGCGAGAAACAGAGGGGCTGAAACAGAGGGCGAGAAACAAAGGGGCTGAATCAGAGGGGCTGAAACAGAGGGTGAGAAACAGAGGGGCTGAATCAGAGGGGCTGAAACAGAGGGCGAGAAACAGAGTGGCTGAAACAGACGGGCTGAAACAGACGGGCTGAAACAGAGGGCGAGAAACAGAGGGGCTGAAACAGAGGGCGAGAAACAGAGGGCGAGAAACAGAGGGACTGAAACAGAGGGACTGAAACAGAGGGGCTGAAACAGAGGGCGAGAAACAGAGGGGCTGAAACAGAGGGTGAGAAACAGAGGGGCTGAAACAGAGGGCGAGAAACAGAGTGGCTGAAACAGACGGGCTGAAACAGACGGGCTGAAACAGAGGGCGAGAAACAGAGGGGCTGAAACAGAGGGCGAGAAACAGAGGGCGAGAAACAGAGGGACTGAAACAGAGGGACTGAAACAGAGGGGCTGAAACAGAGGGCGAGAAACAGAGGGGCTGAAACAGAGGGCGAGAAACAGAGGGGCTGAAACAGAGGGGCTGAAACAGAGGGCGAGAAACAGAGGGGCTGAAACAGAGGGCGAGAAACAGAGGGGCTGAAACAGAGGGGCTGAATGAGTGGGGCTGAATCAGAGGGGCTGAATCAGAGGGGCTGAAACAGAAGGTGAGAAACAGAGGGGCTGAAACAGAGGGGCTGAAACAGATGGGCTGAAACAGAGGGCGAGAAACAGAGGGGCTGGATTAAAAGGGCAAAATCAGAGGGGCTGAATCAGAGGGGCTGAAACAGAGGGGCTGGATCAGAGGGGCTGAAACAAAGGGCAGAAACAGAGGGGCTGAAACAGAGGGGCTGAAACAGAGTGGCTGAAACAGAGGGGCTGAAACAGAGGGGCTGGAACAGAGGGGGAGAAACAGAGGGGCTGAAACAGAGGGGTTGAATCACAGAGGCTGAAACAGAGGGCGAGAAACCGAGGGGCTGAAAGAGAGGGCGAGAAACAGAGGGGCTGAAACAGAGGGGCAGAAACAGAGGGGCTGAATCAGAGGGGCTGTTTAAGAGGGGCTGAATCAGAGGTGCTGAAACAGAGGGCGAGAAACAGAGGGGCTGAAACAGAGGGCGAGAAACAGAGGGGCTGAAACAGAGGGGCTGAAACAGAGTGGCTGAAACAGAGTGGCTGAAACAGAGGGGCTGAAACAGAGGGCTGGATCAGAGGGCGAGAAACAGAGGGGCTGAAACTGAGGGGCTGAAACACAGGGCGAGAATCAGAGGGGCTGAAACAAAGGGCGAGAAACAAAGGGCGAGAAACAGAGGGACTGAAACAGAGGGACTGAAACAGAGGGCGAGAAACAGAGGGGCTGAAACAGAGGGCGAGAAACAGAGGGGCTGAAACAGAGGGCGAGAAACAGAGGAGCTGAAACAGAGGGGCTGAAACAGAGGGTGAGAAACAGAGGGGCTGAATCAGAGGGTCTGAAACAGAGGGCGAGAAACAGAGTGGCTGAAACAGACGGGCTGAAACAGACGGGCTGAAACAGAGGGCGAGAAACAGAGGGGCTGAAACAGAGGGCGAGAAACAGAGGGCGAGAAACAGAGGGACTGAAACAGAGGGACTGAAACAGAGGGGCTGAAACAGAGGGCGAGAAACAGAGGGGCTGAAACAGAGGGTGAGAAACAGAGGGGCTGAAACAGAGGGACTGAAACAGAGGGGCTGAAACAGACGGGCTGAAACAGAGGGCGAGAAACAGAGGGGCTGAAACAGAGGGCGAGAAACAGAGGGCGAGAAACAGAGGGACTGAAACAGAGGGACTGAAACAGAGGGGCTGAAACAGAGGGCGAGAAACAGAGGGGCTGAAACAGAGGGCGAGAAACAGAGGGGCTGAAACAGAGGGGCTGAAACAGAGGGCGAGAAACAGAGGGGCTGAAACAGAGGGCGAGAAACAGAGGGGCTGAAACAGAGGGGCTGAATGAGTGGGGCTGAATCAGAGTGGCTGAATCAGAGGGGCTGAAACAGAAGGTGAGAAACAGAGGGGCTGAAACAGAGGGGCTGAAACAGATGGGCTGAAACAGAGGGCGAGAAACAGAGGGGCTGAATCAGAGGGGCTGAAACAGAGGGGCTGAAACTGAGGGGCTGAAACACAGGGCGAGAATCAGAGGGGCTGAAACAAAGGGCAGAAACAGAGGGGCTGAAACAGAGGGGCTGAAACAGAGTGGCTGAAACAGAGGGGCTGAAACAGAGTGGCTGGAACAGAGGGGGAGAAACAGAGGGGCTGAAACAGAGGGGTTGAATCAGAGAGGCTGAAACAGAGGGCGAGAAACCGAGGGGCTGAAACAGAGGGGCAGAAACAGAGGGGCTGAATCAGAGGGGCTGTTTAAGAGGGTCTGAATCAGAGGTGCTGAAACAGAGGGCGAGAAACAGAGGGGCTGAAACAGAGGGCGAGAAACAGAGGGGCTGAAACAGAGGGGCTGAAACAGAGTGGCTGAAACAGAGTGGCTGAAACAGAGGGGCTGAAACAGAGGGGCTGGATCAGAGGGCGAGAAACAGAGGGGCTGAAACTGAGGGGCTGAAACACAGGGCGAGAATCAGAGGGGCTGAAACAAAGGGCGAGAAACAAAGGGCGAGAAACAGAGGGACTGAAAGAGAGGGACTGAAACAGAGGGACTGAAACAGAGGGACTGAAATAGAGGGGCTGAAACAGAGGGCGAGAAACAGAGGTGCTGAAACAGAGGGGCTGAATGAGTGGGGCTGAATCAGAGGGGCTGAATCAGAGGGGCTGAAACAGAGGGTGAGAAACAGAGGGGCTGAAACAGAGGGGCTGAAACAGATTGGCTGAAACAGAGGGCGAGAAACAGAGGGGCTGAAACAGAGGGGCTGAAACAGAGGGGCTGAAACAGAGGGGTTGATACTGAGGGCGAGAAACAGAGGGGCTGAAACAGAGGGCGAGAAACAGAGGGGCTGAAACAGAGGGGCTGAAACAGAGGGGCTGATACAGAGGGTGAGAAACAGAGAGGCTGAAACAGAGGGGGAGATACAGAGGGGCTGAAACAGAGGGCGATAAACAGAGGGGCTGAAACAGAGGGCGAGAAACAGAGAGGCTGAAACAGAGGGGCTGAAACAGAGGGGCTGACACAGAGGGGCTGAAACAGAGGGCGAGAAACAGAGGGGCTGAAACAGAGGGCGAAAAAAAAGGTCGAGAAACAGTGGGACTGAAACAGAGGGGCTGAAACAGAGGGGCTGAAACAGAGGGCGAGAAACAGAGGGGCTGAAACAGAGGGCGAGAAACTGAGGGGCTGAAACCGAGGGGCTGAATCAGAGGGGCTGAAACAGAGGGGCTGAAACAGAGGGCGAGAAACAGAGGGGCTGAAACAGAGGGCGAGAAACAGAGGGGCTGAAACAGAGGGCGAGAAACAGAGGGGCTGAAACAGAGCGGCTGAAACAGAGGGGCTGAAACAGACGGGCTGAATCAGAGGGGCTGATTTAGAGGGGCTGAAAAAGAGGGGCTGAATCAGCGTGGCTGAAACGGAGGGCGAGTAACAAAGGGGCTGAAACAGAGGGCGAGAGACAGAGGGGCAGAAACAGAGGGCGAGAAACAGAGGGGCTGAAACAGAGGGGCTGAAACAGAGGGGCTGAAACAGAGGGACTGAAACAGAGGGCGAGAAATAGAGAGGCTGAAACAGAGGGCGAGAAACAGAGGGGCTGAAACAGAGGGCGAGAAACAGAGGGTCTGAAAAAGAGGGGCTGAAACTGAGGGGCTGAAGCAGAGTGGCTGAAACAGAGGGGCTGAAACAGAGGGGCTGGAACAGAGGGCGAGAAACAGTGGGGCTGAAACAGTGGGCGAGAAACAGAGGGGCTGAAACAGAGTGCGAGAAACAGAGGGGCTGAAACAGAGGGCGAGAAACAGAGGGGCTGAATCAGAGGGGCTGAATCAGAGGGGCTGAAACAGAGGGCGAGAAACAGAGGTGCTGAAACAGAGGGCGAGAAACAGAGGGGCTGAAACAGAGGGGCTGAAACAGAGGGGCTAAATCAGAGGGGCAGAAACAGAGGGCGAGAAACAGAGGGGCTGAAACAGAGGGGCTGAAACAGAGGGGCTGAAACAGAGGGTGAGAATCAGCGGGGCTGAAACAGTGGGCGAGAAACAGAGGGGCTGAAACAGAGGGCGAGAAACAGAGGGGCTGAAACAGAGGGGCTGAAACAGAGGGCGAGAAACAGCGGGGATGAAACAGAGGGCGAGAAACAGAGGGGCTGAATCAGAGGGGCTGAATCAGAGGGGCTGAAACAGAGGGCGAGAAACAGAGGGGCTGAAACAGAAGGCGAGAAACAGAGGGGCTGAAACAGAGGGGCTGAAACAGAGGGGCTAAATCAGAGGGGCAGAAACAGAGGGCGAGAAACAGAGGGGCTGAAACAGAGGGGCTGAAACAGAGGGGCTGAAACAGAGGGTGAGAATCAGCGGGGCTGAAACAGAGGGCGAGAAACAGAGGGGCTGAAACAGAGGGCGAGAAACAGAGGGGCTGAAACAGAGGGGCTGGATCAGAGGGCGAGAAACAGAGGGGCTGAAACTGAGGGGCTGAAACAGAGGGCGAGAATCAGAGGGGCTGAAACAGAGGGCGAGAAACAAAGGGCGAGAAACAGAGGGACTGAAACAGAGGGGCTGAAACTGAGGGCGAGAAACACAGGGGCTGAAACAGAGGGCGAGAAACAGAGGGGCTGAAACAGTGGGCGAGAAACAGAGGGGCTGAAACAGATGGGCTGAAACAGAGGGCGAGAAACAGAGGGGCTGAATCAGATGGGCTAAATCAGAGGGGCTGAATCAGGGGGGCTGAAATAGAGGGCCTGAATCAGAGGGGCTGAAACAGAGGGCGAGAAACAGAGGGGCTGAAACAGAGTGCAAGAAACAGAGGGGCTGAAACAGAGGTCGAGAAACAGAGGGGCTGAAACAGAGGGGCTGAAACAGAGGGGCTGAAACAGAGGGGCTGAATCAGATGGGCTGATTCAGAGGGGCTGAAACAGAGGGGCTGAATAAGCGGGGCTGAAACAGAGGGCGAGAAACAGAGGGGCTGAAACAGAGGGCGAGAGACAGAGGGGCAGAAACAGAGGGCGAGAAACAGAGGGGCTGAAAAAGAGGGACTGAAACAGAGGGCGAGAAACAGAGGGGCTGGAACAGAGGGCGAGAAACAGAGGGGCTGAAACAGAGGGGCTGAAACAGAGGGGCTGAAACAGAGGGGCTGAAACAGTGTGGCTGACACAGAGGGCGAGAAACAGAGGGGCTGAAACAGAGGGCGAGAAACAGAGGGGCTGAATCAGAGGGGCTGAAACAGAGGGTGAGAAACAGAGGGGCTGAATCAGAGGGGCTGAAACAGAGGGCGAGAAACAGAGTGGCTGAAACAGACGGGCTGAAACAGACGGGCTGAAACAGAGGGCGAGAAACAGAGGGGCTGAAACAGAGGGCGAGAAACAGAGGGCGAGAAACAGAGGGACTGAAACAGAGGGACTGAAACAGAGGGGCTGAAACAGAGGGCGAGAAACAGAGGGGCTGAAACAGAGGGTGAGAAACAGAGGGGCTGAAACAGAGGGCGAGAAACAGAGTGGCTGAAACAGACGGGCTGACAAGACGGGCTGAAACAGAGGGCGAGAAACAGAGGGGCTGAAACAGAGGGCGAGAAACAGAGGGCGAGAAACAGAGGGACTGAAACAGAGGGACTGAAACAGAGGGGCTGAAACAGAGGGCGAGAAACAGAGGGGCTGAAACAGAGGGCGAGAAACAGAGGGGCTGAAACAGAGGGGCTGAAACAGAGGGCGAGAAACAGAGGGGCTGAAACAGAGGGCGAGAAACAGAGGGGCTGAAACAGAGGGGCTGAATGAGTGGGGCTGAATCAGAGGGGCTGAATCAGAGGGGCTGAAACAGAAGGTGAGAAACAGAGGGGCTGAAACAGAGGGGCTGAAACAGATGGGCTGAAAAAGAGGGCGAGAAACAGAGGGGCTGGATTAAAAGGGCAAAATCAGAGGGGCTGAATCAGAGGGGCTGAAACAGAGGGGCTGGATCAGAGGGGCTGAAACAAAGGGCAGAAACAGAGGGGCTGAAACAGAGGGGCTGAAACAGAGTGGCTGAAACAGAGGGGCTGAAACAGAGGGGCTGGAACAGAGGGGGAGAAACAGAGGGGCTGAAACAGAGGGGTTGAATCACAGAGGCTGAAACAGAGGGCGAGAAACCGAGGGGCTGAAAGAGAGGGCGAGAAACAGAGGGGCTGAAACAGAGGGGCAGAAACAGAGGGGCTGAATCAGAGGGGCTGTTTAAGAGGGGCTGAATCAGAGGTGCTGAAACAGAGGGCGAGAAACAGAGGGGCTGAAACAGAGGGCGAGAAACAGAGGGGCTGAAACAGAGGGGCTGAAACAGAGTGGCTGAAACAGAGTGGCTGAAACAGAGGGGCTGAAACAGAGGGCTGGATCAGAGGGCGAGAAACAGAGGGGCTGAAACTGAGGGGCTGAAACACAGGGCGAGAATCAGAGGGGCTGAAACAAAGGGCGAGAAACAAAGGGCGAGAAACAGAGGGACTGAAACAGAGGGACTGAAACAGAGGGGCTGAAACAGAGGGCGAGAAACAGAGGGGCTGAAACAGAGGGCGAGAAACAGAGGGGCTGAAACAGAGGGCGAGAAACAGAGGAGCTGAAACAGAGGGGCTGAAACAGAGGGTGAGAAACAGAGGGGCTGAATCAGAGGGTCTGAAACAGAGGGCGAGAAACAGAGTGGCTGAAACAGACGGGCTGAAACAGACGGGCTGAAACAGAGGGCGAGAAACAGAGGGGCTGAAACAGAGGGCGAGAAACAGAGGGCGAGAAACAGAGGGACTGAAACAGAGGGACTGAAACAGAGGGGCTGAAACAGAGGGCGAGAAACAGAGGGGCTGAAACAGAGGGTGAGAAACAGAGGGGCTGAAACAGAGGGACTGAAACAGAGGGGCTGAAACAGACGGGCTGAAACAGAGGGCGAGAAACAGAGGGGCTGAAACAGAGGGCGAGAAACAGAGGGCGAGAAACAGAGGGACTGAAACAGAGGGACTGAAACAGAGGGGCTGAAACAGAGGGCGAGAAACAGAGGGGCTGAAACAGAGGGCGAGAAACAGAGGGGCTGAAACAGAGGGGCTGAAACAGAGGGCGAGAAACAGAGGGGCTGAAACAGAGGGGCTGAATGAGTGGGGCTGAATCAGAGTGGCTGAATCAGAGGGGCTGAAACAGAAGGTGAGAAACAGAGGGGCTGAAACAGAGGGGCTGAAACAGATGGGCTGAAACAGAGGGCGAGAAACAGAGGGGCTGAATCAGAGGGGCTGAAACAGAGGGGCTGAAACTGAGGGGCTGAAACACAGGGCGAGAATCAGAGGGGCTGAAACAAAGGGCAGAAACAGAGGGGCTGAAACAGAGGGGCTGAAACAGAGTGGCTGAAACAGAGGGGCTGAAACAGAGTGGCTGGAACAGAGGGGGAGAAACAGAGGGGCTGAAACAGAGGGGTTGAATCAGAGAGGCTGAAACAGAGGGCGAGAAACCGAGGGGCTGAAAGAGAGGGCGAGAAACAGAGGGGCTGAAACAGAGGGGCAGAAACAGAGGGGCTGAATCAGAGGGGCTGTTTAAGAGGGGCTGAATCAGAGGTGCTGAAACAGAGGGCGAGAAACAGAGGGGCTGAAACAGAGGGCGAGAAACAGAGGGGCTGAAACAGAGGGGCTGAAACAGAGTGGCTGAAACAGAGTGGCTGAAACAGAGGGGCTGAAACAGAGGGGCTGGATCAGAGGGCGAGAAACAGAGGGGCTGAAACTGAGGGGCTGAAACACAGGGCGAGAATCAGAGGGGCTGAAACAAAGGGCGAGAAACAAAGGGCGAGAAACAGAGGGACTGAAAGAGAGGGACTGAAACAGAGGGGCTGAAACAGAGGGCGAGAAACAGAGGGGCTGAAACAAAGGGCGAGAAACAGAGGGGCTGAAACAGAGGGCGAGAAACAGAGGAGCTGAAACAGATGGGCTGAAACAGAGGGCGAGAAACAGAGGGGCTGAATCAGATGGGCTAAATCAGAGGGGCTGAATCAGGGGTGCTGAAACAGAGGGGCTGAATCAGAGGGGCTGAAACAGAGGGCGAGAAACAGAGGGGCTGAAACAGAGGGCAAGAAACAGAGGGGCTGAAACAGAGGGCGAGAAACAGAGGGGCTGAAACAGAGGGGCGGAAACAGAGGGGCTGAATCAGATGGGCTGATTCAGAGGGGCTGAAACAGAGGGGCTGAATCAGCGGGGCTGAAACAGAGGGCGAGAAACAGAGGGGCTTAAACAGAGGGCGAGAGACAGAGGGGCAGAAACAGAGGGCGAGAAACAGAGGGGCTGAAAAAGAGGGACTGAAACAGAGCGCGAGAAACAGAGGGGCTGGAACAGAGGGCGAGAAACAGAGGGGCTGAAACAGAGGGGCTGAAACAGAGGGGCTGAAACAGAGGGGCTGAAACAGTGTGGCTGACACAGAGGGCGAGAAACAGAGGGGCTGAAACAGAGGGCGAGAAACAGAGGGGCTGAATCAGATGCGCAGAAACAGACGGTGAGAAACAGAGGGGCTGAAACAGAGGGCGAGAAACAGAGTGGCTGAAACAGACGGGCTGAAACAGAGGGGCTGAAACAGAGGGCGAGAAACAGAGGGGCTGAAACAGAGGGCGAGAAACAGAGGGCGAGAAACAGAGGGACTGAAAAAGAGGGCGAGAAACAGAGGGGCTGAAACAGAGGGCGAGAAACAGAGGGGCTGAAACAGAGGGCGAGAAACAGAGGGGCTGAAACAGAGGGGCTGAATGAGTGGGGCTGAATCAGAGGGGCTGAATCAGAGGGGCTGAAACAGAGGGTGAGAAACAGAGGGGCTGAAACAGAGGGGCTGAAACAGATGGGCTGAAACAGAGGGCGAGAAACAGAGGGGCTGAATCAGAGGGGCAAAATCAGAGGGGCTGAATCAGAGGGGCTGAAACAGAGGGGCTGAATCAGAGGGGCTGAAACAAAGGGCGAGAAACAGACGGGCTGAAACAGAGGGGCTGAAACAGAGTGGCTGAAACAGAGGGGTTGAAACAGAGGGGCTGCAACAGAGGGGGAGAAACAGAGGGGCTGAAACAGAGGGGTTGAATCAGAGGGGCTGAAACAGAGGGCGAGAAACCGAGGGGCTGAAAGAGAGGGCGAGAAACAGAGGGGATGAAACAGAGGGGCAGAAACAGAGGGGCTGAATCAGAGGGGCTGTTTAAGAGGGGCTGAATCAGAGGGGCTGAAACAGAGGGCGAGAAACAGAGGGGCTGAAACAGAGGGCGAGAAACAGAGGGGCTGAAACAGAGGGGCTGAAACAGAGGGACTGAAACAGAGGGCGAGAAACAGAGGGGCTGAAACAGAAGGCGAGAAACAGAGGGGCTGAAACAGAGGGGCAGAAACAGAGGGCGAGAAACAGAGGGGTTGAAACAGAGGGGCTGAAACAGATGGGCTGAAACAGAGGGCGAGAAACGGAGGGGCTGAATCAGAGCACGAGAAACAGAGGGGCTGAAACAGAGGGGCTGAATCAGAGGGGCTGAAATACAGGGGCTGAATCAAAGGGACTGAATCAGAGGGGCTGAATCAGAGGGGCTGAAACAGAGGGCGAGAAACAGAGGGGCTGAAACAGCGGGCGAGAAACAGAGGGGCTGAAACAGAGGGCGAGAAACAGAGGGGCTGAAACAGAGGGGCTGAAACTGAGGGGCTAAAACAGAGGGGCTGAAACAGAGGGCGAGAAACAGAGGGGCTGAAACAGAGGGGCTGAAACAGAGGGGCTAAATCAGAGGGGCAGAAACAGAGGGCGAGGAACAGAAGGGCTGAAACAGAGGGCGAGAAACAGAGGGGCTGAAACAGAGGGGCTGAAACGGAGGGGCTGAAACAGAGTTGCTGAAACAGAGGGTGAGAATCAGAGGGGCTGAAACAGAGGGCGAGAAACAGAGGGGCTGAAACAGAGGGCGAGAAACAGAGGGGCTGAAACAGAGGGGCTGAAACAGAGGGCGAGAAACAGAGGGGATGAATCAGAGGGGCTGAATTAGAGGGGCTGAAACAGAGGGGGTGAAACAGAGGGCCAGAAACAGAGGGCTAAAACAGACGGCGAGAAACAGAGGGGCTGAAACAGAGGGGCTGTAACAGAAGGGCTGAAAGAGAGGGGCTGAAAGAGAGGGCGAGAACCAAAGGGCTGAATCAGAGGGGCTGAATCAGAGGGTCTGAAACAGAGGGGCTGAAACAGACGGCGGGAAACAGAGGGGCTGAAATAGAGGGCGAGAAACAGAGGGCGAGAAACAGAGGGGCTGAAACAGAGGTGCTGAAACAGAGGGGCTGAAACAGAGAGTCTGATACAGAGGGTGTGAAACAGAGGGGCTGAAACAGAGGGCGAGAAACAGAGGGGCTGAAACAGAGGGCGAGAAACAGAGGGGCTGAAACAGAGGGGCTGAAACAGAGGGGCTGAAACAGAGGGCGAGAAACAGAGAGGCTAAAACAGAGGGCGAGAAACAGACGGGCTGAAATGGAGGGCGAGAAACAGAGGGGCTGAAACAGAGGGGCTGAAACAGAGGGGCTGAAACAGAGGGCGAGAAACAGAGAGGCTAAAACAGAGGGCGAGAAACAGATGGGCTGAAACAGAGGGCAAGAAACAGAGGGGCTGAAACAGAGGGCGAGAAACAGAGGGGCTGAAACTGAGGGGCTGAAACAGAGGGCGAGAATCAGAGGGGCTGAAACAGAGGGCGAGAAACCAAGGGCAAGAAACAGAGGGACTGAAACAGAGGGACTGAAATAGAGGGGCTGAAACAGAGGGCGAGAAACAGAGGGGCTGAAACAGAGGGCGAGAAACAGAGGGGCTGAAACAGAGTGGCTGAATGAGTGGGGCTGAATCAGAGGGGCTGAATCAGAGGGGCTGAAACAGAGGGCGAGAAACAGAGGGGCTAAATCAGAGGGGCTGAATCAGGGGGGCTGAAAGAGAGGGGCTGAATCAGAGGGACTGAAACAGAGGGCGAGAAACAGAGGGGCTGAAACAGAGGGCAAGAAACAGAGGGGCTGAAACAGAGGGCGAGAAACAGAGGGGCTGAAACAGAGGGGCTGAATCAGAGGGGCTGAAACAGAGGGGCTGAATCAGATGGGCTGATTCAGAGGGGCGGAAACAGAGGGGCTGAAACAGAGGGGCTGACACAGTGTGGCTGACACAGAGGGCGAGAAACAGAGGGGCTGAAACAGAGGGCGAGAAACAGAGGGGCTGAATCAGAGGGGCTGAAACAGAGGGTGAGAAACAGAGGGGCTGAAACAGAGGGCGAGAAACAGAGTGGCTGAAACAGACGGGCTGAAACAGAGGGGCTGAAACAGAAGGCGAGAAACAGAGGGGCTGAAACAGAGGGCGAGAAACAGAGGGCGAGAAACAGAGGGACTGAAACAGAGGGACTGAAACAGAGGGGCTGAAACAGAGGGCGAGAAACAGAGGGGCTGAAACAGAGGGCGAGAAACAGAGGGGCTGAAACAGAGGGGCTGAATGAGTGGGGCTGAATCAGAGGGGCTGAATCAGATGGGCTGAAACAGAGGGTGAGAAACAGAGGGGTTGAAACAGAGGGGCTGAAACAGATGGGCTGAAACAGAGGGCGAGAAACAGAGGGGCTGAATCAGAGGGGCAAAATCAGAGGGGCTGAATCAGAGGGGCTGAAACAGAGGGGCTGAATCAGAGGGGCTGAAACAAAGGGCGAGAAACAGAGTGGCTGAAACAGAGGGGCTGAAACAGAGTGGCTTAAACAGAGGGTCTGAAACAGAGGGGCTGGAACAGAGGGGTAGAAACAGAGGGGCTGAAACAGAGGGGTTGAATCAGAGGGGCTGAAACAGAGGGCGAGAAACCGAGGGGCTGAAAGAGAGGGCGAGAAACAGAGGGGCAGAAACAGAGGGGCTGAATCAGAGGGGCTGTTTAAGAGGGGCTGAATCAGAGGGGCTGAAACAGAGGGCGAGAAACAGTGGGGCTGAAACAGAGGGCGAGAAACAGAGGGGCTGAAACAGTGGGGCTGAATCAGAGGGGCTGAAATAGAGGGGCTGAATCAAAGGGGCTGAATCAGAGGGGCTGAATCAGAGGGGCTGAAACAGAGGGCGAGAAACAGAGGGGCTGAAACAGCGGGCGAGAAACAGAGGGGCTGAAACAGAGGGCGAGAAACATCGGGGCTGAAACAGAGGGGCTGAAACTGAGGGGCTAAAACAGAGGGGCTGAAACAGAGGGCGAGAAACAGAGGGGCTGAAACAGAGGGGCTGAAACAGAGGGGCTAAATCAGAGGGGCAGAAACAGTGGGCGAGGAACAGAAGGGCTGAAACAGAGGGCGAGAAACAGAGGGGCTGAAACAGAGGGGCTGAAACGGAGGGGCTGAAACAGAGTTGCTGAAACAGAGGGTGAGAATCAGAGGGGCTGAAACAGAGGGCGAGAAACAGAGGGGCTGAAACAGAGGGCGAGAAACAGAGGGGCTGAAACAGAGGGGCTGAAACAGAGGGCGAGAAACAGAGGGGATGAATCAGAGGGGCTGAATTAGAGGGGCTGAAACAGAGGGGGTGAAACAGAGGGCCAGAAACAGAGGGCTAAAACAGACGGCGAGAAACAGAGGGGCTGAAACAGAGGGGCTGTAACAGAAGGGCTGAAAGAGAGGGGCTGAAAGAGAGGGCGAGAACCAAAGGGCTGAATCAGAGGGGCTGAATCAGAGGGTCTGAAACAGAGGGGCTGAAACAGACGGCGAGAAACAGAGGGGCTGAAATAGAGGGCGAGAAACAGAGGGCGAGAAACAGAGGGGCTGAAACAGAGGGGCTGAAACAGAGGGGCTGAAACAGAGGGTCTGATACAGAGGGTGTGAAACAGAGGGGCTGAAACAGAGGGCGAGAAACAGAGGGGCTGAAACAGAGGGCGAGAAACAGAGGGGCTGAAACAGAGGGTCTGAAACAGAGGGGCTGAAACAGAGGGCGAGAAACAGAGAGGCTAAAACAGAGGGCGAGAAACAGACGGGCTGAAATGGAGGGCGAGAAACAGAGGGGCTGAAACAGAGGGCGAGAAACAGAGGGGCTGAAACTGAGGGGCTGAAACAGAGGGCGAGAATCAGAGGGGCTGAAACAGAGGGCGAGAAACAAAGGGCAAGAAACAGAGGGACTGAAACAGAGGGACTGAAATAGAGGGGCTGAAACAGAGGGCGAGAAACAGAGGGGCTGAAACAGAGGGCGAGAAACAGAGGGGCTGAAACAGAGTGGCTGAATGAGTGGGGCTGAATCAGAGGGGCTGAATCAGAGGGGCTGAAACAGAGGGCGAGAAACAGAGGGGCTAAATCAGAGGGGCTGAATCAGGGGGGCTGAAAGAGAGGGGCTGAATCAGAGGGACTGAAACAGAGGGCGAGAAACAGAGGGGCTGAAACAGAGGGCAAGAAACAGAGGGGCTGAAACAGAGGGCGAGAAACAGAGGGGCTGAAACAGAGGGGCTGAATCAGAGGGGCTGAAACAGAGGGGCTGAATCAGATGGGCTGATTCAGAGGGGCGGAAACAGAGGGGCTGAAACAGAGGGGCTGACACAGTGTGGCTGACACAGAGGGCGAGAAACAGAGGGGCTGAAACAGAGGGCGGGAAACAGAGGGGCTGAATCAGAGGGGCTGAAACAGAGGGTGAGAAACAGTGGGGCTGAAACAGAGGGCGAGAAACAGAGTGGCTGAAACAGACGGGCTGAAACAGAGGGGCTGAAACAGAAGGCGAGAAACAGAGGGGCTGAAACAGAGGGCGAGAAACAGAGGGCGAGAAACAGAGGGACTGAAACAGAGGGACTGAAACAGAGGGGCTGAAACAGAGGGCGAGAAACAGAGGGGCTGAAACAGAGGGCGAGAAACAGAGGGGCTGAATCAGAGGGGCAAAATCAGAGGGGCTGAATCAGAGGGGCTGAATCAGAGGGGCTGAAACAGAGGGTGAGAAACAGAGGGGTTGAAACAGAGGGGCTGAAACAGATGGGCTGAAACAGAGGGCGAGAAACAGAGGGGCTGAATCAGAGGGGCAAAATCAGAGGGGCTGAATCAGAGGGGCTTAAACAGAGGGGCTGAATCAGAGGGGCTGAAACAAAGGGCGAGAAACAGAGTGGCTGAAACAGAGGGGCTGAAACAGAGTGGCTTAAACAGAGGGTCTGAAACAGAGGGGCTGGAACAGAGGGGTAGAAACAGAGGGGCTGAAACAGAGGGGTTGAATCAGAGGGGCTGAAACAGAGGGCGAGAAACCGAGGGGCTGAAAGAGAGGGCGAGAAACAGAGGGGCAGAAACAGAGGGGCTGAATCAGAGGGGCTGTTTAAGAGGGGCTGAATCAGAGGGGCTGAAACAGAGGGCGAGAAACAGAGGGGCTGAAACAGAGGGCGAGAAACAGAGGGGCTGAAACAGTGGGGCTGAATCAGAGGGGCTGAAATAGAGGGGCTGAATCAAAGGGGCTGATTCAGAGGGGCTGAATCAGAGGGGCTGAAACAGAGGGCGAGAAACAGAGGGGCTGAAACAGCGGGCGAGAAACAGAGGGGCTGAAACAGAGGGCGAGAAACATCGGGGCTGAAACAGAGGGGCTGAAACTGAGGGGCTAAAACAGAGGGGCTGAAACAGAGGGCGAGAAACAGAGGGGCTGAAACAGAGGGGCTGAAACAGAGGGGCTAAATCAGAGGGGCAGAAACAGTGGGCGAGGAACAGAAGGGCTGAAACAGAGGGCGAGAAACAGAGGGGCTGAAACAGAGGGGCTGAAACAGATGGGCTGAAACAGAGGTGCTGAAACAGAGGGTGAGAATCAGAGGGGCTGAAACAGAGGGCGAGAAACAGAGGGGCTGAAACAGAGGGCGAGAAACAGAGGGGCTGAAACAGAGGGGCTGAAACAGTGGGCGAGAAACAGAGGGGATGAATCAGAGGGGCTGAATCAGAGGGGCTGAAACAGAGGGGGTGAAACAGAGGGCCAGAAACAGAGGGCTAAAACAGACGGCGAGAAATAGAGGGGCTGAAACAGAGGGGCTGAAACAGAAGGGCTGAAACAGAGGGGCTGAAAGAGAGGGCGAGAAACAGAGGGGCTGAATCAGAGGGGCTGAATCAGAGGGGCTGAATCAGAGGGGCTGAAACAGACGGCGAGAAACAGAGGGGCTGAAACAGAGGGCGAGAAACAGAGGGCGAGAAACAGAGGGGCTGAAACAGAGGGGCTGAAACAGAGGGGCTGAAACAGAGGGTATGATACACAGGTTGTGAAACAGAGGGGCTGAAACAGAGGGCGAGAAACAGAGGGGCTGAAACAGAGGGCGAGAAACAGAGGGGCTGAAACAGAGGGGCTGAAACAGAGGGGCTGAAACAGAGGGCGAGAAACAGAGAGGCTAAAACAGAGGGCGAGAAACAGAGGGGCTGAAACAGAGGGCGAGAAACAGAGTGGCTGAAACAGAGGGCGAGAAACAGAGGGGCTGAAACTGAGGGGCTGAAACAGAGGGCGAGAATCAGAGGGGCTGAAACAGAGGGCGAGAAACAAAGGGCGAGAAACAGAGGGACTGAAACAGAGGGACTGAAATAGAGGGGCTGAAACAGAGGGCGAGAAACAGAGGTGCTGAAACAGAGGGCGAGAAACAGAGGGGCTGAAACAGAGGGGCTGAATGAGTGGGGCTGAATCAGAGGGGCTGAATCAGAGGGGCTGAAACAGAGGGTGAGAAACAGAGGGGCTGAAACAGAGGGGCTGAAACCGATTGGCTGAAACAGAGGGCGAGAAACAGAGGGGCTGAAACAGAGGGGCTGAAACAGAGGGGCTGAAACAGAGGGGTTGATACTGAGGGCGAGAAACAGAGGGGCTGAAACAGAGGGCGAGAAACAGAGGGGCTGAAACAGAGGGGCTGAAACAGAGGGGCTGATACAGAGGGCGAGAAACAGAGAGGCTGAAACAGAGGGCGAGATACAGAGGGGCTGAAACAGAGGGCGATAAACAGAGGGGCTGAAACAGAGGGCGAGAAACAGAGAGGCTGAAACAGAGGGGCTGAAACAGAGGGGCTGACACAGAGGGGCTGAAACAGAGGGCGAGAAACAGAGGGGCTGAAACAGAGGGCGAAAAAAAAGGTCGAGAAACAGTGGGACTGAAACAGAGGGGCTGAAACAGAGGGGCTGAAACAGAGGGCGAGAAACAGAGGGGCTGAAACAGAGGGCGAGAAACTGAGGGGCTGAAACCGAGGGGCTGAATCAGAGGGGCTGAAACAGAGGGGCTGACCCAGAGGGCGAGAAACAGAGGGGCTGAAACAGAGGGCGAGAAACAGAGGGGCTGAAACAGAGGGCGAGAAACAGAGGGGCTGAAACAGAGCGGCTGATACAGAGGGGCTGAAACAGAGGGACTGAATCAGAGGGGCTGATTCAGAGGGGCTGAAAAAGAGGGGCTGAATCAGCATGGCTGAAACGGAGGGCGAGTAACAGAGGGGCTGAAACAGAGGGCGAGAGACAGAGGGGCAGAAACAGAGGGCGAGAAACAGAGGGGCTGAAACAGAGGGGCTGAAACAGAGGGCGAGAAACAGAGGGGCTGAAACAGAGGGCGAGTAACGGAGGGGCTGAAACAGAGGGGGCTGCAACAGAGGGGCTGAAACAGAGGGGCTGAAACAGTGGGGCTGAAACAGAGGGCGAGAAACAGAGGGCGGGAAACAGAGGGGCTGAAACAGAGGGTGAGAAACAGAGGGGCTGAATCAGAGGGGCTCAAACAGAGGGCGAGAAACAGAGGGGCTGAAACAGACGGGCTGAAACAGAGGGGCTAAAAAAGAGGGCGAAAAACAGAGGGGCTGATACAGAGGGCGAGAAACAGAGAGGCTGAAACAGAGGGGCTGAAAGAAAGGGGCTGAAACAGAGGGGCTGGAACAGAGGGGGAGAAACAGAGGGGCTGAAACAGAGGGGCTGAATCAGAGGGGCTGAAACAGAGGGCGAGAAACATAGGGGCTGAAACAGAGGGCGAGAAACAGAGGGGCTGAAACAGAGGGGCTGAAACAGAGGGGCTGAATCAGAGGGGCTGAATCAGAGGGGCTGAAACAGAGGGCGAGAAACAGAGGGGCTGAAACAGAGGGACTGAAACAGAGGGGCTAAATCAGAGGGGCAGAAACAGAGGGCGAGAAACAGAGGGGCTGAAACAGAGGGCGAGAAACAGAGTGGCTGAAACAGAGGGGCTGAAACAGAGGGGCTGAAACAGAGTGGCTGAAACAGAGGGCTAGAAACAGAGGGGCTGAAACAGAGGGCGAGACACAGAGGGGCTGATACAGAGGGCGAGAAACAGAGGGGCTGAAACAGAGGGGCTGACACAGAAGGGCTGAAACAGAGGGCGAGAAACAGAGGGGCTGAATCAGAGGGGCTGAATCAGAGGGGCTGAAACCGAGGGGCTGAAACAGAGGGCGAGAAACAGAGGGGCTGAATCAGAGGGCGAGAAACAGAGGGCGAGAAACAGAGGGACTGAAACAGAGGGGATGAAACAGAGGGGCTGAAACAGAGGGGCTGATACAGAGGGCGTGAAACAGAGGGGCTGAAACAGAGGGCGAGAAACAGAGGGGCTGAAACAGAGGGCGAGAAACAGAGGGGCTGAAACAGAGGGGCTGAAACAGAGGGGCTGAAACAGAGGGACTGAAACAGAGGGCGAGAAACAGAGAGGCTGAAACAGAGGGCGGGAAACAGAGGGGCTGAAACAGAGGGCGATAAACAGAGGGGCTGAAACAGAGGGCGAGAAACAGAGGGGCTGAAACTGAGGGGCTGAAACAGAGGGCGAGAATCAGAGGGGCTGAAACAGAGGGCGAGAAACAATGGGCGAGAAACAGAGGGACTGAAACAGAGGGACTGAAATAGAGGGGCTGAAACAGAGGGCGAGAAACAGAGGTGCTGAAACAGAGGGCGAGAAACAGAGGGGCTGAAACAGAGGGGCTGAATGAGTGGGGCTGAATCAGAGGGGCTGAATCAGAGGGGCTGAAACAGACGGCGAGAAACAGAGGGGCTGAAATAGAGGGCGAGAAACAGAGGGCGAGAAACAGAGGGGCTGAAACAGAGGGGCTGAAACAGAGGGGCTGAAACAGAGGGGCTGAAACAGACGGCGAGAAACAGAGGGGCTGAAATAGAGGGCGAGAAATAGAGGGCGAGAAACAGAGGGGCTGAAACAGAGGGGCTGAATCAGAGGGGCTGAAACAGAGGGGCTGAAACAGACGGCGAGAAACAGAGGGGCTGAAATAGAGGGCGAGAAACAGAGGGCGAGAAACAGAGGGGCTGAAACAGAGGGGCTGAAACAGAGGGGCTGAAACAGAGGGTCTGATACAGAGGGTGTGAAACAGAGGAGCTGAAACAGAGGGCGAGAAACAGAGGGGCTGAAACAGAGGGCGAGAAACAGAGGGGCTGAAACAGAGGGGCTGAAACAGAGGGGCTGAAACAGAGGGCGAGAAACAGAGAGGCTAAAACAGAGAGCGAGAAACAGAGGGGCTGAAACAGAAGGCGAGAAACAGAGGGGCTGAAACAGAGGGCGAGAAACAGAGGGGCTGAAACTGAGGGGCTGAAACAGAGGGGGAGAATCAGATGGGCTGAAACAGAGGGCGAGAAACAAAGGGCAAGAAACAGAGGGACTGAAATAGAGGGGCTGAAACAGAGGGCGAGAAACAGAGGGGCTGAAACAGAGGGCGAGAAACAGAGGGGCTGAAACAGAGGGGCTGAATGAGTGGGGCTGAATCAGAGGGGCTGAATCAGAGGGGCTGAAACAGAGGGTGAGAAACAGAGGGGCTAAATCAGAGGGGCTGAATCAGGGGGGCTGAAACAGAGGGGCTGAATCAGAGGGGCTGAAACAGAGGGCGAGAAACAGAGGGGCTGAAACAGAGGGCAAGAAACAGAGGGGCTGAAACAGAGGGCGAGAAACAGAGGGGCTGAAACAGAGGGGCTGAATCAGAGGGGCTGAATCAGATGGGCTGATTCAGAGGGGCGGAAACAGAGGGGCTGAAACAGAGGGGCTGACACAGTGTGGCTGACACAGAGGGCGAGAAACAGAGGGGCTGAAACAGAGGGCGAGAAACAGAGGGGCTGAATCAGAGGGGCTGAAACAGAGGGTGAGAAACAGAGGGGCTGAAACAGAGGGCGAGAAACAGAGTGGCTGAAACAGACGGGCTGAAACAGAGGGGCTGAAACAGAAGGCGAGAAACAGAGGGGCTGAAACAGAGGGCGAGAAACAGAGGGCGAGAAACAGAGGGACTGAAACAGAGGGACTGAAACAGAGGGGCTGAAACAGAGGGCGAGAAACAGAGGGGCTGAAACAGAGGGCGAGAAACAGAGGGGCTGAAACAGAGGGGCTGAATGAGTGGGGCTGAATCAGAGGGGCTGAATCAGAGGGGCTGAAACAGAGGGTGAGAAACAGAGGGGTTGAAACAGAGGGGCTGAAACAGATGGGCTGAAACAGAGGGCGAGAAACAGAGGGGCTGAATCAGAGGGGCAAAATCAGAGGGGCTGAATCAGAGGGGCTGAAACAGAGGGGCTGAATCAGAGGGGCTGAAACAGAGGGCGAGAAACAGAGGGTCTGAAACAGAAGGGCTGAAACAGAGTGGCTGAAACAGAGGGGCTGAAACAGAGGGACTGAAACAGAGGGACTGAAACAGAGGGGCTGAAACAGAGGGCGAGAAACAGAGGGGCTGAAACAGAGGGCGAGAAACAGAGGGGCTGAAACAGAGGGGCTGAAAAAGAGGGCGAGAAACAGAGTGGCTGAAACAGAGGGCTAGAAACAGAGGGGCTGAAACAGAGGGGCTGAAACAGAGGGGCTGAAACAGTGGGGCTGAAACAGAGGGCGAGAAACAGTGGGGCTGAAACCGAGGGCGAGAAACAGAGGGGCTGAAACAGAGGGGCTGAAACAGAGGGTTAGAAACAGAGGGGTTGAAACAGAGGGGCTGAAACAGATGGGCTGAAACAGAGGGCGAGAAACAGAGGGGCTGAATCAGAGGGGCAAAATCAGAGGGGCTGAATCAGAGGGGCTGAATCAGAGGGGCTGAAACAGAGGGTGAGAAACAGAGGGGTTGAAACAGAGGGGCTGAAACAGATGGGCTGAAACAGAGGGCGAGAAACAGAGGGGCTGAATCAGAGGGGCAAAATCAGAGGGGCTGAAACAGAGGGGCTGAATCAGAGGGGCTGAAACAGAGGGCGAGAAACAGAGGGTCTGAAACAGAAGGGCTGAAACAGAGTGGCTGAAACAGAGGGGCTGAAACAGAGGGGCTGGAACAGAGGGGTAGAAACAGAGGGGCTGAAACAGAGGGGTTGAATCAGGGGGGCTGAAACAGAGGGCGAGAAACCGAGGGGCTGAAAGAGAGGGCGAGAAACAGAGGGGCAGAAACAGAGGGGCTGAATCAGAGGGGCTGTTTAAGAGGGGCTGAATCAGAGGGGCTGAAACAGAGGGCGAGAAACAGAGGGGCTGAAACAGAGGGGCTGAAACAGAGGGCCTGAAACAGAGGGGCTGGATCAGAGGGCGAGAAACAGTGGGGCTGAAACAGAGGGCGAGAAACAGAGGGGCTGAAACAGTGGGGCTGAATCAGAGGGGCTGAAATAGAGGGGCTGAATCAAAGGGGCTGAATCAGAGGGGCTGAATCAGAGGGGCTGAAACAGAGGGCGAGAAACAGAGGGGCTGAAACAGCGGGCGAGAAACAGAGGGGCTGAAACAGAGGGCGAGAAACAGAGGTGCTGAAACAGAGGGGTTGAAACTGAGGGGCTAAAACAGAGGGGCTGAAACAGAGGGCGAGAAACAGAGGGGCTGAAACAGAGGGGCTGAAACAGAGGGGCTGAAACAGAGGTGCTGAAACAGAGGGTGAGAATCAGAGGGGCTGAAACAGAGGGCGAGAAACAGAGGGGCTGAAACAGAGGGCGAGAAACAGAGGGGCTGAAACAGAGAGGCTGAAACAGAGGGCGAGAAACAGAGGGGCTGAATCAGAGGGTCTGAATCAGAGGGTCTGAAACAGAGGGGGTGAAACAGAGGGCGAGAAACTGAGGGGCTGAAACCGAGGGGCTGAATCAGAGGGGCTGAAACAGAGGGGCTGAAACAGAGGGCGAGAAACAGAGGGGCTGAAACAGAGGGCGAGTAACTGAGGGGCTGAAACCGAGGGGCTGAATCAGAGGGGCTGAAACAGAGGGGCTGAAACAGAGGGCGAGAAACAGAGGGGCTGAAACAGAGGGCGAGAAACAGAGGGGCTGAAACAGAGGGCGAGAAACAGAGGGGCTGAAACAGAGGGGCTGAAACAGAGGGGCTGAAACAGGGGGTCTGATACAGAGGGTGTGAAACAGAGGGGCTGAAACAGAGGGCGAGAAACAGAGGGGCTGAAACAGAAGGCGAGAAACAGAGGGGCTGAAACAGAGGGGCTGAAACAGAGGGGCTGAAACAGAGGGCGAGAAACAGAGAGGCTAAAACAGAGGGCGAGAAACAGAGGGGCTGAAACAGAGGGCGAGAAACAGAGGGGCTGAAACTGAGGGGCTGAAACAGAGGGCGAGAATCAGAGGGGCTGAAACAGAGGGCGAGAAACAGAGGGGCTGAAACAGAGGGGTTGAAACTGAGGGGCTAAAACAGAGGGGCTGAAACAGAGGGCGAGAAACAGAGGGGCTGAAACAGAGGGGCTGAAACAGATGGGCTGAAACAGAGGTGCTGAAACAGAGGGTGAGAATCAGAGGGGCTGAAACAGAGGGCGAGAAACAGAGGGGCTGAAACAGAGGGCGAGAAACAGAGGGGCTGAAACAGAGGGGCTGAAACAGTGGGCGAGAAACAGAGGGGATGAATCAGAGGGGCTGAATCAGAGGGGCTGAAACAGAGGGGGTGAAACAGAGGGCCAGAAACAGAGGGCTAAAACAGACGGCGAGAAATAGAGGGGCTGAAACAGAGGGGCTGAAACAGAAGGGCTGAAACAGAGGGGCTGAAAGAGAGGGCGAGAAACAGAGGGGCTGAATCAGAGGGGCTGAATCAGAGGGGCTGAATCAGAGGGGCTGAAACAGACGGCGAGAAACAGAGGGGCTGAAACAGAGGGCGAGAAACAGAGGGCGAGAAACAGAGGGGCTGAAACAGAGGGGCTGAAACAGAGGGGCTGAAACAGAGGGTATGATACACAGGTTGTGAAACAGAGGGGCTGAAACAGAGGGCGAGAAACAGAGGGGCTGAAACAGAGGGCGAGAAACAGAGGGGCTGAAACAGAGGGGCTGAAACAGAGGGGCTGAAACAGAGGGCGAGAAACAGAGAGGCTAAAACAGAGGGCGAGAAACAGAGGGGCTGAAACAGAGGGCGAGAAACAGAGTGGCTGAAACAGAGGGCGAGAAACAGAGGGGCTGAAACTGAGGGGCTGAAACAGAGGGCGAGAATCAGAGGGGCTGAAACAGAGGGCGAGAAACAAAGGGCGAGAAACAGAGGGACTGAAACAGAGGGACTGAAATAGAGGGGCTGAAACAGAGGGCGAGAAACAGAGGTGCTGAAACAGAGGGCGAGAAACAGAGGGGCTGAAACAGAGGGGCTGAATGAGTGGGGCTGAATCAGAGGGGCTGAATCAGAGGGGCTGAAACAGAGGGTGAGAAACAGAGGGGCTGAAACAGAGCGGCTGAAACCGATTGGCTGAAACAGAGGGCGAGAAACAGAGGGGCTGAAACAGAGGGGCTGAAACAGAGGGGCTGAAACAGAGGGGTTGATACTGAGGGCGAGAAACAGAGGGGCTGAAACAGAGGGCGAGAAACAGAGGGGCTGAAACAGAGGGGCTGAAACAGAGGGGCTGATACAGAGGGCGAGAAACAGAGAGGCTGAAACAGAGGGCGAGATACAGAGGGGCTGAAACAGAGGGCGATAAACAGAGGGGCTGAAACAGAGGGCGAGAAACAGAGAGGCTGAAACAGAGGGGCTGAAACAGAGGGGCTGACACAGAGGGGCTGAAACAGAGGGCGAGAAACAGAGGGGCTGAAACAGAGGGCGAAAAAAAAGGTCGAGAAACAGTGGGACTGAAACAGAGGGGCTGAAACAGAGGGGCTGAAACAGAGGGCGAGAAACAGAGGGGCTGAAACAGAGGGCGAGAAACTGAGGGGCTGAAACCGAGGGGCTGAATCAGAGGGGCTGAAACAGAGGGGCTGACCCAGAGGGCGAGAAACAGAGGGGCTGAAACAGAGGGCGAGAAACAGAGGGGCTGAAACAGAGGGCGAGAAACAGAGGGGCTGAAACAGAGCGGCTGATACAGAGGGGCTGAAACAGAGGGACTGAATCAGAGGGGCTGATTCAGAGGGGCTGAAAAAGAGGGGCTGAATCAGCATGGCTGAAACGGAGGGCGAGTAACAGAGGGGCTGAAACAGAGGGCGAGAGACAGAGGGGCAGAAACAGAGGGCGAGAAACAGAGGGGCTGAAACAGAGGGGCTGAAACAGAGGGCGAGAAACAGAGGGGCTGAAACAGAGGGCGAGTAACGGAGGGGCTGAAACAGAGGGGGCTGCAACAGAGGGGCTGAAACAGAGGGGCTGAAACAGTGGGGCTGAAACAGAGGGCGAGAAACAGAGGGCGGGAAACAGAGGGGCTGAAACAGAGGGTGAGAAACAGAGGGGCTGAATCAGAGGGGCTCAAACAGAGGGCGAGAAACAGAGGGGCTGAAACAGACGGGCTGAAACAGAGGGGCTAAAAAAGAGGGCGAAAAACAGAGGGGCTGATACAGAGGGCGAGAAACAGAGAGGCTGAAACAGAGGGGCTGAAAGAAAGGGGCTGAAACAGAGGGGCTGGAACAGAGGGGGAGAAACAGAGGGGCTGAAACAGAGGGGCTGAATCAGAGGGGCTGAAACAGAGGGCGAGAAACATAGGGGCTGAAACAGAGGGCGAGAAACAGAGGGGCTGAAACAGAGGGGCTGAAACAGAGGGGCTGAATCAGAGGGGCTGAATCAGAGGGGCTGAAACAGAGGGCGAGAAACAGAGGGGCTGAAACAGAGGGACTGAAACAGAGGGGCTAAATCAGAGGGGCAGAAACAGAGGGCGAGAAACAGAGGGGCTGAAACAGAGGGCGAGAAACAGAGTGGCTGAAACAGAGGGGCTGAAACAGAGGGGCTGAAACAGAGTGGCTGAAACAGAGGGCTAGAAACAGAGGGGCTGAAACAGAGGGCGAGACACAGAGGGGCTGATACAGAGGGCGAGAAACAGAGGGGCTGAAACAGAGGGGCTGACACAGAAGGGCTGAAACAGAGGGCGAGAAACAGAGGGGCTGAATCAGAGGGGCTGAATCAGAGGGGCTGAAACCGAGGGGCTGAAACAGAGGGCGAGAAACAGAGGGGCTGAATCAGAGGGCGAGAAACAGAGGGCGAGAAACAGAGGGACTGAAACAGAGGGGATGAAACAGAGGGGCTGAAACAGAGGGGCTGATACAGAGGGCGTGAAACAGAGGGGCTGAAACAGAGGGCGAGAAACAGAGGGGCTGAAACAGAGGGCGAGAAACAGAGGGGCTGAAACAGAGGGGCTGAAACAGAGGGGCTGAAACAGAGGGACTGAAACAGAGGGCGAGAAACAGAGAGGCTGAAACAGAGGGCGGGAAACAGAGGGGCTGAAACAGAGGGCGATAAACAGAGGGGCTGAAACAGAGGGCGAGAAACAGAGGGGCTGAAACTGAGGGGCTGAAACAGAGGGCGAGAATCAGAGGGGCTGAAACAGAGGGCGAGAAACAATCGGCGAGAAACAGAGGGACTGAAACAGAGGGACTGAAATAGAGGGGCTGAAACAGAGGGCGAGAAACAGAGGTGCTGAAACAGAGGGCGAGAAACAGAGGGGCTGAAACAGAGGGGCTGAATGAGTGGGGCTGAATCAGAGGGGCTGAATCAGAGGGGCTGAAACAGACGGCGAGAAACAGAGGGGCTGAAATAGAGGGCGAGAAACAGAGGGCGAGAAACAGAGGGGCTGAAACAGAGGGGCTGAAACAGAGGGGCTGAAACAGAGGGGCTGAAACAGACGGCGAGAAACAGAGGGGCTGAAATAGAGGGCGAGAAATAGAGGGCGAGAAACAGAGGGGCTGAAACAGAGGGGCTGAATCAGAGGGGCTGAAACAGAGGGGCTGAAACAGACGGCGAGAAACAGAGGGGCTGAAATAGAGGGCGAGAAACAGAGGGCGAGAAACAGAGGGGCTGAAACAGAGGGGCTGAAACAGAGGGGCTGAAACAGAGGGTCTGATACAGAGGGTGTGAAACAGAGGAGCTGAAACAGAGGGCGAGAAACAGAGGGGCTGAAACAGAGGGCGAGAAACAGAGGGGCTGAAACAGAGGGGCTGAAACAGAGGGGCTGAAACAGAGGGCGAGAAACAGAGAGGCTAAAACAGAGAGCGAGAAACAGAGGGGCTGAAACAGAAGGCGAGAAACAGAGGGGCTGAAACAGAGGGCGAGAAACAGAGGGGCTGAAACTGAGGGGCTGAAACAGAGGGGGAGAATCAGATGGGCTGAAACAGAGGGCGAGAAACAAAGGGCAAGAAACAGAGGGACTGAAATAGAGGGGCTGAAACAGAGGGCGAGAAACAGAGGGGCTGAAACAGAGGGCGAGAAACAGAGGGGCTGAAACAGAGGGGCTGAATGAGTGGGGCTGAATCAGAGGGGCTGAATCAGAGGGGCTGAAACAGAGGGTGAGAAACAGAGGGGCTAAATCAGAGGGGCTGAATCAGGGGGGCTGAAACAGAGGGGCTGAATCAGAGGGGCTGAAACAGAGGGCGAGAAACAGAGGGGCTGAAACAGAGGGCAAGAAACAGAGGGGCTGAAACAGAGGGCGAGAAACAGAGGGGCTGAAACAGAGGGGCTGAATCAGAGGGGCTGAATCAGATGGGCTGATTCAGAGGGGCGGAAACAGAGGGGCTGAAACAGAGGGGCTGACACAGTGTGGCTGACACAGAGGGCGAGAAACAGAGGGGCTGAAACAGAGGGCGAGAAACAGAGGGGCTGAATCAGAGGGGCTGAAACAGAGGGTGAGAAACAGAGGGGCTGAAACAGAGGGCGAGAAACAGAGTGGCTGAAACAGACGGGCTGAAACAGAGGGGCTGAAACAGAAGGCGAGAAACAGAGGGGCTGAAACAGAGGGCGAGAAACAGAGGGCGAGAAACAGAGGGACTGAAACAGAGGGACTGAAACAGAGGGGCTGAAACAGAGGGCGAGAAACAGAGGGGCTGAAACAGAGGGCGAGAAACAGAGGGGCTGAAACAGAGGGGCTGAATGAGTGGGGCTGAATCAGAGGGGCTGAATCAGAGGGGCTGAAACAGAGGGTGAGAAACAGAGGGGTTGAAACAGAGGGGCTGAAACAGATGGGCTGAAACAGAGGGCGAGAAACAGAGGGGCTGAATCAGAGGGGCAAAATCAGAGGGGCTGAATCAGAGGGGCTGAAACAGAGGGGCTGAATCAGAGGGGCTGAAACAGAGGGCGAGAAACAGAGGGTCTGAAACAGAAGGGCTGAAACAGAGTGGCTGAAACAGAGGGGCTGAAACAGAGGGACTGAAACAGAGGGACTGAAACAGAGGGGCTGAAACAGAGGGCGAGAAACAGAGGGGCTGAAACAGAGGGCGAGAAACAGAGGGGCTGAAACAGAGGGGCTGAAAAAGAGGGCGAGAAACAGAGTGGCTGAAACAGAGGGCTAGAAACAGAGGGGCTGAAACAGAGGGGCTGAAACAGAGGGGCTGAAACAGTGGGGCTGAAACAGAGGGCGAGAAACAGTGGGGCTGAAACCGAGGGCGAGAAACAGAGGGGCTGAAACAGAGGGGCTGAAACAGAGGGTTAGAAACAGAGGGGTTGAAACAGAGGGGCTGAAACAGATGGGCTGAAACAGAGGGCGAGAAACAGAGGGGCTGAATCAGAGGGGCAAAATCAGAGGGGCTGAATCAGAGGGGCTGAATCAGAGGGGCTGAAACAGAGGGTGAGAAACAGAGGGGTTGAAACAGAGGGGCTGAAACAGATGGGCTGAAACAGAGGGCGAGAAACAGAGGGGCTGAATCAGAGGGGCAAAATCAGAGGGGCTGAAACAGAGGGGCTGAATCAGAGGGGCTGAAACAGAGGGCGAGAAACAGAGGGTCTGAAACAGAAGGGCTGAAACAGAGTGGCTGAAACAGAGGGGCTGAAACAGAGGGGCTGGAACAGAGGGGTAGAAACAGAGGGGCTGAAACAGAGGGGTTGAATCAGGGGGGCTGAAACAGAGGGCGAGAAACCGAGGGGCTGAAAGAGAGGGCGAGAAACAGAGGGGCAGAAACAGAGGGGCTGAATCAGAGGGGCTGTTTAAGAGGGGCTGAATCAGAGGGGCTGAAACAGAGGGCGAGAAACAGAGGGGCTGAAACAGAGGGGCTGAAACAGAGGGCCTGAAACAGAGGGGCTGGATCAGAGGGCGAGAAACAGTGGGGCTGAAACAGAGGGCGAGAAACAGAGGGGCTGAAACAGTGGGGCTGAATCAGAGGGGCTGAAATAGAGGGGCTGAATCAAAGGGGCTGAATCAGAGGGGCTGAATCAGAGGGGCTGAAACAGAGGGCGAGAAACAGAGGGGCTGAAACAGCGGGCGAGAAACAGAGGGGCTGAAACAGAGGGCGAGAAACAGAGGTGCTGAAACAGAGGGGTTGAAACTGAGGGGCTAAAACAGAGGGGCTGAAACAGAGGGCGAGAAACAGAGGGGCTGAAACAGAGGGGCTGAAACAGAGGGGCTGAAACAGAGGTGCTGAAACAGAGGGTGAGAATCAGAGGGGCTGAAACAGAGGGCGAGAAACAGAGGGGCTGAAACAGAGGGCGAGAAACAGAGGGGCTGAAACAGAGAGGCTGAAACAGAGGGCGAGAAACAGAGGGGCTGAATCAGAGGGTCTGAATCAGAGGGTCTGAAACAGAGGGGGTGAAACAGAGGGCGAGAAACTGAGGGGCTGAAACCGAGGGGCTGAATCAGAGGGGCTGAAACAGAGGGGCTGAAACAGAGGGCGAGAAACAGAGGGGCTGAAACAGAGGGCGAGAAACTGAGGGGCTGAAACCGAGGGGCTGAATCAGAGGGGCTGAAACAGAGGGGCTGAAACAGAGGGCGAGAAACAGAGGGGCTGAAACAGAGGGCGAGAAACAGAGGGGCTGAAACAGAGGGCGAGAAACAGAGGGGCTGAAACAGAGGGGCTGAAACAGAGGGGCTGAAACAGGGGGTCTGATACAGAGGGTGTGAAACAGAGGGGCTGAAACAGAGGGCGAGAAACAGAGGGGCTGAAACAGAAGGCGAGAAACAGAGGGGCTGAAACAGAGGGGCTGAAACAGAGGGGCTGAAACAGAGGGCGAGAAACAGAGAGGCTAAAACAGAGGGCGAGAAACAGAGGGGCTGAAACAGAGGGCGAGAAACAGAGGGGCTGAAACTGAGGGGCTGAAACAGAGGGCGAGAATCAGAGGGGCTGAAACAGAGGGCGAGAAACAGAGGGGCTGAAACAGAGGGGTTGAAACTGAGGGGCTAAAACAGAGGGGCTGAAACAGAGGGCGAGAAACAGAGGGGCTGAAACAGAGGGGCTGAAACAGAGGGGCTGAAACAGAGGTGCTGAAACAGAGGGCGAGAAACAGAGGGGCTGAAACAGAGGGGCTGAAACAGAGGGCGAGAAACAGAGGGGCTGAAACAGAGGGCGAGAAACTGAGGGGCTGAAACCGAGGGGCTGAATCAGAGGGGCTGAAACAGAGGGGCTGAAACAGAGGGCGAGAAACAGAGGGGCTGAAACAGAGGGCGAGAAACAGAGGGGCTGAAACAGAGGGCGAGAAACAGAGGGGCTGAAACAGAGGGGCTGAAACAGAGGGGCTGAAACAGGGGGTCTGATACAGAGGGTGTGAAACAGAGGGGCTGAAACAGAGGGCGAGAAACAGAGGGGCTGAAACAGAGGGCGAGAAACAGAGGGGCTGAAACAGAGGGGCTGAAACAGAGGGCGAGAAACAGAGGGGCTGAATCAGAGGGTCTGAATCAGAGGGTCTGAAACAGAGGGGGTGAAACAGAGGGCGAGAAACTGAGGGGCTGAAACCGAGGGGCTGAATCAGAGGGGCTGAAACAGAGGGGCTGAAACAGAGGGCGAGAAACAGAGGGGCTGAAACAGAGGGCGAGAAACTGAGGGGCTGAAACCGAGGGGCTGAATCAGAGGGGCTGAAACAGAGGGGCTGAAACAGAGGGCGAGAAACAGAGGGGCTGAAACAGAGGGCGAGAAACAGAGGGGCTGAAACAGAGGGCGAGAAACAGAGGGGCTGAAACAGAGGGGCTGAAACAGAGGGGCTGAAACAGGGGGTCTGATACAGAGGGTGTGAAACAGAGGGGCTGAAACAGAGGGCGAGAAACAGAGGGGCTGAAACAGAGGGCGAGAAACAGAGGGGCTGAAACAGAGGGGCTGAAACAGAGGGGCTGAAACAGAGGGCGAGAAACAGAGAGGCTAAAACAGAGGGCGAGAAACAGAGGGGCTGAAACAGAGGGCGAGCAACAGAGGGGCTGAAACTGAGGGGCTGAAACAGAGGGCGAGAATCAGAGGGGCTGAAACAGAGGGCGAGAAACAAAGGGCAAGAAACAGAGGGACTGAAACAGAGGGACTGAAATAGAGGGGCTGAAAAAGAGGGCGAGAAACAGAGGTGCTGAAACAGAGGGGCTGAATGAGTGGGGCTGAATCAGAGGGGCTGAATCAGAGGGGCTGAAACAGAGGGTGAGAAACAGAGGGGCTAAATCAGAGGGGCTGAATCAGGGGGGCTGAAACAGAGGGGCTGAATCAGAGGGGCTGAAACAGAGGGCGAGAAACAGAGGGGCTGAAACAGAGAGCAAGAAACAGAGGGGCTGAAACAGAGGGCAAGAAACAGAGGGGCTGAAACAGAGGGGCTGAATCAGAGGGGCTGAAATAGAGGGGCTGAATCAGATGGGCTGATTCAGAGGGGCGGAAACAGAGGGGCTGAAACAGAGGGGCTGACACAGTGTGGCTGACACAGAGGGCGAGAAACAGAGGGGCTGATACAGAGGGCGAGAAACAGAGTGGCTGAAACAGACGGGCTGAAACAGAGGGGCTGAAACAGAAGGCGAGAAACAGAGGGGCTGAAACAGAGGGCGAGAAACAGAGGGCGAGAAACAGAGGGACTGAAACAGAGGGACTGAAACAGAGGGGCTGAAACAGAGGGTGAGAAACAGAGGGGCTGAAACAGAGGGCGAGAAACAGAGTGGCTGAAACAGAGGGGCTGAAACAGAGGGGCTGAAACAGAAGGCGAGAAACAGAGGGGCTGAAACAGAGGGCGAGAAACAGAGGGCGAGAAACAGAGGGACTGAAACAGAGGGACTGAAACAGAGGGGCTGAAACAGAGGGCGAGAAACAGAGGGGCTGAAACAGAGGGCGAGAAACAGAGGGGCTGAAACAGAGGGGCTGAATGAGTGGGGCTGAATCAGAGGGGCTGAATCAGAGGGGCTGAAACAGAGGGTGAGAAACAGAGGGGTTGAAACAGAGGGGCTGAAACAGATGGGCTGAAACAGAGGGCGAGAAACAGAGGGGCTGAATCAGAGGGGCAAAATCAGAGGGGCTGAATCAGAGGGGCTGAAACAGAGGGGCTGAATCAGAGGGGCTGAAACAAAGGGCGAGAAACAGAGGGGCTGAAACAGAAGGGCTGAAACAGAGTGGCTGAAACAGAGGGGCTGAAACAGAGGGGCTGGAACAGAGGGGTAGAAACAGAGGGGCTGAAACAGAGGGGTTGAATCAGGGGGGCTGAAACAGAGGGCGAGAAACAGAGGGGCTGAAAGAGAGGGCGAGAAACAGAGGGGCAGAAACAGAGGGGCTGAATCAGAGGGGCTGTTTAAGAGGGGCTGAATCAGAGGGGCTGAAACAGAGGGGCTGAAACAGAGGGGCTGAAACAGAGGGCCTGAAACAGAGAGGCTGGATCAGAGGGCGAGAAACAGTGGGGCTGAAACAGAGGGCGAGAAACAGAGGGGCTGAAACAGTGGGGCTGAATCAGAGGGGCTGAAATAGAGGGGCTGAATCAAAGGGGCTGAATCAGAGGGGCTGAATCAGAGGGGCTGAAACAGAGGGCGAGAAACAGAGGGGCTGAAACAGCGGGCGAGAAACAGAGGGGCTGAAACAGAGGGCGAGAAACAGAGGGGCTGAAACAGAGGGGTTGAAACTGAGGGGCTAAAACAGAGGGGCTGAAACAGAGGGCGAGAAACAGAGGGGCTGAAACAGAGGGGCTGAAACAGAGGGGCTGAAACAGAGGTGCTGAAACAGAGGGTGAGAATCAGAGGGGCTGAAACAGAGGGCGAGAAACAGAGGGGCTGAAACAGAGGGCGAGAAACAGAGGGGCTGAAACAGAGGGGCTGAAACAGAGGGCGAGAAACAGAGGGGCTGAATCAGAGGGGCTGAATCAGAGGGGCTGAAACAGAGGGGCTGAAACAGACGGCGAGAAACAGAGGGGCTGAAACAGAGGGCGAGAAACAGAGGGCGAGAAACAGAGGGGCTGAAACAGAGGGGCTGAAACAGAGGGGCTGAAACAGAGGGTCTGATACACAGGGTGTGAAACAGAGGGGCTGCAACAGAGGGCGAGAAACAGAGGGGCTGAAACAGAGGTCGAGAAACAGAGGGGCTGAAACAGAGGGGCTGAAACAGAGGGGCTGAAACAGAGGGCGAGAAACAGAGAGGCTAAAACAGAGGGCGAGAAACAGAGGGGCTGAAACAGAGGGCGAGAAACAGAGGGGCTGAAACAGAGGGCGAGAAACAGAGGGGCTGAAACTGAGGGGCTGAAACAGAGGGCGAGAATCAGAGGGGCTGAAACAGAGGGCGAGAAACAAAGGGCGAGAAACAGAGGGACTGAAACAGAGGTACTGAAATAGAGGGGCTGAAACAGAATGCGAGAAACAGAGGTGCTGAAACAGAGAGCGAGAAACAGAGGGGCTGAAACAGAGCGGCTGAATGAGTGGGGCTGAATCAGAGGGGCTGAATCAGAGGGGCTGAAACAGAGGGTGAGAAACAGAGGGGCTGAAACAGAGGGGCTGAAACAGATTGGCTGAAACAGAGGGCGAGAAACAGAGGGGCTGAAACAGAGTTGCTGAAACAGAGGGGCTGAAACAGAGGGGTTGATACTGAGGGCGAGAAACAGAGGGGCTGAAACAGAGGGTCTGATACAGAGGGCGAGAAACAGAGAGGCTGAAACAGAGGGCGAGATACAGAGGGGCTGAAACAGAGGGCGATAAACAGAGGGGCTGAAACAGAGGGCGAGAAACAGAGAGGCTGAAACAGAGGGGCTGAAACAGAGGGGCTGACACAGAGGGGCTGAAACAGATGGCGAGAAACAGAGGGGCTGAAACAGAGGGCGAGAAACAGAGGGGCTGAAACAGAGGGCGAAAAAAAAATGCGAGAAACAGTGGGACTGAAACAGAGGGGCTGAAACAGAGAGGCTGAAACAGAGGGCGAGAAACTGAGCGGCTGAAACCGAGGGGCTGAATCAGAGGGGCTGAAACAGAGGGGCTGAAACAGAGGGCGAGAAACAGAGGGGCTGAAACAGAGGGCGAGAAACAGAGGGGCTGAAACAGAGGGCGAGAAACAGAGGGGCTGAAACAGAGCGGCTGAAACAGAGGGGCTGAAACAGAGGGGCTGAATCAGAGGGGCTGATTCAGAGGGGCTGAAAAAGAGGGGCTGAATCAGCGTGGCTGAAACGGAGGGCGAGTAACAGAGGGGCTGAAACAGAGGGCGAGAGACAGAGGGGCAGAAACAGAGGGCGAGAAACAGAGGGGCTGAAACAGAGGGGCTGAAACAGAGGGCGAGAAACAGAGGGGCTGAAACAGAGGGCGAGTAACGGAGGGGCTGAAACAGAGGGGGCTGAAACAGAGGGGCTGAAACAGAGGGGCTGAAACAGTGGGGCTGAAACAGAGGGCGAGAAACAGAGGGGCTGAAACAGAGGTGAGAAACAGAGGGGCTGAAACAGAGGGCGAGAAACACAGGGGCTGAAACAGACGGGCTGAAACAGAGGGGCTAAAAAAGAGGGCGAAAAACCGAGGGGCTGATACAGAGGGCGAGAAACAGAGAGGCTGAAACAGAGGGGCTGAAACAGAGGGGCTGAATCAGAGGGGCTGAAACAGAGGGCGAGAAACATAGGGGCTGAAACAGAGGGCGAGAAACAGAGGGGCTGAAACAGAGGGGCTGAAACAGAGGGGCTGGAACAGAGGGGGAGAAACAGAGGAGCTGAAACAGAGGGGCTGAATCAGAGGGGCTGAAACAGAGGGCGAGAAACATAGGGGCTGAAACAGAGGGCGAGAAACAGAGGGGCTGAAACAGAGGGGCTGAAACAGAGGGGCTGAATCAGAGGGGCTGAATCAGAGGGGCTGAAACAGAGGGCGAGAAACAGAGGGGCTGAAACAGAGGGACTGAAACAGAGGGGCTAAATCAGAGGGGCAGAAACAGAGGGCGAGAAACAGAGGGGCTGAAACAGAGGGCGAGAAACAGAGTGGCTGAAACAGAGGGGCTGAAACAGAGTGGCTGAAACAGAGTGGCTGAAACAGAGGGCTAGAAACAGAGGGGCTGAAACAGAGGGCGAGACACAGAGGGGCAGATACAGAGGGCGAGAAACAGAGGGGCTGAAACAGAGGGGCTGAAACAGAAGGGCTGAAACAGAGGGGCTGAAACAGAGGGCGAGAAACAGAGGGGCTGAATCAGGGGGGCTGAATCAGAGGGGCTGAAACCGAGGGGCTGAAACAGAGGGCGAGAAACAGAGGGGCTGAATCAGAGGGCGAGAAACAGAGGGCGAGAAACAGAGGGGCTGAAACAGAGGGCGAGAAACAATTGGGCTGAAACAGAGGGGCTGAAACAGAGGGCGAGAAACAGAGGGGCTGAAACAGAGGGGCTGATACAGAGGGCGTGAAACAGAGGGGCTGAAACAGAGGGCGAGAAACAGAGGGGCAGAAACAGAGGGCGAGAAACAGAGGGGCTGAAACAGAGGGGCTGAAACAGAGGGCGAGAAACAGAGGGGCTGAAACAGAGGGCGAGTAACGGAGGGGCTGAAACAGAGGGGGCTGAAACCGAGTGGCTGAAACATAGAGGCTGAAACAGAGGGGCTGAATCAGAGGGCGAGAAACAGAGGGCGAGAAACAGAGGGGCTGAAACAGAGGGGATGAAACAGAGGGGCTGAAACAGAGGGGCTGATACAGAGGGCGTGAAACAGAGGGGCTGAAACAGAGGGCGAGAAACAGAGGGGCTGAAACAGAGGGCGAGAAACAGAGGGGCTGAAACAGATGGGCTGAAACAGAGGGGCTGAAACAGAGGGCGAGAAACAGAGGGGCTGAAACAGAGGGCGAGAAACAGAGGGGCTGAAACAGAGGGCGAAAAAAAAGGGCGAGAAACAGTGGGACTGAAACAGAGGGGCTGAAACAGAGGGGCTGAAACAGAGGGCGAGAAACAGAGGGGCTGAAACAGAGGGCGAGAAACTGAGCGGCTGAAACCGAGGGGCTGAATCAGAGGGGCTGAAACAGAGGGGCTGAAACAGAGGGCGAGAAACAGAGGGGCTGAAACAGAGGGCGAGAAACAGAGGGGCTGAAACAGAGGGCGAGAAACAGAGGGGCTGAAACAGAGCGGCTGAAACAGAGGGGCTGAAACAGAGGGGCTGAATCAGAGGGGCTGATTCAGAGGGGCTGAAAAAGAGGGGCTGAATCAGCGTGGCTGAAACGGAGGGCGAGTAACAAAGGGGCTGAAACAGAGGGCGAGAGACAGAGGGGCAGAAACAGAGGGCGAGAAACAGAGGGGCTGAAACAGAGGGGCTGAAACAGAGGGCGAGAAACAGAGTGGCTGAAACAGAGGGCGAGTAACGGAGGGGCTGAAACAGAGGGGGCTGAAACAGAGGGGCTGAAACAGAGGGGCTGAAACAGTGGGGCTGAAACAGAGGGCGAGAAACAGAGGGGCTGAAACAGAGGGCGAGAAACAGAGGGGCTGAAACAGAGGGTGAGAAACAGAGGGGCTGAATCAGAGGGGCTGAAACAGAGGGCGAGAAACAGAGGGGCTGAAACAGACGGGCTGAAACAGAGGGGCTAAAAAAGAGGGCGAAAAACAGAGGGGCTGATACAGAGGGCGAGAAACAGAGAGGCTGAAACAGAGGGGCTGAAACAAAGGGGCTGAAACAGAGGGGCTGGAACAGAGGGGGAGAAACAGAGGGGCTGAAACAGAGGGGCTGAATCAGAGGGGCTGAAACAGAGGGCGAGAAACAGAGGGGCTGAAACAGAGGGGCTGAAACAGAGGGGCTGAATCAGAGGGGCTGAATCAGAGGGGCTGAAACAGAGGGCGAGAAACAGAGGGGCTGAAACAGAGGGGCTGAATCAGAGGGGCTGGAACAGAGGGGCTGAAACAGAGGGCGAGAAACAGAGGGGCTGAAACAGAGGGCGAGAAACTGAGGGGCTGAAACCGAGGGGCTGAATGAGTGGGGCTGAATCAGAGGGGCTGAATCAGAGGGGCTGAAACAGAGGGTGAGAAACAGAGGGGCTGAAACAGAGGGGCTGAAACAGATTGGCTGAAACAGAGGGCGAGAAACAGAGGGGCTGAAACAGAGTTGCTGAAACAGAGGGGCTGAAACAGAGGGGTTGATACTGAGGGCGAGAAACAGAGGGGCTGAAACAGAGGGCGAGAAACAGAGGGGCTGAAACAGAGGGGCTGAAACAGAGGGTCTGATACAGAGGGCGAGAAACAGAGAGGCTGAAACAGAGGGCGAGATACAGAGGGGCTGAAACAGAGGGCGATAAACAGAGGGGCTGAAACAGAGGGCGAGAAACAGAGAGGCTGAAACAGAGGGGCTGAAACAGAGGGGCTGACACAGAGGGGCTGAAACAGAGGGCGAGAAACAGAGGGGCTGAAACAGAGGGCGAGAAACAGAGGGGCTGAAACAGAGGGCGAAAAAAAAATGCGAGAAACAGTGGGACTGAAACAGAGGGGCTGAAACAGAGAGGCTGAAACAGAGGGCGAGAAACTGAGCGGCTGAAACCGAGGGGCTGAATCAGAGGGGCTGAAACAGAGGGGCTGAAACAGAGGGCGAGAAACAGAGGGGCTGAAACAGAGGGCGAGAAACAGAGGGGCTGAAACAGAGCGGCTGAAACAGAGGGGCTGAAACAGAGGGGCTGAATCAGAGGGGCTGATTCAGAGGGGCTGAAAAAGAGGGGCTGAATCAGCGTGGCTGAAACGGAGGGCGAGTAACAGAGGGGCTGAAACAGAGGGCGAGAGACAGAGGGGCAGAAACAGAGGGCGAGAAACAGAGGGGCTGAAACAGAGGGGCTGAAACAGAGGGCGAGAAACAGAGGGGCTGAAACATAGGGCGAGTAACGGAGGGGCTGAAACAGAGGGGGCTGAAACAGAGGGGCTGAAACAGAGGGGCTGAAACAGTGGGGCTGAAACAGAGGGCGAGAAACAGAGGGGCTGAAACAGAGGGTGAGAAACAGAGGGGCTGAAACAAAGGGGCTGAATCAGAGGGGCTGGAACAGAGGGGGAGAAACAGAGGGGCTGAAACAGAGGGGCTGAATCAGAGGGGCTGAAACAGAGGGCGAGAAACATAGGGGCTGAAACAGAGGGGGAGAAACAGAGGGGCTGAAACAGAGGGGCTGAATCAGAGGGGCTGAAACAGAGGGCGAGAAACATAGGGGCTGAAACAGAGGGCGAGAAACAGAGGGGCTGAAACAGAGGGGCTGAAACAGAGGGGCTGAATCAGAGGGGCTGAATCAGAGGGGCTGAAACAGAGGGCGAGAAACAGAGGGGCTGAAACAGAGGGACTGAAACAGAGGGGCTAAATCAGAGGGGCAGAAACAGAGGGCGAGAAACAGAGGGGCTGAAACAGAGGGCGAGAAACAGAGTGGCTGAAACAGAGGGGCTGAAACAGAGTGGCTGAAACAGAGTGGCTGAAACAGAGGGCTAGAAACAGAGGGGCTGAAACAGAGGGCGAGACACAGAGGGGCTGATACAGAGGGCGAGAAACAGAGGGGCTGAAACAGAGGGGCTGAAACAGAAGGGCTGAAACAGAGGGGCTGAAACAGAGGGCGAGAAACAGAGGGGCTGAATCAGGGGGGCTGAATCAGAGGGGCTGAAACCGAGGGGCTGAAACAGAGGGCGAGAAACAGAGGGGCTGAATCAGAGGGCGAGAAACAGAGGGCGAGAAACAGAGGGGCTGAAACAGAGGGGATGAAACAGAGGGGCTGAAACAGAGGGGCTGATACAGAGGGCGTGAAACAGAGGGGCTGAAACAGAGGGCGAGAAACAGAGGGGCTGAAACAGAGGGCGAGAAACAGAGGGGCAGAAACAGAGGGGCTGAAACAGAGGGCGAGAAACAGAGGGGCTGAAACAGAGGGCGAGTAACGGAGGGGCTGAAACAGAGGGGGCTGAAACCGAGTGGCTGAAACATAGAGGCTGAAACAGAGGGGCTGAATCAGAGGGCGAGAAACAGAGGGCGAGAAACAGAGGGGCTGAAACAGAGGGGATGAAACAGAGGGGCTGAAACAGAGGGGCTGATACAGAGGGCGTGAAACAGAGGGGCTGAAACAGAGGGCGAGAAACAGAGGGGCTGAAACAGAGGGCGAGAAACAGAGGGGCTGAAACAGAGGGGCTGAAACAGAGGGGCTGAAACAGAGGGCGAGAAACAGAGGGGCTGAAACAGAGGGCGAGAAACAGAGGGGCTGAAACAGAGGGCGAAAAAAAAGGGCGAGAAACAGTGGGACTGAAACAGAGGGGCTGAAACAGAGGGGCTGAAACAGAGGGCGAGAAACAGAGGGGCTGAAACAGAGGGCGAGAAACTGAGCGGCTGAAACCGAGGGGCTGAATCAGAGGGGCTGAAACAGAGGGGCTGAAACAGAGGGCGAGAAACAGAGGGGCTGAAACAGAGGGCGAGAAACAGAGGGGCTGAAACAGAGGGCGAGAAACAGAGGGGCTGAAACAGAGCGGCTGAAACAGAGGGGCTGAAACAGAGGGGCTGAATCAGAGGGGCTGATTCAGAGGGGCTGAAAAATAAGGGCTGAATCAGCGTGGCTGAAACGGAGGGCGAGTAACAAAGGGGCTGAAACAGAGGGCGAGAGACAGAGGGGCAGAAACAGAGGGCGAGAAACAGAGGGGCTGAAACAGAGGGGCTGAAACAGAGGGCGAGAAACAGAGTGGCTGAAACAGAGGGCGAGTAACGGAGGGGCTGAAACAGAGGGGGCTGAAACAGAGGGGCTGAAACAGAGGGGCTGAAACAGTGGGGCTGAAACAGAGGGCGAGAAACAGAGGGGCTGAAACAGAGGGCGAGAAACAGAGGGGCTGAAACAGAGGGTGAGAAACAGAGGGGCTGAATCAGAGGGGCTGAAACAGAGGGCGAGAAACAGAGGGGCTGAAACAGACGGGCTGAAACAGAGGGGCTAAAAAAGAGGGCGAAAAACAGAGGGGCTGATACAGAGGGCGAGAAACAGAGAGGCTGAAACAGAGGGGCTGAAACAAAGGGGCTGAAACAGAGGGGCTGGAACAGAGGGGGAGAAACAGAGGGGCTGAAACAGAGGGGCTGAATCAGAGGGGCTGAAACAGAAGGCGAGAAACAGAGGGGCTGAAACAGAGGGCGAGAAACAGAGGGGCTGAAACAGAGGGGCTGAAACAGAGGGGCTGAATCAGAGGGGCTGAATCAGAGGGGCTGAAACAGAGGGCGAGAAACAGAGGGGCTGAAACAGAGGGACTGAAACAGAGGGGCTAAATAAGAGGGGCAGAAACAGAGGGCGAGAAACAGAGGGGCTGAAACAGAGGGCGAGAAACAGAGTGGCTGAAACAGAGGGGCTGAAACAGAGGGGCTGAAACAGAGTGGCTGAAACAGAGGGCTAGAAACAGAGGGGCTGAAACAGAGGGCGAGACACAGAGGGGCTGATACAGAGGGCGAGAAACAGAGGGGCGGAAACAGAGGGGCTGAAACAGAGGTCGAGAAACAGAGGGGCTGAAACAGAGGGGCTGAAACAGAGGGGCTGAAACAGAGGGCGAGAAACAGAGAGGCTAAAACAGAGGGCGAGAAACAGAGGGGCTGAAACAGAGGGCGAGAAACAGAGGGGCTGAAACAGAGGGCGAGAAACAGAGGGGCTGAAACTGAGGGGCTGAAACAGAGGGCGAGAATCAGAGGGGCTGAAACAGAGGGCGAGAAACAAAGGGCGAGAAACAGAGGGACTGAAACAGAGGTACTGAAATAGAGGGGCTGAAACAGAAGGCGAGAAACAGAGGTGCTGAAACAGAGAGCGAGAAACAGAGGGGCTGAAACAGAGGGGCTGAATGAGTGGGGCTGAATCAGAGGGGCTGAATCAGAGGGGCTGAAACAGAGGGTGAGAAACAGAGGGGCTGAAACAGAGGGGCTGAAACAGATTGGCTGAAACAGAGGGCGAGAAACAGAGGGGCTGAAACAGAGTTGCTGAAACAGAGGGGCTGAAACAGAGGGGTTGATACTGAGGGCGAGAAACAGAGGGGCTGAAACAGAGGGCGAGAAACAGAGGGGCTGAAACAGAGGGGCTGAAACAGAGGGGCTGATACAGAGGGCGAGAAACAGAGAGGCTGAAACAGAGGGCGAGATACAGAGGGGCTGAAACAGAGGGCGATAAACAGAGGGGTTGAAACAGAGGGCGAGAAACAGAGAGGCTGAAACAGAGGGGCTGAAACAGAGGGGCTGACACAGAGGGGCTGAAACAGAGGGCGAGAAACAGAGGGGCTGAAACAGAGGGCGAGAAACAGAGGGGCTGAAACAGAGGGCGAAAAAAAAATGCGAGAAACAGTGGGACTGAAACAGAGTGGCTGAAACAGAGAGGCTGAAACAGAGGGCGAGAAACAGAGGGGCTGAAACCGAGGGGCTGAATCAGAGGGGCTGAAACAGAGGGGCTGAAACAGAGGGCGAGAAACAGAGGGGCTGAAACAGAGGGCGAGAAACAGAGGGGCTGAAACAGAGGGCGAGAAACAGAGGGGCTGAAACAGAGCGGCTGAAACAGAGGGGCTGAAACAGAGGGGCTGAATCAGAGGGGCTGATTCAGAGGGGCTGAAAAAGAGGGGCTGAATCAGCGTGGCTGAAACGGAGGGCGAGTAACAGAGGGGCTGAAACAGAGGGCGAGAGACAGAGGGGCAGAAACAGAGGGCGAGAAACAGAGGGGCTGAAACAGAGGGGCTGAAACAGAGGGCGAGAAACAGAGGGGCTGAAACAGAGGGCGAGTAACGGAGGGGCTGAAACAGAGGGGGCTGAAACAGAGGGGCTGAAACAGAGGGGCTGAAACAGTGGGGCTGAAACAGAGGGCGAGAAACAGAGGGGCTGAAACAGAGGGTGAGAAACAGAGGGGCTGAAACAGAGGGCGAGAAACACAGGGGCTGAAACAGACGGGCTGAAACAGAGGGGCTAAAAAAGAGGGCGAAAAACAGAGGGGCTGATACAGAGGGCGAGAAACAGAGAGGCTGAAACAGAGGGGCTGAAACAAAGGGGCTGAAACAGAGGGGCTGGAACAGAGGGGGAGAAACAGAGGGGCTGAAACAGAGGGCGAGAAACAGAGGGGCTGAAACAGAGGGGCTGAAACAGAGGGGCTGATACAGAGGGTGAGAAACAGAGAGGCTGAAACAGAGGGCGAGATACAGAGGGGCTGAAACAGAGGGCGATAAACAGAGGGGCTGAAACAGAGGGCGAGAAACAGAGAGGCTGAAACAGAGGGGCTGAAACAGAGGGGCTGACACAGAGGGGCTGAAACAGAGGGCGAGAAACAGAGGGGCTGAAACAGAGGGCGAGAAAAAGAGGGGCTGAAACAGAGGGCGAAAAAAAAGGGCGAGAAACAGTGGGACTGAAACAGAGGGGCTGAAACAGAGGGGCTGAAACAGAGGGCGAGAAACAGAGGGGCTGAAACAGAGGGCGAGAAACTGAGCGGCTGAAACAGAGGGGCTGAATCAGAGGGGCTGAAACAGAGGGGCTGAAACAGAGGGCGAGAAACAGAGGGGCTGAAACAGAGGGCGAGAAACAGAGGGGCTGAAACAGAGGGCGAGAAACAGAGGGGCTGAAACAGAGCGGCTGAAACAGAGGGGCTGAAACAGAGGGGCTGAATCAGAGGGGCTGATTCAGAGGGGCTGAAAAAGAGGGGCTGAATCAGCGTGGCTGAAACGGAGGGCGAGTAACAAAGGGGCTGAAACAGAGGG